>NC_136501.1:78964170-79564170 GCF_053919585.1 Euprymna scolopes
GATTGTATTTTATTCTAACGGGATTCGACAATGAAGCTACATCAAAGGGAGGTCACTCGCATATTATAAAAATGATTGCATATTAATCTAATTGTATTCGACAATGAAGCTACATCAAAGGAAAGTCACTTGCATATTATAACAACCTCACTTTTAAAATTATACATGAAATATAGAAATGCTAACTCGTAAACGATGTATGCACGTTTGAATTTATTTAATTACTTGGATTTAGCATGTGCTCGTTTTAATGAGTTAATGAGGTCAAGTTTGACTGCGGGATTTCATTTACTGCTGAATGCATTTTTTCCCCCAAGATGTTATAGGAAAAAGACTAACTCACATGCGGCGAGGGACAAATATTGAATATTTATCTTCCGGAAATCGAGCAAATTAAATAGACAGGCAAGCTTCATTGTTAACTGTGAGATATTACAATTTATATGCGATATAAAAAGTTTTAAAAAGTTGTGAACCGACCGCTTCTCTGAACAAAGCCTTTTGTAGACACACAGAAAAAGCGAAAGACGTCATAGCCAGTGACATGACTAAGCATTTTTTTCAAGTATGTATAAACAATAAAAAGACCCTTAAACTTAACACACAAGGTGGTCAAGTGGGTGAATCCTCTTAGTTAAGCTTTGTATACTGTAGGAACAGATACTAATTCTTTTGCTTTCAGTTTTGCTTTTTTATACTGAAAAACCAAAGAAACACACGGCAGGTGAAGAAAAATGGCGAAAATAGCGTGTAAAAGATGCCGAAATTAAAGGTACACTTAAGCTCGTTTCCTAAATCTTAGATATTATGATATACGGAGCATATAAAAAGTTTTAAGAATGTGTGACCTCACCAGGTCTCCTCCTGAAAAAAGCCTTTTGCGGACATACACAAAAAATGCACTCACACACACACATTTTCGCTTTTATAGAATAGACTAGCGGGGCTACCCGGCGTTGCTCAGGACCGTATAAACAATGAGAAAATTGAATTTGATTTTGAATATATTTGTTATTCTTCGGAGTGAAGAATTTTTAATGTCTATGTATCATTTCCTATTTCGAGCAAAAGGATATTTTACCTAGCTACAAGGGGCATGCAATAAGTAATGTCCCTGAACCACTTCCCATAGCAGTAGAGCAACGAAACTTGGCACAGTTAGTCTTTCTCTACACAGGAACCATGGAGTTATGCATTTCTCCCATCGTTTGATGCAGCTCTGGAGACCGTTTTTGTAGAACACCCCAGGTTGGTCCTCCACAACATGACTTCAGAAATCAAGGCTGCATCATCTGGGAAACGCTTTCCTTTCAAAAACAACTTCATGGCTGGGAAGAGATGAAAGTCAGATGGTGAAAGGTCAGTAGAGTAGGGCGGATGGGAGAGAATTTCATAACCACACCTGTGCTTCAGATCTGGCGACATGCGAGTTGTGGACCGGAGCATTGTCCTGCAGGAGGAGGGTATCTTTTCTGGTCTTGCCCCGCCTCTTTGACTCATCTTCTTGGCACATCACCAAATTCATCCTCGAGCACTAAACGCGTTCTCGCTTCTGGAATGGTGTGAGCAACCTGGGAATCCATCTATCAGACATCTCATGCATATGCAAATGGTCATGAATGATAGTTTCCAAAGACCCTGTACTAATCTTGACATCTTGGGCTATCTGGCGAATAGTAATGCGCCTACCTTCCATAATGGAAGCCTCAACTTGACGGACAGATGCCTCATCAATGCTATAAGGTGGGGGGGGGGGCGACCAGGTCTGGGAGCTGTTTCCACAGACTTCCGGCCATGTTTGACTTCACAATGCCAGTGTTTTACAAGGTCATATGATGGGGCATTATCACCATAAGTTTCTTTCATTTCATCAAAAGTCTCCTGTGCTGTGCGTCCTTTCAAATACAAAAACCGGATCATTGCTCAACATTCAACAGGCTTCATGTAAACCTGACTCAGTTCAAACACCTGTAAAACAGAAACCACAATTAGTTCAGAGCTGTAATTTGCCACATAACTTGTAGAGATATAAATCATTGCACATGCAAAATATCAGCTAGATCAGACAACTGGAAGTGGGTCAGGGGCATTACTTATTGCACGCCCCTTGTGGGACAGGTATCAGACGTATGAAATAATTGTATCTTACCTAGGGTAGATAATTTACAGCATGTATATGAAATAATTTTACCTTTGCAAGGACGGTGAATATACAAAACATATTTAAAATAATTTTAAGACAGGTAATTTAAATATGAAACAATTTCACATATTTTTTACCCCTAAAACAGACATTACTCTCTCCAACCCAACCCCCAAAACAGAACTTAAAATTAACATAATCATGCTTCTTTCTACCCACCTCTTCAACCCTCATATCATGTCCGGATGATAACACAAAGAATTCAAATAAACATAGATCACCCCTCCCCTATAGAAACTGGCCTAGTAAACTTTAATAGTAAACCAACAATATATATATGCATTAATCTAATTTTTAGATCACAAACTGTTTTAGCCATATCCGAAATCGACTTCACAAATAAAGTAATTTTGAGATAGAAAATTGTTTAAGCCATTTCTGGTACAAACTTTATCTTTTACCAACCTCATTTAATCCAGGGCGACGCTGATTATTCTCATTCAATGCCAGGAATTCTGCTAATAGATATTTCAATCAATATCCTTCAATCCCGGGCGATGCCAGGGATATTGCTAGTATATTTTTCACCTATCTCATTCAATCTTGAGCAATGCAGGGTATTCTGCTAGTGTATATGTGCAGCCATCTTATACAATCCCGAGTGACACCAAGTATTTGGTCTATTCTGTATTTGTACCTATCTTATTCAATCCCAGGCGACGCCACGTATTCTGTTAGTATTTATTTGAACCTGCCTCATAAAATTTTGGCTGATGCCTGGTATTCTGCTTCTATATATTTCCACCTATCTCATTCAATCCAGAGCGGTGCAGGGTATTCTCCTAATATATATTTCCACGTATCTCATTCAATCCCAAGCGTTACCGGATATTTTGCTAGTATATATTCTAACCTACATTATTCAATCCAGGGCAACGCCGAGTATTCTGCAAGTATATATCTCCATCAATCTCCTTAAATCCTGGGCAACACAAGGAATTCTGCTAGTATATATTTCAATCAATTTCATTCAATCCCAGACAACGCCAGGTATTCTGCTAGTATATATTTGCATCTATCTCATTCAATCCCAGGCACCCGTGTATTCTGCTAACATACATTTGCATGTATCTCTTTCAATCCTGAGTTACTCCGGGTATTCTGTTAGTATATATTTGTGCCTATCGCGTTGAATTTTTCATGATTTAATCCACATTATCACCCCGCTCTTACTAAAATAAAAACTTTCATACATTGTCTCGGCTGTTTATTTCATTACACACTCACCTATAAAGTAACTCACATTTCATTATTTTGCATAATTCTTTTTTTTTTTTTTTTTTTTTTACATAGGCATCACCACATTATCAAGGCCCAGAGGCCACTCAAGGATAAGGGTTAAAGAGTGTACAGTAGAAATTGGACAATATAGTAATCATTAGTAATGAAAATTTGGTAAATTTGATAACTTATATGGAACGGCTCATCAAGAACTTATTTACTTTAGACTTGAAGACAACCATATTGTAGTCAGTCGGAAAGCAGGAAAACGGAAGACAATTCCACAGGCATGCAGTTCTAAGAAAGAAGCTTTGTTCATGGAATCTACGTTTAGGTTTAGGCACAGATAAAGAGTGGGGGAAATTATTGATAATGTTTACAGCTAGACGAGTGTTTCTTGTGAAAGTTTTGCGAGGGGGGGCCATAGATTGAAGCTCAGTCGAACACTTTCCATGAAAATAACGATACATCAGAGACAAACTCGCAACATCTCTTCTGTGAGATAGAGGTTGCAAGGAGGAGAAAAGGACATCTCCTACGAGGCTACGAAGTCTATTTTTAACTCTATCAAGGCAGGACAAGTCCTTTCTAGCAGCTCCTGCCCAGATGTGGCAACAGTATTCCATCCTTGGACGTACCTGGCTCTTATATAGATAGAGAATAGCATCAGCAGTGAGATATCTACCGGATCGATAGAAAGATCCCACCATTTTTCCAGCGGCCTTGGCAGCAGATTTGATGTACGTGTTCCATTTAAGATCAGGAGTAATGGTCAAGCCAAGAAGCTTGTCAAAACTTGAGGCCTCCTGAAGACGAGAGCCATTCATTTCAATTGATGCCAAATGTGGATTAGAATGTTGATGATGTAAAGAGAGAAGCTTGGTTTTAGATGCATTAAAAGTAACCAGCCACTCCTTTCCCCATTGTACTACGTGCTCAAGATCAGAGGAGAGAGAATTGGAGAGAACTTGGTCATTTACTGTCTTAGATGTGGTACCATAAATGGTAGTGTCATCAGCATAAATGTCTACAAATGATGTAAGGATATGATTTGGAAGATTCTTGGATATATTACTAATTTCTACCATCATTTTTATGATTTAACCCACATTATCGCCCCATATTACTAAAATAATAACTCTGAGACATTATCTGGGCTGTTCATTTCATTAAAAACCCATCAATCATATAACTCATATTTCATAATTTTTCATTATTCTTGAATATGTTACTAATTTTGACAATGATTTCTCATGATTAACCCCACATAATTGCCCCCTCTTACTAAAAAAATAACTTGAACACATTCATTAGGCTGTTTATTTCATTGGAAAAACACACATCAAATAAGTAGCATTTCATCATTTTTACATTACAAACACACCAATCAATAGTCATGTTTACTTGTGTTGGATTGTGTAGTGGACTTTTGGTCAGTGTTCAAGTTGTGGATAACTTGACAAAGACTAAAGTTACTTCTCATGAAAGAGGAGAACTATTTATGGCACAATGGGAGATTCCATTGTGCACACATGGGCCAGTCTATTCCTTGGATTGTGATTGGCTGAATCATCTGATTGGATATGCTTGTACATAAATACAAGCCCTCAGTCCAGCTCAATCTGATGTCTGTCTTGTGCATGAGCTGGACCCTTGGTAAGTGTTGCTGCTATTATTATTATTGTTGTTGTTGTTGTTGTTGTGTGTTATTGACTAACACAGTTCTTTTGATTATTCTACAACTTGTAAACGGTTTCTGCGATTTCCAGGACTGTCTTCATATCCCTCACCACACTGTTAAAAATATACATGAAATATTCCCAAGTAGTTACCCATCTGATAATGACCAAGTTCATTGTTGCTTAACTTTGGTATCTACATAAAGCATTTTGTATTCCCAAGTAGTCACTCATTTGAGAATGACCAAGACAATGTTGCTTAACTTTGGTGATCTATATAAAGCATTTTTTATCCCCAAATAGTTACCCATCCTATAATAACCAAGCTAATTGTTGCTTAACTTTAGTGATCTATAAGAGCATTTTGTAATCCCAAGTAGTTACCCATTGTTGCTTAACTTTTGTTATCTACATAAAGCATAATGTATTCCTAATTAGTCACCCATCTGATAATGACCCAGTTTATTGTTGCTTAACTTTCGTAAGCTACATGCAGAAATTTGTATCCCCAAGTAGTAACCCATTTTAGAATGACCACGACAGATTAGCTTAACTTTGGTGATCGATATAAAGCATTTTGTATTCCCAAATAGTTACCCATCTTATAATAACCAAGCTGATTGTTGTTTAAGTTTGGTGATCTAAATAAGCATTCGGTAATCCCAAGTAGTTACCCGTCTAATAATCACCAAGCCCATAACTGTCCTCATCTACAAAAAAGAATTAAGTATTCTTACTTAGTCACCCATCTGAAACTGACCCAGTTCATTGTTGCTTAACTTTGGTTATCTAAATAAGCATTTGGTAATCCCAAGTAGTTACCCGTCTAATAATCACCAAGCCCATAACTTTTATCTACAAAAAAGAATAATGTATTCCTACTTAGTATTTTGTACTCCAAAGTAATTACCTATCTGATAATTACCAAGCAAGTTCTTAACTTTGGTTTTCTACATAAAGCATTTTCTATTCCCAAGAAGTCACCCATCTGATAATGACCAGTCTCATTGTTGCTTCACTTTGGTAAGCTACATAAAGCATTTTGTATTCCCAAGTAGTCACCTAATTGAGAATGACCAAGACAATGTTGCTTAACTTTTACTAAAATAATAACTTTGAGACTGGGCTGTTTATTTCATTAAAAACACACCAATCATATAACTTACATTTCATAATTTTTCAAAATTCATTTCTCATAATTTAACTCACATTATTGCCCCCCCCCTTACTAAAATAATAACTTTGACACATTGTTTGGGTTGTTTATTTTATTTCAAGCACACTAATCAAGTAGGTCGCATTTCATCATTTTTACATTAACAACAGGCTCAATGTTGCTTAACTTTAGTGATTTACATAAAGCACTTTGTTTTCCCAAGTAGTTACCCATCTGAGAATGATCGAGACAATGTTGCTTAACTTTAGTGATCTACATAAAGCACTTTGTTTTCCCAAGTAGTTACCCATCTGAGAATGACTGAGACAATGTGGCTTAACTTTGGTGATCTACATGAAGCATTTAATGTTCCGAAGTAATTACTCATCTCATAATGACCAGGCTCAATGTTGCTTAACTTTAGTGATTTATATAAAGCATTTGGAGTTCGCAAGTAGTTACCCATCTGATAATGGCCAGGCTCCATGTTGTTTAACTTTGGTGATATACATGATGCATTTGGTGTTCCCAAGTAGTCACCCATCTGATAATGACGAAGATAATTGTTGCTTAACTTTAGTGATCTACAAAAAGCATTTGGTGTCCCCAAGTAGTCACCCATCTAATAATGGCCGGGCTCCATGTTGCTTTACTTTGGTGATTTACATAATCCATTTAGTGTTCCAAAGTTGTTACCGATCTGTTAATGACCAGGCCCCATGTTGCTTAACTTTGGTGATCTAAAAGCATTTGGTGTTCCCAAGTAGTCACCCATCTAATAATGACCAAGCTCATTTTTGCTTACCTTTGGTGATTCTGTATTATGAAGTATTAACCCATCTAATAATTACCAAGCTCATTGTTGCTTAACTTTGGTTATCTACATACATAATTTTGTATTCCTAAGTAGTCACCTATCTAATAATGAGCAAGCTACATCCAAGAGAGGTCACTCACATATTATAACAATGATTGTATATTATTCTAATGGTATTCGATAATGAAGCTACATCCAAGGCAGGTCACTCGCATATTATAACAATGATTGTATATTATTCTAATGGTATTCGACAATGAAGCTACATCCAAGGCAGGTCACTCCCATATTATAACAATGATTGTATAAGGAGGTCATGTCTAGCTTTAGAGAAACAAACATCACTAAAAAATATGGAGGAGGTCATGCCTGGCATGTTTAGCTTTAGAGAAACAAACGTCACTCGAAAATAAGGAGGTGATCACGCCTAGCTTGTCAAGCTATAGAGAAACAAATGTCACTCGAAAATACGGAGGAGGTCATACCTGGCATGTCTAGCTGTAAAACATGCACAGCATCTAATAAAAAATATATGGATACATATATTTATACTGTAAAAGCATCTTCAAAATTATTTATTGGGATTTAGACTGCAGTGCACAAGCACCTTCAAAATTATCAAGTCCGACCTATACTGCACAAGCGCCTTCAAAATTGTCAAGTTGGACCTATACTGCACAAGCACTTTCAAAATTGTCAAATCGGACCTATACTGCACAAGCACTTTCAAAATTGTCAAATCGGACCTATACTGCACAAGCACTTTCAAAATTGTCAAATCGGACCTATACTGCACAAGCGCTTTCAAAATTGTCAAATCGGACCTATACTGCACAAGCGCTTTCAAAATTGTCAAATCGGACCTATACAGCACAAGCACCTTCAAAATTGTCAAGTTACTTAAATATGAATTCTTTAGTGTAGTATCAGTCTCAGCATTCAATTGACTTTAATCCTTATTATCCTTTACTCAGTATTGGAAGGGGATGTTTTTTTATATAATCCTAAGAAAAAATATTTTTAAGCGTAATTCCCCCCCCCTTATCATTTTTGCTTATTATTTTTCGTTTAAGTTTCAGATTTTACTATTTTTAACCGGTTAATCACGTTGGTAACATTTTCATAACGTGTAAGTTAATATTTTAATTTGTACAATACTGACAGAAAATCTTTTAATTTGTAGCTATAAAGAGTCTCTTATTTAAACCATACAAATGTTGCCATTAAAGCGTGCTGACGTCAAGATCACGTGACACGACTCAGCGTTTTTTTTTTTGATTACGTATAAACAACAATAGAATCGATTTAAAATTTTAAGAATTACATAATGTTTAAAATGTCACTTTTTTTTGGGGGGGGGCCCTCTTCAGAAAAACGGTCAGCTGACCCACTTAGAGTGGACCGTTTGGGCCAAAATTTCAATATTTGTCGTCCGGAGGGTCGAGCTTTAATATGATACCAAATTTGTCAATTTTTTTTGTGCCTGTCCAAAGTTTTTAGTCGACATAAAAACATACTCACACATATTTTCGCTTTTATATAATAGATTTCAAATGTTTAGACTAAAAATTGTGTAAGTAATTTCATAGGGACCACAGAAGGTCATTTTTATAACTTTCACCCTAATTTTGACCCCCTTAATATTTAGTATTTTGGTCTTAAATCAAAATAAAAAGTTTTACCCATGTCAAATTTACTTATATCTAAAATTTCAAGTATTTAGGCCCAAAATTTTTGGAGAAATTTGGTAGAATCTGCAAAGGTCAACTTTGACCTTTTGGCACCCAAATTTTCGACCCAAAACTGATTAAAATGCTTGCCGCATGTCTGAATACCCTTTATGTATAAATTTTAAATGTTTAGACCCAACATTGGCTGAGTAGTTTACTAGATACTGCAAAGGTCAAATTTTTTTAACTTTGACTCCTTGGCAGCTCAATTTTTTTACCCAACCCAATTAAAAAGCTTGCCCTATCTCTGAATACCTTTTATGTAAAATTTCAAATGCTTAAACCAGAAATTGGCTGAGTAATTTGGTAGAGATCATAGAGGTTAAATTATTTTTACTTTGACCCCAATTTTAACCCCAAAACATTTATTTTGTGGGGCTCAAATCAAATTAAAAAGTTTGATTCATGTCCCCTTGACAACCAAATTTCTGGCCGAAAACTGATTAAAAAGGTTTTCCCAAATCTCAATACCCCTTATGTCAAGTCTTGAGTCTGTAGACCGAAAATTGACAAAGGCATTTGGTAGGGAAATGTACATACACACACACACACACACACACACAGACATTTCACTTTTATAGATAAAGCCAATTTTCTACTGATTATTATATGGTAGTGACCCCTACCCCAGGCATGGCCCAATCGTAAAAATGCTTAAATATGATTTTTTAATCCATGCAGATTTCGTACTTATTATAGAGCCAATACTATATTGTACCAATAATATACTAGTGATTTCAAAAGTTTAAAAAAACATGACTTTGATGACATCAGCAAGAATCGAAAGCAAAACACAGTTTTTTTTTGTACTATGTCCTAACGCATATAAAACTAAAAAAATAAAATTGTAAAACAGATAAATGTAAATTTTTGCATGTGTAAAAATAACACTTAGTTGATTTACACCTGCTAAGCTTCATTTTTGTTTTTTTAATTTTACCTCTTAGCAGCTAAAGACCAAATTGAATTTGTTCCACAGGTATATATCAAGTTTCAAGTCTGTAAACCAAAAGTTGACAGGAGTTTCGTAGAGACCACTCCTCCGACAGACAAGGTCAGTTATATATATATATATATATATATATATATATATATATATATCACCCAGCGTTGCACGTTTGTAAAATACAGCTTAAAATTATATTTTAATATATGCTATAGTGACCGCTCAGCACGGCCTGGTCATAAATGATGATAAATGGAAAACTGAAAATTTAATAAAATTTAATCCGCAATATCTCAGTTTTTTTTCAGGTTATATTTATGACAGTGTGTAAATAAAATGCAATTTTTTCTCTTTCTAATTATATCATTTTTGTTTTTGTTTGTTAATTATTTTCACAGGTTGATTTGAATTACATAAATATTTTAATAAAAAATTCATCAGTTCCACTTTTTTTCAACAACAAATTTTTAGTCCTATTTTTAACATCTTATAAAAAAAAAATTACTTTTCAATTTGGCAAAGTATGGAATTTTAAATTAATTTTCATAAAGAATTTCTAAGTTGAAAACTTCACCGAACTTTACAAAAATTTAATTAAAAAAAATTATATTTTTATACCATTGTACAAAGCATGGTTTCACAATAACAATAGGATTCATATCGATCTTATTTAACATAGAAAAAAAGAACGTGTTGTATATTTATATTTTTTTCATTTTCAATTTAATAAAAGAGAAAGTAACAATGTGTGTTGACACATGCCTTCTTCACACATAACACATGAAAACCCTAACCCTCTTCATTCATTATTATAATAGCTATAGCAGTGTCCTCTTTCTACCTCCCTCACTTTTCCTTTCTCTTCCCTCTTTCTTTTCACTTTCTTGTTTCTTTCTCTCTGAACCCAATTTCTAGATAAATATTTATAATTTCATGCTAACTGTTGCAATATTTTTATAGAGAAAGAGTTTATAGTTAAAGAAAGTTGGAAGGTTCTACTTTAAGACTACTTAAAGGAAATGACCAATCAAATAGATCCATAATCTGCTGTCAACCAATCAGAAACTGTGATTGCTACATAAAAATATTGGATATTTTAGAGTCCCCACACCAAATCTTTTGTGTCCACACGAGAAAGATGTTTGCTCTTTGCCTGCAAAATTTTAAAATCTGAGACTCATACAGAACAGCAACCCACTGAAAACTCCTTTTCATATCCAGGATTTGTACCCATCAGAAACACTTGTGAAATAAAACATGAGTTTCAATTCAAAAGGTTATGGAAACAGCGGAAGACTTTATTTCGATGGATTGGAATCAAAATTCAAATTATGGCAAGTAAAATTTTTGGGTTATTTAAGAACACAAAGTAATACAGGCACAACCTAAAAATCGAAACAACCCTAAGTTTGACGTTTCTGATTTTTTCAGATGAGGATTGAGTATTTGTATTATTATTCATCGGACTACTGTTCTCATCCTAAGTGTGATTTTCACGTTTTGGTCAATATAACTTCCGACCTTCTTCAGGTGTATCTTGTCGAACTGCTGAAAGATCATGGCAAACACTTTTTGAAATGGCAAGATATCCCATTTTTTTTTTTTTTTCCAATGGGAGTCACCACTTATCAAGGCCTGGAAGCCATTCGAGGATAAGAGTTATTGTGTGTACAGTAATCAATGGGATAATATTGTAGTGATCGTTAGTAATGGAGATTTGATAAAGTGTCTTACTTAAGGGGGCGGTTTATCAGGAATTTGTTTATGTTGGACTTGAAGACATCCAAGTTGTAGTCACGTAGGAAACAGGCAAACGGAAGAGAGTTCCACAGGCATGCACTTCTAAGAAAGAAGCTTTGTTCATGGAATCTACGTTTTGATTTAGGCACAGATAAAGAGTGGGGAAAATTATTGGCAGTGGTTTCAGCTAGACGGGTGTTTTTCATGAAAGATTGGCAAGGGGGAACCAGAGATTGGAGCTCAGACAAGCACTTCCCATGGAAGTAATGATAAAACAAAGACAGGCTTGCAACGTCTCTTCTGTGAGAGAGAGGCTGCAGGGAAGAGAAAAGGGCATCCCCCAATAAGCCATAAAGTCTATTTTGTACTCTGTCAAGGCAGGATAGGCTGTTTTTAGCAGCTCCTGCCCAGACGTGGCAATAGAGTACTCCATCCTTGGACGTACTTGGCTTTTATATAGATAGAGAATTGCATCAGCAATGAGATATCTTCTGGAGCAGTAGAAGGATCCCACCATTTTTCCAGCGACCTTGGTAACAGACTTGATGTACGTGTTCCATTTCAGATCAGGAGTAAAGGTCAATCCCAGAAGCTTGTCAAAACATGGAGCCTCCCCTAGACGAGAGCCATTCATTTCAATTGATACCAGATGGGGATCAGAGCGGTGATGATGTAAGGATAGGAGCTTGGTTTTAGATGCATTAAAAGTAGCCAGCCACCTCTTCTCCCATTGTACCACGCACTCAAGATCAGAGGAGAGAGAATCAGAGAGAACTTTGTCATTTACAGCCTTTGATGTGTTGCCATAGATGGTCGTGTCATCAGCATAGATGTCAACGAATGATTTAAGTAAATGTTTTGGGAGATCATTAATGTAGATCAGGAAGAGAGTTGGGCCCAGGATGGATTCCTGAGGGACTCCAGCATTAATACTGTAGGCCTCTGATTTCTGCCCATCAACCATTATTCTTATGAACCTATCAGAAAGAAATGATTTATAAATTGAGAAAATATTTCCAGCTATACTGTAGCTGGAAATCTTGTAAAGTAGGCCTTTATGCCATACCTTATCGAAGGCCTTTGATATGTCAAGAGCAATTGCCCTAGAAAGGAAGCCTTTGTCGAGAGATCCAAACTCCCAAATGGATGTATGCACTAATGACTGCAATGTGCAACTGGTCCTTTAATAAATGGTTAAGGAAGACACCATACAAAGCGTTCTGTAATAATAAATCAAACTGCATTTGGCTCAACTTGCTTGCATTTATAGATTAAGAAAATCAAATTAAATATTAAAACAAGCTAAGGTATATATATATAGAAAGCCCAGCCTATTTAGTATTTTTTATAGGCAAAAATAAAACTTCAATGTGTGAAATTTACAGAAATGTTTAATTTCAAAAAGAAAAATCCATTGTATGAAGAGAATGAATTAATATTCCCTCATATTCATACATCAAGTAATGACAATGAAGTTGATAATGACGCAGACAAAAATATGATGACAACGATGATGCTGATGTTAAAGTTGAGAATACATCAGAATGCTACTCAAAAAGAAATAGGAAAAATTCTTTAGTGGTTGATAACTTTTAAAATTATCAAATTGGCTAATAGAAAGTGAGGCAAAAAGTTTTGAATCAATTCAGAAATTGTCTACTGTACATTCTTTAACCCTTATCCTTGAGTGGCCTCTTGGCCTTGATAAGTGGTGATGCCTATGTAAAAAAAAAAAAAAAAAATCATCAGCAATGGCAATGAAATCTGAAATAGATGTGTTAACAGAAAATAAAACCTATTCAGTAGTGCCCCTATTAAAGAATAAAAATGTAATTTCTTCTAGATGGGTCTTTACAAAAAAGATTACCACGCCAGGCATTGAATAGTATAAAGATTTATTACCAAAGAATTTTCTCAGATTTATGGCATAGAATACTTGGACTTTTTTGCTGACTACAAATTTAATGACAATAAGAATTTTATCGCAAATCGCATCATAGTATAACCGTAACATCCTTCAAATGGACGTAAAAAGTGCTTATTTAAATGCCTTGATAGACTGAAATTTATATTACCCCTCCAGAGGGATTCATAACGAAAAATAATAATTATGTGTGGAGATTTAATAAATCACTGTAGGGTCAAAACAAAGTGCAATAAATTGGAATCAAGAATTCTATGATTATTTAATGTTTCAAACAATGCCCAGTGGACCCCTGCTTGTATACTGAAACTGTAAGCAATAAATTACTGAGTTTAGTCTTATGGGTCGATGAAATTTTAATTGCATCAAATTGTGACACAATTTAAAAAAATTTTTTTTTATTGCATTTTCACTCCAAATAAGGCGGAGTGCCACTTTGATGTAGGGAGCTACTATCTGGGACATAATTTGTAGGAGTACTATGTAGGGAGTTGAGCTAAGAAGCAAGATGTCTGTTTACATTACACTTGGACTTTTGCGTGTCAGTGCAGTGGGAACCTGGAAAGAAATTCCAAAGTCTAGCATTCCTAGGGAAGAAACTATTAGAGTAGAAGGCTTTCTTACATCCAAGGATTTCTGCCATGTAGGGGGTGGAATTTTGCTGCTAATCAGATTTGTTGGGAGTATTTCCGTCGAAGAGGCACAAGGGCTTGAAGTTTCTCAGGGCAGTCACCATTAAAATACATGTAAAACAAGTAGACAGATGCAACATTTTGTTGATGGGACAGCGATTGAAGCCTAGCTGATAGTGCGAGATCTATTAGGTTGGTGACTCTTTTGAATTCTGTCTAAGAAGGAGAGATGTAGCAGATGCACCGGCCCAAATGTGGCAACAATATTCCATACATGGGCGAATGGTGGCCTTGTAGAGGTACAAGATACCCTCAGGCATCAGTAACTTTCTAGCATGGTAGAGAGCCCACCTTCTCTGCAGCAGTTATAGCAATATCTTCAATGTATCTGTTCCAACTCATGTTCTCTGTGAATGTTGAACTAAGGAGTTTGAACTTACTACTTTCAGGTAATGTATCATTAGCCATGAGCAGGTTTCTTGTAGTTATTAAAGGAAAGAAGCTTAGTCTTGGCAGCATTGAAAGAGATCATCCATTTTTGTCCCTCATTCCATTACAGACTGGAGGTCTTCCTCTAGCGTTTCTGCCATTACCTTGAGTACATGTTTGTTTTTCCCTCATGTCTGTTATAGAGAGTGGTGTTATCAGCAAATATACCCATCTCAAGAGACAATTTTATCAGGGAGGTCATTTATGAATATCAGGAATAATAAAGGTTTAAGGATCGACCTGAGATATACCTGCATTTATATAATACTAGCTGGGGTACCCAGTGTTGTGGTAGTGTAGTAAAGGTGGGAATAAAAAGCAGCCCAGTGAGGGGGGGGGGGACAAGGTGAAGAAAGGTGTTAAAAAATTTTTTTTTTAAAAGTGATGGTAGGCTGGAACCCGTAACGCAAAGGAGAAAAAGAATGTTAGGTTAAAAAATAAAGTGATAGTAGGCAGGCAGTAACACAAAGGAGGGAAAGAAGGTGAAAAAAAACATAACATGTTAGCCAATGTTCCCATCGTGCAAGCAGAAGTTGCGTGCGCTGAATTTAAGCATAGTCAATCGACGTACGCTTTGCCGCTTTTTCAAACAGTTTAACTTTTTATGAAAAAGCCAAACAAACACCCCCAGGACGACACAATGGTGGAAATTTTGTTTGACTCGATCAAAAAAAAAAAAAAAAAAAAAAAAGGAGAGAAAGGATGTCCGTTTGCGAATGCAAGATATGATATAGGAAGTATGCAAAAACTTGTGGAATCTAACCGATGCGAGAAGCCCGATGCGAAAAGCCTTTGGCAGACATACACAAATGCTTGCATCCATTTTACCTTTTATATATTAGACTAGCAGGGCTACCCGGCGTTGCTCGGGACCGTATAAACAATGAAAAAACAAAAGCAGATATTGAACATGTTTTATTCTTAGGGGAGAGGAATCTTTCATCTCTATGTATTATTTGTTTTATCTACCCTAGGACTGGTATTGTTCATGTTTTATCCCTTGCATAGGTAATTTACAGCATGTATATGAAATTGTTTTACCTTAGGGAGAAGAGAACAGGTAATATACAACATAATGTGTCTATATTACATCCCTGGCAATGCCTAGAAACCAGCTAGAACATGTATTTCAGTCAATCTTTATTACATCCTGGGCTATGCCGGGAAACCAGCTAATCTCTATTTAGTGACTTGACCACCAAAATACCTCCCTAAGTGTGTCCTTTCTTTTGAACTTATTAGATATAGGTATCTAGAAATGTGTGTGAAATTTTGTTGAATGCATTGTTCACTATGATTTTCTTATTCTTCTACACAATATCAACTGTAGCGAAATAAAACAGTAAACTTAGTGTAGTGTTAGAATAAAGAGCAAAGGAAAAAATTAGAATCATATTCTGTAATTGCAAATCTAAATTTGTTAGCGTGTACCAGTATTTGCCAGGTTGTGGAAATTTGGAACTTATAACATATGTAGTGGCCTTTTCCTAGATACCTATTGCTAAAAATTATACTTTCATTTTGTTAGAAAAATCTCTCTTCGGATGCCCTGCATCATCCAAAATAAAAACAAATATTTTTATAATTGTTTCAGTACATTGCTACACAATGTGAAATTTGTTGACGATTGTAAAAAAAAAATCATGAATGTGCTTATATTCCAAAAAAGAAAATATCAGTGCACAGTATTGAAAGTGTTTGAGATTCAAAAGTCTGTAACATTTCTACTAACTTCATAAGATGTCATGTGAGAAACTGAATTGAATATCAAGACATTATCTGAAGCGTTTTTATTTTGGTGTAACATATGTGTTTACAGTGAACCTTAACTTTTAATAAACAGCTTGGTATGCAATGACATAGGCTAAGAATCTTAGACAAAATATATATAAATTGGAAAAATGTGTGAACAAATGAAAAAAAAAAAAAAAAAATGATCCGCTCCACTTGATGACATCAAGCACAGTAATATTTTAGTGAAGAAAATATGAAATTGATGTTCAATGATTAGTTTGGATGAATGAGAAAATGTAATTGTTTGATGCATAAAAAATAACTCAATTGCTGTATTTGATATTAAGCAGCAAAATATAGTGATTTGAATATTTGGGAAAACATCAAATCAGATTATGTAAAAAGAAAAAAAAAAGCTGAAATTAGAAAATATATATTTTATGTTTATGAGTTTTGCCAATCAAAATTTTGTGGCAGAAATTGGGTGATTACCATGCAATTTTTTTTTGGTAAAATTCCTAAATTATTTGAATGTTTATTATAATTTCTAATTAGTGACTTGTTATCATCAAAATCCGCTCCAAAGAGTGTCCTTTTTTTATTAGGTATCAGAATAGGTATCCAGATTTCTACTTCTATACAAATGTGATATTTCACACACACACATTCTCACTTTTATAGATATAATAGATAGATTATGCTAGATATATTTCCATATGTCTGAATACCCTATATACAAATTTTCAAATCTGTAGATAAAAAATTTGTTGAGTATATAGGTTGAGAATTGTTCTCTCTCTCTCTCACACACACACACACACACACAATTTAAGAGATATAATAGATAGATTATGCTAGATATATTTCTATATGTCTGAATACCCTATATACAAATTTTCTAATCTGTAGATAAAAAATTTGTTGAATGTATAGGTTGAGAATTGTTCTTACTCTCTCTCTCGCTACCTCACACACACACATTCTAACTTTAATGGATATAATAGATAGATTCTGCTACATATATTTCCATATGTCTGAATACCCTATATACAAATTTTCTAATCCGTAGATAAAAAATTTGTTGAGTACATAGGTTGAGAATTGTTCTCTCTATCTCTCACACACACACATTCTCACTTTTAAAGATATAATAGATTATGCTAGATATATTTCCATATGTCTGAATACCCTATATAAAAATTTTCAAATCTGTAGATAAACAATTTGTTGAGAATTGTTCTCTCTCTTTATCACACACATTCTCACTTTTATAGATATAATAGATAGATTATGCCAGATATATTGAAATATGTCCGAATACCCAATATACAAATTTTACAAATCTGTAGATAAAATATTTGTTGAATATATAGGTTGAGAATTGTTCTCTCTCTCTCTCTCACACACACACACACATTCTGACTTTTATACATATAATAGATACATTATGCTAGATATATTTCTATATGTCTGAATACCCTATATACAAATGTTCAAATCTGTGGATAAAAAATTTGTTGAATGTATAGGTTGAGAATTGTTCTCTCTCTCTCACTACCTCACACACATTCTCACTTTTATAGATAAAATAGATAGATTATGCTAGATATATTTCCATATGTCTGAATACCCTATATACAAATTTTCAAATCTGTAGATAAAAAATTTGTTGAATATATAGGTTGAGAATTGTTCTCTCTCTCTCTCTCTCACGCACACACACATTCTCACTTTTATAGATATAATAGAAAGATTATGCTAGATATATTTCTATATGTCTGAATACCCTATATACAAATTTTAAAATCTGTAGATAAAGAATTTGGGTAGTATATGCATTGAGAATTGTTCTCTTTCTCTCACAGACACACACACGCACACATTCTCACTTTTAAAGATATAATAGATAGATTATGTTAGATATATTTCCATACGTCTGAATACCCTATCTTCAAATTTTCTAATCTGTAGATAAAAAATTTGTTGAATATATAGGGTGAGAATTGTACTTACTCTTTCTCACTCTCTCTCTCGCTACCTCACACACACACACGCAAACATTCTTACTTTTATAGATATAATAGATAGATTATGCTAGATATATTTCCATATGTTTGAATACCCTAGATACAAATTTTCAAATCTGTAGATAAAAAATTTGTTGAGTACATAGGTTGAGAATTGTTCTCTCTCTCTATCACACACACGCACACACATTCTCACTTTTTTTGATATAATAGATAGATTATGCTAGATATATTTCTATATGTCTGAATACCCTATACACAAATTTTGAAATCTGTAGATAAAAAATTTGTTGAGTATATAGGTTTAGAATTGTTCTGTCTCTCTCACTCACAAACACACACACGTTCTCACTTTTATAGATATAATAGATTATGCTAGATATATTTCCATATGTCTGAATACCCTATATACAAATTTTAAAATCTGTAAAGATAAAATTTGTTGAATATATAGGTTGAGAATTATTCTCTCTCTCACACACATTCACACTTTTATAGATATAATAGATAGAGTATGCTAGATATATTTTTATGTCTGAATACCCTATATACAAATTTTCTAATCTGTAGATACAAAATCTTTTTGAATATATACGTTGAGAATTGTTCTCTCTCTCTCTCACTCACATTCTAACTGTTATAGATATAATAGAAAGATTATGCTAGATATATTTCTATATGTCTGAATACCCTATATACCAAATTTCAAGGCTTTAGATAAAAAATTTGTTGAGTATATACGTTGAGAATTGTTCTCTCTCTCTCTCACACACACATTCTCACTTTAATAGATATCATAGATTATTCTAGATATATTTCCATATGTCTGAATTCCCTATATACAAATTTTCAAATCTGTAGATAAAAAATTTGTTGAATATATAGGTTGAGAATTGTTCTCTCTCTCTCTCACACACACACACATTCTGACTTTTATAGATATAATAGATAGATTATGCTAGATATATTTCCATATATCTGAATACCCTATATACAAATGCTCAAATCTGTGGATAAAAAATTGTTGAATGTATAGGCTGAGAATTGTTCTCTCTCTATCTCTCGCTCTCTCTCTCTCGCTACCTAATACACACACACATTCTCACTTTTATACATAAAATAGATAGATTATGCTAGATATATTTCCATGTCTGAATACCCTATATACAAATTTTCAAATCTCTAGATAAAAAATTTGTTTAATATATAGGTTTAGAATTGTTCTCTCTCTCTCACACACACATTCTGACTTTTATAGATATAATAGATAGATTATGCTAGATATATTTCCATATATCTTAATACCCTATATACAAATTTTCTAAGCTGTAGGAAAAAGATTTGTTGAGTATGTAGGTTAAGAATTGTTCTCTCTCTCTCTCTCTCACACACACACACACACACACACGTTTTCACTTTCATAGATATAATAGGTAGATTATGCTAGATATATTTCTATATGTCTGAATACCCTATATACAAATTTTAAAATCTGTACCCAAAAATGTATTCAATATATAGGTTGAAAATTGTTCTCTCTCTCTCGTTCTCTCTCACACACACATTCTCACCTTTATAGATATAATAGAAAGATTATTCTAGATATATTTCTATATGTCTGAATACCCTATATACAAAATTTCAAATCTGTAGATAAAATTTTTTTGAGTATATAGGTTGAGAATTATTCTCTCTCTCTCTCTCTCTCACACACACACACACACACACACACACACACACATTATCACTTTTATAGATATAATAGATTATGCTAGATATATTTCCATATGTCTGAATAACCTACATACAAATTTTCAAATCTGTAGATAAACAATTTGTTGAAAATATAGGTACAGAATTTTCCGCTCTTTCTATCGCACACATTCTCACTTTTATAGATATAATAGATAGATTATGCCAGTTATATTTACATATGTCTTAATACCCTATATACACATGTTCAAATCTGGAGATAAAAAATCTGTTGAATATATAGGTTGAGAATTGTTCTCTCTCTCTTTCTCTCTCTCACACATTCACACTTTTATAGATATAATAGATAGATTATGTTAGATATATTTCCATACGTCTGAATACCCTATCTTCAAATTTTCTAATCTGTAGATAAAAAATTTGTTGAATATATAGGGTGAGAATTGTACTTACTCTTTCTCACTCTCTCTCTCGCTACCTCACACACACACACACGCAAACATTCTTCCTTTTATAGATATAATAGATAGATTATGCTAGATATATTTCCATATGTTTGAATACCCTAGATACAAATTTTCAAATCTGTAGATAAAAAATTTGTTGAGTACATAGGTTGAGAATTGTTCTCTCTCTCTATCACACACACACACACACACACACACACACACACACACACACACACACACACACACTCTCACTTTTTTTGATATAATAGATAGATTATGCTAGATATATTTCTATATGTCTGAATACCCTATATACAAATTTTCAAATCTGTAGATAAAAAATGTGTTGAATATATAGGCTGAGAATTGTTCTCTCTCTCTCTCACACACACACATGTTCACTTTTATAGATTTAATAGATAGATTATGCTAGATATATTTCTATATGTCTGAATACCCTATATACAAATTGTCAAATCTGTAGATAATAAATGTGTAGAGTATATAGGTTGAGAATTGTTCTCTCTCTCTCTCACACACACACACACATTCTCACTTTTATAGATGTAATAGATTATGCTAGATATATTTCCATATGTCTGAATACCCTATATACAAATTTTCAAATCAGTAAAGATAAAATTTGTTGAATATATAGGTTGAGAATTGTTCTCTCTATCACACACATTCACACTTTTATAGATATAATAGATAGAGTATGCTAGATATATTTTTATATGTCTGAATACCCTATATACAAATTTTCTAATCTGTAGATACAAAATCTTTTTGAATATATACGTTGAGAATTGTTGTCTCTCTCTCTCTCACTCACATTCTAACTGTTATAGATATAATAGAAAGATTATGCTAGATATATTTCTATATGTCTGAATACCCTATATACCAAATTTCAAGGCTTTAGATAAAAAATTTGTTGAGTATATACGTTGAGAATTGTTCTCTCTCTCTCTCTCACACACACACACATTCTCACTTTAATAGATATCATAGATTATTCTAGATATATTTCCATATGTCTGAATTCCCTATATACAAATTTTCAAATCTGTAGATAAAAAATTTGTTGAATATATAGGTTTAGAATTGTTCTCTCTCTCTCACACACACATTCTGACTTTTATAGATATAATAGATAGATTATGCTAGATATATTTCCATATATCTGAATACCCTATATACAAATTTTCTAAGCTGTAGGAAAATGATTTGTTGAGTATGTAGGTTAAGAATTGTTCTCTCTCTCTCACACACACACACACACACACATTCTCACTTTTATAGATATAATAGCTAGATTATGCTAGATATATTTCTATATGTCTGAATACCCTATATACAAATTTAAAAACTGTACCCAAAAATGTATTCAATATATAGGTTGAGAATTGTTCTCTCTCTCTCGTTCTCTCTCACACACACATTCTCACGTTTATAGATATAATGGAAAGATTATGCTAGATATATTTCTATATGTCTGAATACCCTATATACAAATTTTCAAATCTGTAGATAGAAATCTGTTGAGTATATAGGTTGAGAATTGTTCTCTCTCTCACACACACATTTTCACTTTTATAGATATAATAGATAGATTATGCTAGATATATTTCCATATGTCTGAATACCCTATATAACAAATTTCAAATCTGTAGATAAAAAATTTGTTGAGTATATACGTTGAGAATTGTTCTGTCTCTCTCTCTCTCTCACACACACATTCTCACTTTTATTGATATAATAGATAGATTATGCTGGATATATTTCTATATGTCTGAATACCCTATATACAAATTTTCAAATCTGTAGATAAAAAATGTGTTGAATATCTAGGCTGAGAATTGTTCTTTCTCTCTCTCACACACACACACACATTCTCACTTTTATAGGTATAATAGATTATGCTAGATATATTTCCATATGTCTGAATACCCTATATACAAATTTTCAAATCTGTAAAGATAAAATTTGTTGAATATATAGGTTGAGAATAGTTCTCTCTCTCTCTCTCACACACATTCTCACTTTTATAGATATAATAGATAGATTATGCTAGATATATTTCTATATGTCTGAATACCCTATATACAAATTTTCAAATCTGTAGATAAAAAATTTGTGTAATACATAGGTTCAGAATTGTTCTCTCTCTCTCTCTCTTCAACCCTTATCCTCGAGTGGCCTCTGGGACTTGAGAAGGGGTAATTACTAACGATTACTTTATTGTCAAATTGACTACTGCATTTTTTAACCCTTATCCTCGGGTGGCCTCTGGGCGTTATTGTCCAATTGACTACTGTGAAATTTTTAACTCTTATCCTCGAGTGGCATCTGGGCCTTGATAAGTGGAAATGCCTAAGTAACAAAAAAATAGGTATATAACAAATATCCTGAATTTCCATTACTAACGATTACTATATTGTCCAATTGACAACTGTGCACATTTCAATCCTGATCCTCGAGTGGACTCTGGGCCTTGATAAGTGGTAATGCGTATTTAACAAAATATAAATATATATATAAAAAATTTCCCGAATTTCCATTACTAACGATTAATATATTGTCCAATTGACTACTGCACTTTTCAACCCTTATCCTCCAGTGGCCTCTGGGCCTTGATAAGTGGTAATATCCTCGAGTGGCCTCTGGGCCTTGATAAGTGGTAATGCCTAAGTAACAAAAAAATAGGTATATAACAAATTTCCCGAATTTCTATTACTAACGATTACTACTGTGCACTTTTCAATCCTTATCCTCGAAGGGCCTGTGGGCCTTGATAAGTGGTAATGCATATTAAACAAAATATTAATATATATATATAACAAATTTACTGAATTTCCATTACTAACGATTACTGTATTGTGTCCAATTGACTACTTCACTTTTCAACCCTTATCCTCTAGTGGCCTCTGGGCCTTGATAAGTGGTAATGCCTATATAACAAAATATAAATATATATATATAACAAAATTCCCGACTTTCCATTACTAACGATTACTATATTGTCCAATTGAATACTGCAATTTTCAACCCTTATCCTCGGGTGGCCTCTGAGCCTTATTGTCCAATTGACTACTGTGCACATTTTAACTCTTATCCTCGAGTTGCATCTGGGCCTTGATAAGTTGAAATGCCTAAGTAACAAAAAAATATGTATATAACAAATTTCCCGAATTTCCATTACTAACGATTACTATTTTGTCCAATTGACTACTGTGCACATTTCAATCCTTATCCTGGAGTGGCCTATGGGCCTTGATAAGTGGTAATGCGTATTTAACAAAATATAAATATATATATAACAAATTTCCCGAATTTCCATTACTAACGATTACTATAACAGTGGTAGGAGGTCAAGAGAAAGAGGGTGAGAGAGAGAGAAGAGTAAGTGGGTGAGAGAGAGAGAGAAAAGAGAAAGACGGTGTTGGTTTTGAAGCGGCCTCCTCTCCCCCCCCTTCCAGTTTAAGAGGTATGAGGTCACCAGGGTTGGATCAAATACTGACTTTTAACAATTGAAATACAAATACAAATACTTTCGTTAAGGTTACCAGAAATACAAATACAAATACTTTTATTCCTAACTCTAAAAATACAAATACAAATACTAACGCTAAAAATACAAATACAAATACTTTTATTCCTCAATCTCAAAATACAAATAAAAATACAATAACTGATTTAAACAATCTGAAAATATGCGAAGAAAAGAAGAAAAAAGAAGAAATATTTCCTTCCAAATTTGACATCTACATTACACTCTATATCATGTCCTCATTGCATTTTATCATCAGTAGAGCTCTGAAAGTTTCCGGGCCAAGTTTGGCTCGCTCTGGGGTATAAAAATTACCAGCCTGGCTGAAAACTCTTTCAGATGGTGCCGATGTTGCACAGCACCCTAGAATATTTCTGGCGAAAGGCTTCAAAATCTTGAAGCTCTTGTTTTCCTGCCAGTACCTCAGTGGGTTGACGTCAAAAGCCAGAACACATTCTTCTAAGTAGGAATCGAGTTCTGCCTTTACCGCTGTAGTGTCGCTTATTGATGGACTTACATTTAGCTTCCCAGCTGGTGGCATGTAGGCAAAAAGACGAGGGCGTTTTGCATTCATGTCAGCCTTGTCTTGATTTGTGTTCACGGTCATGAAAAACTTCCTCTCTTGAACTGTGTTCTTCAAAGACAACTGAGTTGACTGCGAAATAATTAGGTCCACAATCTTCGAAATATTTTTATTTTTCATTTTTTCACATGACAGCCATGACAGCTTAAACCTGGGGTCCATGACAGCTGCAGCAATGACATCAGTCCTATCAAGAAACGAATGCAATCTCTTTTTGATAGAAGACTGTAGTGCATTAGCCAAGTTTAAGCAGTAGGTTGGTTTACTTTCCATGAATAGTTTGAGGCTGTGTTCAAGGCCAAATACAACTGGTGCAACGCAAGAAAGTGTCACCATGTTTTCTCCTTCCACTTGCGACATTGCCTCTTGGAATGGGTCCAAAATTTGCACCACTTCTTTTAGCATTGCTATTTCCACTACGTTCAATTCTCGTATGTTCTTGCACGATCCTAGGAGACAAATAGCTGAGTTGACGCCATTGACATCTTTGAGAACTGACTTAAGCATAGTCAGTTGAGAGTTCCATCTAGTAGCATTAGCAGCCTGCATAATTATATCAAAGAGTTTTCTTGTTAATTTATTTGGAAGTGATATTTTCACCTGTGTACTTTTAGGGACAAGCACCAGGATAACATTAAGAAGTTTGTCAAATTAAAATGAAATTATATCTATATTTTAAAGTAGATGAGAACCCTCAGCTATCCCTCCTAAAAATGTAATTTTACTTTTTTTCAAAAGATTACTTGTGAACATCTAGAAAAGGAATATTTTATAATTTAAATTAAGTAATTAGTTTCGCATATAAATTTTACATAAAATGATATTTCATTTTCGGGCCATCATAACTTTTTAGGGTAGTTAACTTTTTTCTATCTCTAAGTCTGACTGGCAAAATTGTAAAACCAAATGAAATTGCCTTAAAAAGTAAAAGGCACAGAATTTATCTCCCATAGCCAAAAATATATACCCCAATTTAGAAGAATTTTTCTTTCATCGACCAAGGACAGACTAGATAAAGTTAGGTCATCAGAGCAGGTACTACACTTTAATGTAAGCATTGATTGACAACGGGGACAGATTACATAAAAGAGATGTTTATAAATGTTTTTTTTACGATTATGATATTAGTAACCATTTGGAGTTACAATAACACATGAAATCTGAAGAAAACACTTACAATGAGTAAACATGCGAGTATAATCGACAGATTTCTAAGATGACAGCATAATTGAAAAGTAGTTGGTTATTATCTTAGACTCCACATCTACTTATCATTTTTACTGGTGCCATTTTTTCCATACCATATTTATTGGTACAATTTGTAAATAAGTTTCTATTTGTCAATCATATTCTTAAAAGAATTATGTCAGTCGTCAGAAGACCAAATTTACTCAGGGGATTGCAGGTATCAACTTAAAATATCTCTAAAATATTGATAAATTTAATTTTAGTCATAACTCTAAAACTAGACTTTGTTTCCAAGAACAATCTATGCGTCATTATTAAGGCAAATGTGTCTATTAATCCAAGATAGTTAGAAAATCTATAATTATTGACTTTTAATTAAACTTTTGGGACTACTCAGGAAAAAGTATATGAATACTTAAAAATATTCATTTTAAATACAACTTAAAATAGCTATAGTTATAAGTTTTCAAATTTCTATAAATTGAAAATAAATTCAATTAATTTCAAAACACTACTTTTAAAGAATTTCAAACGAAAAATACAAGAATTAATTATTTCAGAGGAAATATACTCAGTGACCTAATTGGCAGGGACAAGGCGCCAGCACTAAAAAATGTCCCCAAAATGGTTTCATACTCAACTGTGAACTCTTTGAAAGGGTCCATATAGACATTTAGTAAGTAACTGTGAAACCGGATTAAACATTTAGGTGTGAGATTCGCTTGAGAGGGTGTAAATCCATGAATGGGAGTGGGAGGTCAAAAGTTTTTTTTTAAATCTACAAGTTTAGACATCCAAACAACTGTTTAAATTACTTTATTATAACTTTTTCTTTAATAATCCATATTTAATAAATATTTATATAAAATTATCCGAAAAAGGCCAAATTTGAAGCATAAATTTGAAAAAAAAAAAACAAAGAAAAATTTTGAAAGCCTAACTGCTTCAAAAAAAGCCAAATTCGCGAAATTTGGCCTTAAAAAAAGCCAAGCTGGAAACCCTGAATTGAAGCTACTTGACTCACAGACTTATCGTCACTCAACTAGCAGCAGCGTGTGTGACTGGAAGTGGACAGGGCTGGTAGACTGGTACACGTAAGCAACATGTATGTGAACAGGGTTGGATCAAATACTGACTTTTAACAATTGAAATGCAAATACTTTCGTTTAGGTTACCAGAAATACAAATACAAATACTTTTACTCCTAAGTCTAAAAATACAAATACATTTATTCCTTAATCTAAAAATACAAATACAAATACATTAAAATTGTATTTAAATACAATTGAAATACAAATACAATTGTATTTGATCCAACCCTAGAGGTCACGTGGTAATATAGAAAATGGCTATTTATTTTCTACCATAAATATAACGATATTTTTCTTATCGTCGAATATTTTTAAAGCTGAATTTTTTTATTCCTGTACATTTTTTCCAGACATTTTTTGTTAAAACTCTTGTATAAATACTATTTTTAACCAGTTAATCACGATGGAAACATTTTCATGAAGTTTAATAATATATATAACGAAGGAGAAGAGAAATTGCAAATCTATCGGTAAAAAAAGTTGTTATTTACATTTGTTCGCCATTACTGGATGTTGACGTCACGTCACGTGACATGACTAAGCGTTTTTTTTTGTTTTTTTTACCTATAAATAACATTGGATCATTCAAGAATTACGTAATAAAAACCATTAAAATGACAGGTTTTTTGGGGTCCCCCTTGAAGATAACCGATACGTTGACCCACTTCTACTGGTCCGTTTGACGTGAAATTTCGATATTTGTCATCCGGGTGATCAAGGTTCAATCTAATACCAAATTTGTCAACTTTGGTTCCGTCTTTCAAAAGTTTTAGCGTTACAAACAAACATACATACATACACACAGACGTTTGAGATTTATATATATAGAAGATTAAGTCGACCAAATTGCATTGCAAGTACTTTTATAAGCGAGAACTTTTTTTTATCAAAAACAAACAAAAAAAAAATCTGACTCGAATTGTACTTTCATTAAAATAACTCTTTCGTTTAAAAGCAACAATTTTTTTTTCTTTTCAGCAAATACTGTAACCCGTATAGGGAAGCTCAGGTGCATAGGCTCGTGGTTGAGATGCACCTGTAGCTGATACCTGTGACGTCACCCGTGTTTTCGTCTAGTGGTCGAATTCGTCTTCCTCTGTCGCTCTCTGGTTCCACTTTCAAATCAGCTTCCTAACATCACCTGGGCTATCGGAGAAATATATTGCATTCACAACGGTGTTTCCAATTCAAGAAAAGAAAGTCAAAACTTAATTGGTTTTTCTAAACAGAATTGATTATTGTCTTCAACTTTACAAATATTAGTTACACACTGGCCTAGTCATGCAACTTAGGAGGCTGGTAGTTTTCTTTCCTTTACCAAGTTCTCCGTTCTTCATCTACCATCAGTGCACGGGAATGGATCAGCTGCCAGAGCAAAAAGAAGACCCCGATTAGCCAAGTGTTTCGTTTTTATCAAATCAGTAATTCCTCCCTCTGCTTTTTTGGAGTTATTCTTACTTTTTCTTTTCCTCTCCCTCTTTTTTTATCCTATAAATTTCTACTCCTCCTCTCGAACTTATCTCTACCCAATTTTTAACCCCCATTTGCACTGAGGTGTTTCTACTTATCAAATTAGGGGTGGTTAGTCACCCCTGTTGAACAACGCTCGGCAGCGACCCTCACCCCAAGCTGTCAGGGTCTCTTCATATCACTCAGAGGTTTTAAAAACAACCTTTTCGTTGTTAACAGATATATAACGACAATGAGATAAAAACAATTGGTTTTTTTCTCTTTCCGACAAAATCTCAGACATTTCTGTTTAAAACAACATCAAACCATCATCATCATTAGAATTCAGTCATGCGAATTCCTCTGAATTCATGTCGACTAGCAAGGTGACTCGGCATCACTTGGTCCCCATCGAGTCACAATACAACTGAACTTCAGTTTAAATTCCTAATTTAAAAAACGATTTTTTACTACATACAAGTCAACTGAATCGCATTTTAAGTTCTTTTAAAAGCAACAACTTTTTCAAAAACAAAAAAATTTGACTCAAATTGTACTTTCATTACAACTAGCCTGGGTGCCGTTTCCCACTTGTTTGGAGGTGTGTGTTAACAAAAAAAAAAAAAGTGGTAGTAGGCAGGCTCGAACCCATGACATGAAAGTCAAAGAAAATCTGATGTCTTACCGCTACTCCATGACCGGAAGTGGAAAGCATTCAAATTTAATGTACTCAATCAAAAACAAAAGATGGTGTTGCTTTTAAACCTCCCATGACAGGAAAATTAGACACAAGCTCATTTTTAATGTGAAGGGAAAACCAGCTCCCCCAGTATGCAAATAATAATTGCCTCATTGATCAAGAACCAATTACAGAAAAGATACTACCCAGGCGTTGGGGTTTGAATAGTTTTGCTTTATTTATACAAAAGACAAACAAACAGCCGACATGGTGGGAATTTTATTTAACTCTATCAAAAAAAAAGATAGAGACGATATCCATTTGCGAATCTGAGATATTATGATCTGTGAAGTATGCGAAAACTTCTTGCGGAATCTAACCAACACAAGAAGCCTCACCGAAAAAGCCTTTTGTGGACATACACAAACGCTCGCACCCATTTTGCTCTTTATAAAATAGACTAGCCTGGTGTTGTGAGAGTGTTTGGAGGTGTATGTTGAGCAAAAAAAAAAAAAAAAAAAGAAAAGTGAGAGTAGGCAGGAAGGCAGGCTCGAACTCGTGACATGAAAGCAGAAAAGAAAGTGAAAGAAAATCTGACGTTTTACCGCTACGCCATGATGTGACAGGAAGTGTAAAGCGTTCAAATTTAACGTAGTCAATCAAAAAGATGCAGAAATAGCATTGCTTTTAAACCTCCCACGAAGGTTGTTTTTAATGTGAAAACCAGCTCCCTCCAAAAAAGGGGGCATTCTAGCAGTATCCAAATAGTAATTGTCTTAGTATAAAGTGTTTCCCCGACCAAGGACCAATTACACAACAGATACTACCTGGCTGGAAGGCCAGGCATCAAGCTTTTGTGTTCGATTAGTTTCACTTTATTTATATGAAAGACAAACAAACATGCCAAATGACGCTATGGTGGAAATCTTTTAAAATTCTATCAAAAAAAAAAAGAAAGAAACCATGTCCGTTTGCGAATGCGAGATATTATGATCTAGGAAGTATAAGAAAACTTCTCCTGGAATCTAACCGACGCGAGAACCCGCACCCAAAAAGCCTTTCGTGGACATAGACAAATGCTTGCGCCCATCTTGCCCTTTATTATATAATAGATTGCTCTGACATACAATCATTCAGGACAACCTGGATTCTCCTCTTATTTAAGAATTTAATTATGTTAAGCATTCGTCCAGTAATACCATAGGATCTGATTTTCATGAGAAGACTATCATGTCATACTCTGTGAAAGGCCTTAGATATATCTAGGGCTACTGCCCTAGCCTCTCCTGCTTTATCCAGTGCATGGTTCAGAAATTACAGTTAGGATATCTGCAGTAGAACAGGCTTGCCTAAACCTATACTGTTGGCCAGACAGAAGTTTAGCAACTGTAAGGTGGTGCCTCATTGCCTCATTGAGCTGCAAGAGCTTGATTAATTATGGACTCATATTTTGGTGAAAAGAGGGAGGAGGCTAATGGGGCGATAATTTAATGGGTTGGTTCTTTCTCCAGAATTCTTGTAAACTGGTACCACAAAAGCAATTTTTAAGCAGTCAGGAAAGCAAGATCTATTAAGGCATTTGTTGAAAAGTTTGGAGAGAATAGGAGCAACTTTAGCAGGGCATTTTTTTAATAGCACAGTAGGAACAAGATCAGGTCCACATGCTTTTGACGTGTTTAGGTTTTTTTTATGATATTATGTACTTGAGAAGGAGTGATTTTCAGATCATCTAGTGTGGTTTCTGTCTGCAGAGGAAAATCTGTGAGGAAGTGGTTTGCTGGGTCCAAAGTAGGGTTGGAGGCAAACTGACGGGCAAGCGAATTACCCTTCTCGGTTGCTGTGCAAACAACTTCAAGATTCTTAGATAGTAGGGGAATTGTTGATTGCCCATTATTTACTACACTGTAATAGACTTTCCAGAAGTCACAGGTTCCTAATTTCTGCACTTCAATGAGTTTTCTGATAGTTTTGGTATATACTCTCTTGGCTGTGGCTATTTCCTTCTTACAATTACGTCTAACTTCTATATATTTTTGTCTATTTGTACTGGATTTATGTTGGATAAGTCTGTGGGGTGCATGCTGCTTTTGAGCAATGGCAGCTGCGTAAGTTGAAGTAAACCATTGGGGAGAGTGGGGTTTTCTATAGAATTTACATGTGGGAACATGTGCTCCAATTGCTGCTTTGAACCATTCAGCGGTCTCATTTGTGCAATGTTCAGCAGAAAGAGAAATGATATTTCCCCATGGAGCATCTCTGGTGTGATCTCTGATGGCATCCCATTCAGCTTTATTGTAATATGTTGTCGTCTTGAGCAGTGGTTCTTCAACTTGGGGTCAAGAGTTTAGGGTGACGCCTATCATGATCACAGTGTGATCAGAATTCCTGAGATACACAATCCTTAGGAACTATGGTCAGAAGTAGGTCCAGAAGTGAAGCATCCTGATCTGGGAGATGGGTCGGGAACGATGTATCAAGGAATGGGATATAGAAAAATTATGTGAAATGATACCAGTTGTGCCAAGTTTACAACATAAATCCAGTACAAATAGCCCAGTCAATAACTATGGTGGACATTAAAGTCATCAAATACATGTATTTAGGTGCTAGTGTCTAGAGAGAGTGCTACATCTATGCTGTTAGAGACACGATTGATTAGAGTACAGTCTTGGGTTGAGAGAGAGAGAGCGATAAAGAAAGTAACTAATACTAGGTTGTAAAATTAGTCTAAAGCACATGAAGGCCAGGTCATCTGATTTTAGTTTAGATTCCCTAGTCATAGGGAGGGTGTTATGAATATAGACTCCAAAATCCATCCATGCGTCTGTCAGAGTCCTTACAACAAAGTGGAAGATAACCAGACATGTTAAAGTAGTTAGAGGGGATGGAGGAGTGCAAGTTAATTTCACTTAGTGCTAAGATATTTGGGGAGTTTGCTAAGAGAAACGATTCTACCTCGTCCAAGTTAGTTCTAAATCCCTGGATATTTGTAAATGCAAGCCTTAAGGGAGGAGGCAAAGTGTTGTTCAAGTGTTAATGGATGTTAAAAATAGATTAAATAAAAATTCAAAATAGTCAAACTTGGCCAGATATTATGGTTTCTTTTACTCATAAAATAGAAATTATTATGATGAATCAATTGCAGTACATCAACAAAATCTTATTAGTGTTTGGAATGCAAGATTGCATAAAATGCATTACATTGGTGGAAAATAATATAAATCAAATTATGAACCCAAATCTGAAATAATTGATGATACACTATTTACAGAGATAATAGGAAGTCTAATATATTTAATATATAATATTTTGATTGCAAAAATTCCCCTCTGGACAAAAGTACCGTAGGTTTGCAACAACAGATGCCACATACAAATTTATTATGTCTAGACTATTAGCCACTATTTTATGTAACTTTAGAATGACATTTTAGACAGATTTAGTTGTTATAAAATCCTGCATTACATCTAGAAGCAACATTATCACAATTGCAACCATCTTTAGAGGAAGTACTTCCTATTTTTCCCCTCTAAATAGTCCTCCTACCGCCCCCAGTAATCAATGGGAGGAACTCTGCACTTTCGTAACTGGATCATGAAGTCCTAGACATAACAATCTTTCTTTGTTGATGAGTGATTTTTTTGCTCGCCGATTTAAGTGAAAAAAGGCAGTTGGTGCCTTGGCTTTTGGAAGTGAAAGGTCGTTGTTTGAAAATGTCGGACCTAGATGTAGTAACCCATCGTGGTGAGACATCAGGAGGATCTAGTTTAAGGTCCTATTTCGTCAGTTAAATTTTCGTCTAGGTGACGAAAATGAAGAGAAAAATGCCGGCTGAGTTCAGACAGAAATATTTAAAAAATCAAGTCAAAAGTCTTGTCTAGCGGAAAAGGAAAAAGTGCAAAAGTTTAACCTCAGATGAGTGAAAAGGTGACATTGTAAACAACAATAATTTGTTTATGACTCAGGAAATATTCGAAGTGAAAAGGAGAACCTTCTCTAATAAGAAAAGTTTTCGTTCGACTAAGCTGTCGAAGCCACATCAGGTCAAGTAATGTTTTTTTCCCCAAGTAAATGCCGACAAATAATGAGTAAAAGAAAGTTGAAGTAAATGCAGATTTATTTGATAAAAAAAAGAAGACAATCCAACAGGACATTTTTTATTTTTATGCTATCGCAAGCAGGGAAGACAATTCTTCTCTCTAAAAAAAAAAAAAATTTTGTATAAATTATCAACAAAAAACTATTCTTACCCAAAGTAAGTTTTGACTCTTTCTTAATCTTTTCTTGTCTTTTAATTCTATTCTTTCTCTCTCCTGAACTGTTACTAGAGCCTTTAAGGTTCGCCAAAAGGGGACATTTTTTGACACTCAAAATACAGTCTTTTATATAGTTAATAGGTGAACTTCAGACTTTATTATTTTTTTTTCTCCTTTCCATTTCAATTTATTTTTCCATCTTTAAATAAAAGTTTATAATTATTTTAAGTGGTTTTTACTTTTTCCTAGTTTTTCTACTTGTAAATGGTTATATGTAATTGGTTTTTACATCATCTAGTATTTAAAATATGTCTAATTTGACTGTAACTATATTAAATTCGAACATCCTTTCTTTCTCCCTCCTTATCTCTCTGTATACCTTCTTCCTAATTTTCTCTATTGTTCGCTCTTTCTTTTTCTCTTGCTTTTTTTATATTTCTTCACAGTGATGCCATAAAAAAAACATTTTTTTCCTCTTTCTCTCTCACTTGCTTTGTACATTTGTTCCAGGAATTAGTTATATTTTTTTTATGTACTTTATTTAAATATACTTTATTTAAAGCTGTGCAATCCATTATGATCGTTGCCAAATTAAAAATAAATGTTTCGGCAATATAATCTACTGGATTCTTTACATTGCGCACACATTAACTTTTTTTTATGGGTAGTAGAGGTAAATTTGTACATTAGGTCTTAGGTTCACCTCCACAATTTTCTTTAGAATGATGACTTTTATAGGTTTTAAACTATGCTGATTAAGAAAATCTCATTCAAATTTTGCAAAGACGAGTACTTATAGCGATATAAAGACCTGTATTATGCACTATAATTCTCCAGTTGCCAGGTTTGTATGCATGCGCGATAAACAAATCTATTTTGCTCCTACCGACACTGCCACCCTCAATTTTTTTTTTTTCCAGCATGTGCAAACAGGTATGCTGACAACGACTATCATGGTTAAATTTGGGGGAATTATTTTTCTAATCCCTCTCTCCCCAAACAAAAAGGGGTTATCTACTCCAAATGCCATTCTTTACATGGGGATTTTGGGGGTGTCTATTCCAAATGTCGTTCTTAACATGACAATACTCAAAGAAGCGAAGTGAAAAAAGTCATAATTGTTTTGTTGTACACGTTAAAAAAAGACAACATAGAACTGGAATTTAATTTAATGCTATTGGTGGAAGAGTTGAAAAGAGGAAGACTTGAACAACAAACATAAACAGCTAGGATTGCTACCACTGATTTTGATCACTCTAAACAGTTCATATACAGTAAGAACCTCTAAAACTTCTGGTTTTACTTTCCATTCTAATGGACCATTTTTGCAATTTTATTAATTCATACTAATTTATTTATTCCCTGAATTGCTTTTTTTAAATTCAAACATTACCTGTATGTTATTGGCCTCAAATCAACACTAATTACCAGTGAAAGCCAGATTATTTCATTTCGGCCAGGGCAGCCAGCATCCGCAATTATTCAGAAACAGCAGTGACCACCACCAACAACAACCTTAGTTTACTTCTTTGTGAGGAGGGGGGGGGCTTCCACTGGGTAACGCCAGTTAACAGGTCCTGCTAGTTAGAAATAAGAGCTTTATATGAATGTACTAATGAGAAAATATTTAGCTTAATCTCTATTATGTCACAAAGCATAAGTTTCCAAACTTATACAAACACTAGCTTTTCTATATCGTTTTTGCACTACATTTTTAACGGCATGGTTTTAAGACTGACTATATCTAATAATTATTAATTCAATTTATATTATCTTTCTTTTAAGTATATTTCACTTATTTGAAGCTTTTATCTTCAGTTATACACCACATGAGTTTTATACACCACTTAAGTTAGTCTTGTATTCAGTATCGCAAAATGCAATGTTCAACTAACTTTGAATGGCCATAACTCAGGTATGAACTGAGATACCAAGATGAATTTAGTATTATTTTTATATCTTGCAGAACTATATATCTGTAAGTAAAGTTTTTTGGTATATGTAACTAAATATAAGTCTCAAAAATTCAATTATTAGGTTTCCAAGTTTGAAAATATGCATCTGAAGATGGTCAGAGATAATTGATGTTTTAAAAATAAGTGCAAATAATTTCAAGTATCAATACTCATCTTGAGTGAAAATCAAAATGTTATTTTTTAGAATCAACTCATTTAAAAAAAATGTACCTCACACCCAATAAAAACTAAAACTTTGTAATGGCTCTGATCATATAAAACTGAGGATAATAAAAGTATATCTGTGAATTAGTACACAAAAGTATAACCCTACCCTCTTTTGCTGGGGGCCACATCCGTCGTTATCCTGGTCCACAGGAGCATACTTGTGATGTACCTTTGGCAGTGTTCATCACTCCCAGCTCACAGGACCATAGATGCAACCCAGCTTGGCTACACTCCTCATCGTCTAGTGGTGGACCCCTCAAAATGCAATCAGGCGCTCTCTGGCCCCTAGAAAATAGCACTGATACTCAGAGCATACAATACGCACAACCCCAAGTCCAGGGGCGTGGGAACAAGACCTGCGGTACTGTTGGGTAGTCGTCTGACATCAGCCTCTATGATTGAATTTCTTCTGCAGGTGTACTGGTGTCAGCAGATGGGTGCTACTCACAGTTGCAGCTGGAATATCGGTGTTCAGGGCAGAGCTGAAAAATCAACTGGTCCTTCTCCACAAGCACAGATATCAATAATGACAACGCTGCAGATGATTTTCAGATAACAAAGTTAACTATTTGACAAAACAAAAAGAATTCAATATATATCTTGTACAAAGGAAGAGTTTAGATCATTAGATTTCAGCAATTAGGTTTCTGGTTACAGGTGCTTTTCCTTTAAGAGGTAAAATAAAATCTTAATTAGTTTCTTTTTCCAATAGCTTTCTTTCACTTGGCAATTTCAGGTTAGTTCTCAACTTTCTGGTGCAGGTTGTACAACTTGAGTTCATCTGGCTAATTCTACAGCTAAGAACAAGAGCTTTTCAACTTAGCTCTTATGGGGGTTTCTGACCTCTTGCCCCCAGGTGGGGCGAGGGCGCTGTGCACGTCTCGATGCCAGCCAGTAAAAAAAAAGACCCTATTTCTAAAAAGACAATCGTTTTTATAAAACTGGCCTCCCCACCCCTCTGTCATTTGACGATTACTTTTTTTCCCTCTGAACCTCTCCTTTCTGTTTCCAATTATTTTAAATTCTTTTTCTTCTCTTATGAACTTCTTTCTTTATCCCATTATTTTAAATTCTTTCTATTTTCCCTTTTCTTGTGAACCTCCTCTTCTCTTTTGTAACCATATATCTCCCTAGGCTCAATTTATTTATTTGTCCAACTAACTTATCACTGGCTTGGTGGCCTGGTAGTTAAATACTTTCCAGCCAATAGAGCAGACCTCTTGTCGCCATGTCAACTTCACTTCTCTGTTTATCATAACAATAAAACATATTCCAGACTTTTGGAGAAAAAGATCAATTTCTCACACCCCATGTCGAACACTCCACCTAACTTTTAGCCTCATCCTCTCTCATCTTCATTTAGCTGAATGGGATACCTGGTATCGCCCAGGATCCTGCTACAAAAGGACAATGGAATTATTACTTTCCAGGATAGCTGCTGTGCATTATTACATAACAGTATAACTGTGAAATATTACATAACAGTATAACTGTGAAATATTACATACTATGATAACTTTGTAATAATTCATGAAATGATAACTGTGAATTATTACATAACAGGATAGCGGGTGTGAAATGTTACATAACAGGGTAACTGGAAAAGCGTTACATAACATGATAACCGTTAATTGTTACATACAAAATAGCAAGGAATTGCCACATAACGGGATAAACCATGAATTATTGCACAACAGGATGATTGTGAAATATTACATACCATGATAACTGAATTATATAACAGGATAGCTGTTGTGAATTACTACATAACAGGATAACAGTAGATTATTACAACGCAGGATACCTGGTACTAGTGCATCGTTACACAACAGGACCATTGTGAAGCATTCCACAACACGACCATTGTCAAGCATTCCACAACACGACCATTGTCAAGCATTCCACAACACGACCATTGTCAAGCATTCCACAACACGACCATTGTCAAGCATTCCACAACACGACCATTGTCAAGCATTCCACAACACGACCATTGTCAAGCATTCCACAACACGACCATTGTCAAGCATTCCACAACACGACCATTGTCAAGCATTCCACAACACGACCATTGTCAAGCATTCCACAACACGACCATTGTGAACCATTACACAACACGACCATTGTGAACCATTACACAACACGACCATTGTGAACCATTACACAACACGACCATTGTGAACCATTACACAACACGACCATTGTGAACCATTACACAACACGACCATTGTGAACCATTACACAACACGACCCTTGTGAACCATTACACAACACGACCATTGTGAACCATTACACAACACGACCATTGTGAACCATTACACAACACGACCATTGTGAACCATTACACAACACGACCATTGTGAACCATTACACAACACGACCATTGTGAACCATTACACAACACGACCATTGTGAACCATTACACAACACGACCACTGTGAATTATTACACAATACGATCATTGTGAATTATTACACAACATGATCATTGTGAATTATTACACAACATGATCATTGTGAATTATTACACAACATGATCATTGTGAATTATTACACAACATGATCATTGTGAATTATTACACAACATGATCATTGTGAATTATTACACAACATAACAAATTTTCATTTTATTTCAGTTAACAAAAATTGGAAGAAGATAGTAATCATAAGTGAAGGTTCACAATTAAACCACTTAATTCTTTTCAAGTTTTTTATAAATGATTATTTTGTCATTGTTACACAACCCCCTCCTCCTTCATCCTGCAACATTAACTTGGCCTAACTCATCATCTTGGATTCTAATAGGACAATCAATTTTTAGGATTGCTTCTCCTCATTCAGTTTTTGCTTTAGTTTTGATCAATTTAAATTCAGTTTAAAGTATAAAAAGCCAATTGGATAGTCCTACCTGATCAATTTCCTGTAAAAGTTCGGCCTGTTTTTCTTCTGTATCACTTGCTAATACATCAGTGCTCCATGCATCACTTGCAGTTTCAGACACTTCGGACACAGGCTGAAAAATCCATAAAAGCACCAAATTTGAATTACTTATATGAAACTAGCAGAATACTCATCCCAAGGCTGCTATTCTAATAGTTAATATTAAATTATGTGCGCCATAAATCCATCAAACCATAAGTCTAGATATGACGAGATCCCTGGCGACACCAGATGATTTTGCTTTTCAAATAGAGGAACAGAAGATGGGAGAGGATGAGGTATGGTTGGGGGGGCATGCTGACACTTGATCAAGGAAAAACAGATGTTTATGAAAAATGTCCAGAAGAAATAAAATATTTCAATGGGAAATAAATAGTTATCGCTTATCACATCAGTGCTGGGGTGGGGTTTTTAAGAGAAAGACAAACGAGAATTGACATCTATCAACAACGAAAAGGTTGTTTTTAAATAAGAGCTAAGTTGGAAGCTCTTGTTCTTAGCTGAGAAATTGATTAGTAGAACTTAAGTATACAACCTGCATCATGAAGCTTGAATCAAAGAACTCGACTAAACAAGTGTAAAACGATTTATGAATAATTATTTTGTTTCGTTATATAAAAATGCCCCAGAGTTTTTCCTTGTTTCTCGATTTGCCAGCCTGAATGAAGATGCAGTTTATTTCAGGTATGCCCTGACGCCAGATGATGAAAGAGATAGACTGGATCCAGCACGAAGCCAGAGTGACGACCGAAATTGACAATGTTGCCACATGGACTTAGGGTCATGCACATTTCGCATGCCCTGAGCAGCAGAAAGATATTTTCCAGTGACCAGTGAGAGTCGGGTCACCCTTGAGGGGTCCACCACTAGACAAGTAAGAATGTAGCCCTGCTAGGTTGCATCTATGGTCCTGTGAGCTGGGAGCGATGAACACGGCCAGAAGTACATCACAAGTATGCTCCAGTGAACCAGGATAGCGACGGATGCGGCCCGGCCCTCGGACAGAGAATGGGTTAGGGTTATATAGAATGCTTTTGATCAAAATCCATAACCTAATTTTCATTTTAAGAAAGTGTATAAAATTTGGGGTTCAAGATTAACTTTTCAGAAATCGACTTTCAGTGAATCTGATTTAATTAGTGTTAAATAACTATCAATAATATTTCAAGCAAATCTGAAATATTTGAATTTTCCAATAGGAAGTTGCCCCTATAGTGTGCCACCTAACCAGAAGACAAGTAGAAAACAAAAGAAAATGGGGAAAAATTAAACTACCATGTAAAATCAATGTCATATTTTTTATTTATTTTATAGCATCAAAACTGCGCATGAATTCAATATCAAAGTTACAAATATATTGTTTAAAAAATTTTCTTTTATGTATTGATATGTTTCAACACTCACTAGTATAGCACAAGATAAATGATATTGTAAAGAAAATAACTTACTTCAGCAACTCCCAATAAATTCTGTCGTACCATTTCTTCTGTAACTTCTTCTAATCTTTCCAACTGATTCTGATCCGGACCCTCTGAATCGCTGGCTAGTACATCTGTACTCCATGTATCACTCACAGTTGATTTAGTTTCATCTTCTACAATGGAGAAAAATTTTACTATTTTAAAACACAAAATTATTTTCATTCAAAAGTCATTTTTTAACTATAATTCAGTTTGCTTTTCATTATAACAAAGCAGGTTTTGAGCAACTCATTTTACTCAAGAAACATGTCTATTGTCTAGAGTTACCAATCACACTTATTAATAGCAACCATTAAGTTCTTATCTTTTTCAACAGTCTGATCAAAGACATTACTTTTGTAGCTATTGTAAATTAGATCTCAACAGAATATTATGTTACAATCATTTATGCCAACAGTCAAAAATAGAACCACCTTTATTCTTCAAACAATAGAAAAGAACTTTATAATTAAGATCAAATTTAAAATAAACAAAATTACAAACTATTAAAAGTGACATAATTTTTTTATCTATTGTGTTGGATAAAATAAAAACTAAACTATTTTTTTTATTGCAAGCCCATAGAAATTGATTATTCTATTTGATCATTGGTCATAGCAAAGTCATAATTATTCAGAAAAGCAGTAAATTTCTTTTCCTTGATTTTATCCTATTTTATTATTTATATATTTAGTTGTACAAGTTTGAAAACAATTCAAATTGTGGCATACAATGATAGCGAACTATCAATTTGCAATGTTGGAAAGAAATTGAATCTTCATCCTTCATCAATTGCTGTTTGCCTTCAAATTTATTAAAAAAACAAACGTAAATTTACATGTCTTTTTGATTTGCAGCAAAAAAAAAAAAATTACCTTAATTGTTATAAACTGTAAAAAAAAAAAAATTACCTTAATTGTTATAAACTGTAAAAAAAAATTACCTTAATTGTTATAAACTGTAAAAATAAAATTACCTTAATTGTTATAAACTGTAAAAAAAAAAATTACCTTAATTGTTATAAACTGTAAAAAAAAAAAAATTACCTTAATTGTTATAAACTGTAAAAAAAAAATTACCTTAATTGTTATAAACTGTAAAAAAAAAAAAATTACCTTAATTGTTATAAACTGTAAAAAAAAAATGACCTTGTTATAAACTGTAAAAAAAAAAAAAAATTACCTTAATTGTTATAAACTGTAAAAAAAAAATTACCTTAATTGTTATAAACTGTAAAAAAAAATTACCTTAATTGTTATAAACTGTAAAAAAATTACCTTGTTATAAACTGTAAAAAAAAAAAAAAAATTGCCTTAATTGTTATAAACTGTAAAAAAAAAAAATTACCTTAATTGTTATAAACTGTAAAAAAAAAAAAATTACCTTAATTGTTATAAACTGTAAAAAAAAATGACCTTGTTATAAACTGTAAAAAAAAAAAAAAAATTACCTTAATTGTTATAAACTGTAAAAAAAAAATTACCTTAATTGTTATAAACTGTAAAAAAAAATTACCTTAATTGTTATAAACTGTAAAAAAATTACCTTGTTATAAACTGTAAAAAAAAAAAAAAAAATTGCCTTAATTGTTATAAACTGTAAGAAAAAAAAATTACCTTAATTGTTATGAACTGTAAAAAAAAAAAAATTACCTTAATTGTTATAAACTGTAAAAAAAAAAATTACCTTAATTGTTATAAACTGTAAAAAAAAAAAAGTCTGATGGCAGCAACAATATCAGACCGTGAAAAATTGCCTGTCGTCAGTCATGTAAATTCTTTTGAGTTGAGAAAAAACAACACCAAAGTTATGTTTGTACTTCCCCTGTGATAGAAACGGTTACTTATTTCCCTCTTCTTTCCTTCTCTCTCAATCACAACTGGTCAGAAATTTGCATGCAAAGAGCAAAACAATAAACAGACACAAAAATCTCAGAATTCAGTATAAACTCTGATCATTTCACGAACTCACCTGTGTGCCTGACACTGACAGCCAGTATGCAAGTCTCCTAGACCTTTTTCTCACAACTTGCCCTGAGCTATATTCAGTTTCTGTTCTGTCTTGATCATCTAACCACTGTTGTATCAATTAAGATAAAAATGAAATGTAATAAGTCCTCAGACGTACCTCTCCACCATACAGTATATCGATACTCTATGGCTGACTGGCATAGCTTCCATACATTTATATCAGATCTACCTCTGCGTTCCATGTTTAAAAAGGATGTGTCCTTTATAGTATCAGACCTGATGAAATGGTTAATTGTAGGTATATACCGTTTCATACCCTTGAAACAGTTCCAGCAAAAACCTAACAGCCAGCCATGGTTCTCACAAGATTGTGCCGCTGCCATTGCGCACAGAAATCACTTTTTCCATTGCAACATAATAGATGTATTGAGACTAAAGCTGTTTTCAAGACTGCCAGGAACCATTGTAAGAAAGTAATAAGGAATGCAAGAGAGTTGTATGCTCAGTCCATTAAGTCCAAAGTAGCTGAGCAGCGGCTTGGTTCCCACCAGTTTTGGCAAATAGCAAACAGAATCCTGAACAGAAGCATGTGCTCTATCCCAACTATCATTAATGAACCTGAGGTAATATCGTCAGCATCAGACAAAGCCAAACTCTTTGCCAAGAACTTTGCAGTTAATTCTACCCTTTAGACCAAGGTCGGCAACCCCAATATTTCCTTCTGTATCAGAAAACAGCTATGTGATATACAAATATCTGTATGTGATGTTGCCAAGTTAATCAAAAACCTTGATTTCAGTAAAGCAACCAGCCCTGACGGTATTCCAATTATAGTACTCAAAAAGCTTCAACCATTTTTAACGCCCATACTTACAAAACTGTTTAAACCTTGTTGTTGAGTCGGGGAACAACAGTGAAAATAAGAACAATCAAGTTGAGGTTCAGTTAAGGAACAAGTGTATTAACAATAATGTACAAAGATATGAAAGCGTGTATATCTGCTGGGCACTTGGCTAGCAGTTGAAATGCAGTCGCATCTCTCTCACCGGTGTTGGAATTACTAGCGCTATTTATAGTGGTAATTGGTGTAAATTCCTCTGTTCAAGGAAGGCCAGTATAACACCCCCCTTTGAAAATATCCCGTCTGGGATTAATAACGTTTTTGTTTTGGGTTCACCCTAATCAATTCTGTTGATTTCCGTTTTCTGTTTGATCTTCTGTTCTCCAGAGCTGTCTCTGGTACGAGCACCTAAAAAGTATCAAACACTGTGTCCATGATGTCCTCCTCGGGCGATCTGGTCACTTCACTGTTTGAGTATCTTTCCCGAATTTGGTTAGTGTGACGTTTGTGCAGAAAGTCTGGTTCCTTAATCATATTGTTGCCTATTAGTTTCTCAACAATGATGGACTCTCAAAAAGTCTTATTATTTTTGTAAATCTTGTAGAATACTCTTTCGCCAACTTTATACCGTTTTTTTATCATTATTTTTAGGTTTGGCCTATCCTGGTTTGGTAACAACTTGTGAAAAATCGATATAACCTTGCATGCAAACATAACCTCAGCAGGTGTCTTCGACATTTTGATGTTTGCATTCGAATTGACTCTATAAACTTGTAAAAACTGTTGGATTGACTTATCCGTCGGCGACCCACTAGCTTTTTTCAGAGCTCTCTTGAATGTGTCAACGAATTTCTCTGCTTGTCCTTACTTTTTGGGTGGTATGGCGGAATGGTTATATGCTCGATTAGACGATCCTCGCAAAAATGTTTAAATGTTATATATAGGTTTTCTTAAAAGTGAGTCTTAGAAAGAGCAGATGTTGTTGTAGAAATTGTTGTTGTATCTTAGAGAGATATTGTTCGTTTTATAAAGAATGTTGTTGTTTCTGTTATGAAAAGATTGTTCGTAAGAGATATTAGGGAGAGTTTTATTAAGAGGGATGTTGTTGTAAGAGATTGTTCATGTTATGATGATATTCATATATATTATAATGTTCGTACTTAGATGTGTTGATAGAAGCTCTTTGAGTGAGGAGACAGTCTTAAGACAGTCTTAGTGTAGATATGAGAAGTAGAGTTCACATTGTAGATATGAGATGTGTATGTCAAGACATTTTATAACACAGATATATAGACATATAATAACAATTTTCACTTTACCTTTCGGTAGAATCACAACACAAAGACGACGTTTATACAAACACATGATGGGTTTATTTCTTCTCACGACCGGCCGTGGTTTTCTCATCAAGAATTCAAAGCTTCACATATTAAGTTTCAAAGTGACCGTCTCGCTTCTAGACGTTCGAATTCCAAACTGCAGACTATCGTCTGTCGTTCTCAAACACCCTCTGACTCTCTCCTAGTTTCTCCTTAGTTTCTAACTATATCCAGAACTTTCTATTTTCCATGACGTCATAAACATGTTAAAACGTGTATTCTTTCACGTGTTCTGGACATGCATATCCAAAACTTTTTCCTTTGTTTACAAAAGGAATTTTAACCTATATTCTCAGTAACCTATTTTTCCAATATGCTAAAAACATGTTTATTAAATTATGTTGTAGCTGCATTCTTTCAATTGAATTTTCATAACAAAATTGACAGTGCACATTCTTTTCTTGAAACTATCGTTTGTTTTACATTCCATTTTCTAATTCGCACACGTAATCTATTTCTAAACCTAAATTACGAGGTTCGAATTTCGTCTATGCTCTTTCATTTTCATTTTAACTAAATTTTTCTATTTTTATACTTACATGAAAAGGGGACAGCCCTTATCATGTAACATAAATTTGGTAGACGTAAATTGCGTTCTATTGTCTGTAACAATGCAGTCTACTACTCCAAACCTAGCGAATAGTTCATACAGGAAGTTGATAGTTACCTCGGATGTGGGATTCTTACATTTTAATACTTCCGGCCATTTGTCTACAACAATGAGATAGTAGAATCTATCTAGCGGTCCTGCAAAATCTAAATGAATCCTAGATCAAGGTTGGTTCGGTTTTGCCCAAGATCCGAATTGAGTCGGAGGAGCTTTCATAGCTAATGCACATCCTCTACACTCCCTGATTTTTTCTTCTATATCCTTATCCATGTTTGGCCAATAAACGAAAGAGCGCATAAGGCTTTCCATTCTTGATATACCTGGATGTCCCACATGGAATTACTTGAGCCTTCTTTTCTGTAATATTGCATGAATTACGACCCTGTCGCGATATAACAGGACGTTATCGCAAATTGAATATATTTCTTCATCCAGTTGTTGATCCTTTCATGCGTATAATAAATTCGTCCACCTCTGCCTTACTCTTAATCTCATCAAGCATTACTGGAAGTTTTCTTATTGTGTCACATAACATATTTTTACTTTAACTTCCGCTTGAATGGCTGCTATTACCATATCCTCTAATGGTTTTGTCTACTTAGGTAATAACTTCGATAACCCGTCTGCATGATTAAATTTTTTAGATGGTACATAATCCATTTGAAAATTGTTATTCAGAAGTATGGTACCCCATCTTTGGAGTCTATTCGCCGTATGTTGTGGTAGTCCCTTTTTCAGTCCGAAAATCGTTAATAATGGTTTGTGGTCTGTTTGTAACAGAAATTGCCTACCGTGCAGGAAACGATGAAATTTCTTTACCATGAATATAATGCTTAGCGCCTCTTTTTCAATTTGTGAGTAGTTCTTTTTGGCTTGCAAAAGTGATCGGGATGAATGTGCTATGGGTTTCACTTTTCCATCATCCATTTTGTGTAAAACGCATGCTCCTATGCCATAGGAGCTGGCATCGCTTGCAACTATAATTTCACACTTGGGATTATAATGTGCCAGAAACAAGTCAGACGTTAAAGTCTCTTTAATTTCCCAAAATGCTTCTTCACACTTTTGCATCCAGATCATTTTTGGTCTTTCCTTAACAGTTCATTTAAAAGGCGACCTTAGTTTATGCATATTTGGCACAAATACATTGTAGTAATTTGCCAAACTTAAGAAACTTTGTAAAGATGCAATATTTTCTGGAGCAGGCATATTCTTTGTTGCACTCGATCTATCTGGATTCGGCCTTGGGTTTATCGATGATTTGCTCCAAGTATTTTATTTTCTCCATGAAAAATGTACATTTTTCCTGTTTTACTTTAAATCCATAATCCTGGATCGTTTTGAATATTTGGTTTACATGAGCTTTGTGTTGTTCTTTGCTAGCACTTTTCATTAACACATCGTCCAGGTACCCTACTGCGAAATCCAACCCATTTAATATAATGTCCATAATTTGCTGAAAAACCGCAGGGGCGACTTTGACCCCAAAAGGAAGTCTGTTAAACTTGTACAATCCCTTATGGCTATTAATACATAGCAGCTTTGAACACTCCTCATCGACTGGAACTTCTAAGTACACGTCACTGAGGTCAATTTTAGAAAAATATTTCCCTCCACTCTGTTTCGCAAATATCTCTTCAGGGCTCGGAAGAGGATAATGGTGATCTTGTAATGCCCTGTTTAAGCCTGTCGCGAAGTCGGCGCAAACCCAAATCTCCTTACTCTTTTTTTTTTATGTAAACCGTTGGTGCAGCCCATTCACTGATCAATTTTTCCGATGACACCCATGTTTTCGAGTCTTTCTAATTCACCGTCTATCTGTTCTTTCTGAACACTGGCTGTTCATTTACTTTTATATCAAATTTTGCTACCGCTTTTGTACACCCTCCCAAACCGCCTGAAAATATGTCTGGGAAATTCTCTTTTAACTCCCTCTTAAGTTTTTCTGTCTCCACATTCGAATCCTCAACCTTTTGGCAAAATGAGCTTAAAGGCAGATCCCATAGTATAAACTTTTCAAACAAATCAGTTCCAAAGAGGTTGTTTGATTTTCATTTGACAAAATATTTTGCTTTTTCAGCCCTGTTCTGGAAAAAAATATTTGTCAATAATTCTCCTTCAAAGGTAATTTTTTTCGCCACCGACGCTTCTCGCCATTTTATGGGATTTAATCATAGTGGGTCTCCCAAACCTCTTCCATGGCTGTACATTAATAATGGAAATGTCAGACTCACTATCAAGCTGTAGTCTTACTTTCTTTTTAAACATTTTGACCTGTACATATTTCCGGATATTTTGTTCCTCAGGTTCAATCTTTGTGAGTTTAATGGATGTCTTTCTACCAGATTTTTTTCTACAATACGATGCTTTATGCCCTTTCTTGGTGGCAGTTGTCACATTGAGTGTCCCTACAAATTCAAACATTGTACCAATGTTTATTTCCCCACCTCCAACATGTTTCTTTTCTCTGGTTATTTTTTGAAGTCAAATTTTTCTTTTGATGGATCTTTTTAATATGCGACACTCCACTTTCCTCTATGTCATGACTGTCTTGTTTCAACGCAATAAAACGTTCACAGTCTTCCGCAAAGTTTTGTAGTTTTAAATTCGGTTCGTTTACGAGTTTATTTAAAACATGACGCCTGATTTCAGCGTCTTTATTTAAGACCAGCCCTTGCACAAATATTAAACATTTAAAATTATCTGATGATAATTCCTCCAGTTTAAAATCGTCGCAATGCTTGTTCACTATACTTGCATAAGTAGTGTAGTCGTTTTCCTCTCTTCTAGTAACATTCATACATTTATATCGCCTATGGAAAAAAGACGTTTTTGCAGAAAACAGTTCTGTAAGTAGCGTAACTGTTTCTTGGAAACTCAACTCACGGGTATTTTTTGGGAGAATAAAATTCACGAACTTTGTATGCTTGGCTGTTCCCAATTTCCTTAGCAAAAGCCTAACTTTTTTCGCGTCTGACCAGGTACTACTATCTGATATAAAAATATCCTCATATCGTCTATAGTACTGGACGAAAGTGACATCGCCTTCTGGATTATAATTGAAATTTTCAATAGCGGCCCACACAGCTGTTTGAGAAAATGCGTTATGATTATCATCCGCTTTAGTTAACTGTGTCACCTCCAGAATTTTTCTTTGTTCCTCCTGTGTTTCCATCAATATTTCCTCGAAGCGTTTCTGTGGTTGAAGCATTTTTTTTCTTCAAATGCTTGTTTAAATCTCTCTTCTCTTTCTACTCGTTGAATTTGCTGCTTTTGCAATGCCAGATTTTGCTCTGCCTGGAATTGGAACAATTCCAACAGTGAATCTTTGAATTTCGCATCCATCATACGAATTCAGTTTACAATTTACATTTGTATTAAAGAAATATTCCTTAGTAAAAAAAAAAAAAAAAAAAAAAAACAACCAAGTTTTCTTTCCAAATTCTTTTGTTTGAAGAACAACAGTTCAGCAGTCCTTTTGTAACTTAATTTGTTGAACGCTATATTTCTAGTCTTACTAGAAACAATCCAGCGAAATAACATTTGTTTAACATTTTTTTTTATTTGCACGCTTTTTATGTAGCAAAAATAAAACCCGTCGCTTTAAATATCCGACGAATTCATGTGGGAAACTTGTAGTTTTTTTTGGTTTTTTTTTTTACCCTCTTTGCCTTTTGCAAAAAATGACTTGATTCTTTACATGTTTGCTAAGCACAAATGACATACGTGAATACTTATTTTTCACGGTCTCTTTCTCTCTTGACAAAGTCAAGCGGTTTTTTTTTCTTTTTCTTTTTTAAATCCCAGATGTTATCGAAATAACGATAAGCTTACATGGTATTTGCTAGTTGGTTTTGGACATTTAACTTTGCAGAAGAAAATTCTTACCGTAGGAAAAATGGCTTCTGCTGAAGAAAAAAATGAACCCCTTTTCCTTTTCTAAAACACTTGGTAAGTGTGTTCAATTATTAAATCATTGACAACATTCGCGTTTTTCGCTGTAGATTTTGGTAGCAAGTTTTTTCCCCGTCGCCAAATTACTATTGTAGCAATTAATTCACTGTTAATCCTTGCATATCCAAATATCTGTTGAAATGATAAAGGTGTTCTGCCATAAAGATTTTACAAATCTTTATTTCAATCACTTTTGGTGATTCTCTGCAGTGATGCTAGTTTCGATTCCTTGTCGCCAATCTGTTGTGTCATGGAACAACAGTGAAAATAAGAAAAATCAAGTCGGGGTTCGTTAAGGAACAAGTGTATTAACAATAATGTACAAAGATAGGAAAGCATGTCTATCTGCTGGGCACTCGGCTAGCAGTTGAAGAGCAGTCACATCTCTCTCACCGGTGTTGGAATTATTTATAGTGCTAATTGGTGTAAATTCCTCTGTTCAAGGAAGGCCGGTATAACAGTTGTCTTAAGGAGAATTGCTTCCAATCACCGTGGAAAATCTCATCAGTATGCCCTGTATTTAAGAATTCAGGTGATCGCTCCTCTCTCTCTCAGTACAGGCCAAAAAGTCTCCTGTGCGTCATGAGTAAATTGCTGGAATCTGTGTTAAATAGAGAAGTAATCAACCATCTTAGCAAAAATAACCTTCTTAGTGACACACAATATGGTTTCCGTTCTGCTAGATCTACAGCAGATGTGCTTACAGTTATATCTCATAGGATTAGTGAATCTCTCAACGGAGGCAACCTTTCTAGGGCTTGACATATTGAAGGCCTTTGATAGGGTATGGCATAATGATTTACTTCACAAGATCTCCAGCTATGGTATAACTGGAAATGTCTTCTCAATTATTAAATCATTTCTCTCTGATAGGTTCATAAGAGTAGTGGTTGATGGGCAAAACATCAGAAGCTCACAGTATTAATGATAGAGTCCCTCAGGGGTTCATCCTGGGCCCAACACTCTTTCTGATCTACATTAATGATCTTCCAAATCACATCCTTACATCATTTATAGACATCTATGCTGATGACACTACTATCTATGGTAGCACATCTAAGACCATAAATGACCAAGTTCTCTCTGATTCTCTCTCCTCTTGAGCAAGTGGTACAATGGGGAAAGAGGTGGCTGGTTACTTTTAATGCATCTAAAACCAAGCTTTTATCTTTACATCATCAATGCTCTGATCCCCATCTGGCATCAATTGAAATGGATGGCTCTCGTCTTGGGGAGGCCTCATGTTTTGACAAGCTTCTGGGCTTGACCTTTACTCCTGATCTGAAATGGAACACATACATTAAATCTGTTGCCAAGTCCACTGGAAAAATTGTGGGATCTTTCTATCAATCCAGTAGATATCTCACTGTTGATGCAGTTCTCTATCTATATAAGAGCCAGGTACATCCAAGGATGAAGTATTGTTGCCACATCTGGGCAGGAGCTACTAGAAAGGACTTATCCTGCCTTGATAAAGTTCAAAATAGACTTTGTAGCCCTGTAGATGTTTTTTTCTCTTCCCTGCAACCTCTATCTCACAGAAGAGATGTTGCGAGTTTGCTTTATCATTATTTTCATGGCAAGTGCTCAACTGAGCTTCAATCTATGGTCCCCCCCTCACCAAACTTTCACAAGAAACACTCGTCTAGCTGAAAACACTATCAATAATTCCCCCACTCTTTATCTGTGCCTAAACCTAAACGTAGAGTCCATGAACAAAGCTCCTTTCCAAGAAGTGCACACCTGTGGAACTGTCTTCCGTTTTTCTGCTTTCCAGCTGACTACAATCTGATTGTCTTCAAGTCCAATGTAAACAAGTTCTTGATGAGCCGTTTCACTTAAGTTAACAAATTTATTGAATTTCCATTACTAACGATTACTATATTGTCCAATTGACTACTGTACACTCTTAACCCTCATCCTTGAGTGGTCTCTGGGCCTTGATAAGTGGTGATGCTCATGTAAAAAAAAAAAAAAAAAAAAAACTGTTTCCAATGTAAATTGGCCTCTCTGCTTTTTCTCAGCTATCTCAAACTAGAGTTCTTTTTCTCACTAATTTGTCCCTTTAAGGTGACCAAATGTCACCTCATATGCAAATTACTGGCACCTGCGTTGCCATTTAAAAAAAAAATCCATCTATAAAATTACACCTTCCCCCATCCGTCACCTCACCAGCCAAAAGAGGCGCAGTTGCTTGCACGAATAATACCTCCTATTACAGAATTCAAAAGACTGAGATTAACATACATCAAAAATTATTCAACACATGAATATGTCTCAATAACATTTTTATTTTGCAGTTGTCATACTTTACTTAAATCTAAATATTTTGGAATTTTAATCCAAATACAAAAAAAAAATCACATCTAGATAGATTGAAACACAAATCATCATCAGATATGTAAAGATACATTTTTTACGAAAGCATATTTTAATTTCATATTTACTATGTTTTAGAATTATCAATAGTAGCCACTATAATTATATAACAGTCATCATGATTATAATGGCTGAATATAACAATTTAGAATTAAAACAATTTTTAAAAGCTGCTTGATTTTTCTTCACAATTTCACAAAATATGGTATCACCATTAAAAACAATTATTTTTATATTTTTCTTTTAAAACAGAAATGCCATTAAATTTTCATTTTGAAAAAATATTAAGAACAAGCAATGTTGGAGTTTGTAAAAACAAAACAAAATAGAGAATTTATATATTTTTCTTCTGGTCAGCCACTCAAATAGTCTAAGAGGATACACTTTTTTGTCAGCCTGTCTTGTAATCCCTCTCTTTCCTACAGGGGTTTATCTTTTGGCTAGTCTATTTGGAGTTAAGTGGATTGAATGATAATGATGGTGTCTCTTTCAGGTTTTTCCTTTTTTTATAACTGAGAGATAATAAAGGTAGTTGAGTATTCTTTGTAGAGAGTGAAAACTGCTTTTCTGATTGGCACTTTCCCCATAATGCAGGAGACTAAATTCAGATGTTTCTTGGGAGGCTTCTCCATCAACACTCGCTAAATGTTAGAGTATTCTCAATGAGATTTTAATGAAAATATATTTTTAATGCATTTTTCAGTAAAAAGACATTATCTGTTTCTAAGAATCCAAATGCAGAAATCTGTCCTAAAATACATCACGCTCTATGTACATGAACATTATTATGATTTGTTTATCAACTAAAGATGAAATAATTTTGTAATGCAAATTCTTTCATTAGATGAGCAAGAAAACAAAAAAAACCTACTTTCTAATTCTGTTTTAATTTCAAATTTCCCAAATCTTTCTGTAACATCTTCTCGATTTTGTTTTTGAACAGTCTCTGGTAGATCAGGTGCTCTTCTTTCCTCAACACTTTCAGCTTGTGAGAGAGGAGTATCACGTCCACTAACATTAGGTGTGCCACGCCCACTGACATTCGCAGAAATCATGTCAGAAAAATTGTCATTATCATTCTCCAAAGAACCAACAGAATGGCTTGAAGCAACTTCAGAAATTGCCTCTTGAATATCACTTGTGTTGCCTGAAAATAAAAAAGAAAAAATTTTTAAGGGGCAAACAATAAAAGAAATCATGTAAAAAATTTCTAGTTTTTTTCTCTTTCAATTTCTGACAATTTCCCAATTTACTCCTTCCCATAAACTGTGTGTGGGTGAAATTTAATGTACAATGACCCCTTTTTTTCCAAGTCATTCTATCTTTAGGGAGCACTTAGCTAAAAGTGCTGTTTGCTAAGGTAGATAAGTTCTATACATTTTAAGTGAGTGAGGTAAGACAGAGGTGGAGGTCATGTTGCAAAGTTTATAAAATAAAAAATTACTTATCCCATCACTAATCCAAGGTTAAAAAAAAAACAAAAAAAACAAAACAAAAACACTTAACCTTAATATTAATCTTAAGTTCGAATGGTGAGACTGACTTTCAAATCTTTCCTTAACCCTATTATTTAACTCCCAGTCAGAGTGGTAAGTTCACCTCCTCCAACAAAATTTCTCATAAAATCATCTAACAAAGTAGACCCCCACCCACCTCCTCAAACTCTGCAGTGGTTATCTCTAATAGCAGAAAAAATTGCTTAACTGTCCTAAAACACCAAAATTGCCTGAAACAGGGGATCATTTCATGTTGAATTCATATATGAAACTGATTTCTAATTCTAAATTGTTTTTTTTTTGTTTTTGTTTTAAGTTTTCCAGGATGTTGCACAATCACCTAAAAAAGTAGAATGTTATGGGTGTGTGTGTGTGTGTTAGTAAAGGCTGTTAATATCTTTTTTTTTTATTCATACTGAAAGTATTTTAACTTCATCTTCATTTTTAATTTTATTAAATTTTATGTAAAAAGAATTTTCAAAGATTTTTTGTGTGTAAAGAAATGTTTGTTAGTTTAACCAGCATATTGACTTTCTTTGGGTCATTTAATGCTGTATATAAGGTTTAAAATTTTTTTATACTTTCATCGTTGATTTTCGCTGGGTATATTTGGGCAATGTTTTGATGTAGTTTTTTATTTGATAGTATTTATATTTTATGGTAAAGATTTGCTCTTTTTAGGAAATTTAGAATGGTTTCAGGGTTTTCTTTCTTGAAGAGCTCTTTTAAGTTTGTGGCCTTGTAGTAGTGTTGACAAATTTCTGTGAGGCTATAACAGTCAAGTAAAAGGTTTGTGACATGGTATACATTTGGAAGGTTCTTCACTTTTTAGTATGTGGGAGTGAGTTATGTTTGTGTGAACTATCCGGATAGGTGATAAGACTACTTCTTTACATGATTTTCTGGGATTTACTGTTTTTTTTTTTTTTTTTTTTTTTTTTTTTAAGTATAAGCATAATTTGGAAGAGTTTGTTGTTTTGGCAATTGTTCCAGTTTCCTTGCCATTTCTTTGTAATAAAATGATTTATTGAAGGTTTGTAGTCTGTATATGGGACCTTTACGTCACTTATTTGGAGTGTTAGAGAATTTTTTGGCTGTCATATCAGCTTTTTCATTTCCACGGAAACCATAGTAACTAGGAATCCAACAGAAGAAGAAAGTTTTGTGTTATATGATAGAATGGATCCTTTGTAGCAGTTTGATTATTTAATTTTTAATTTTTTAATGATTCTAGTACTGATAATGAATCTACAAATATGAATTTCTTGGAATTTGGGTTGGTGATAATATCTAGAGCTAAGCTAAGGCTGTAATTTCTGCACTACAGATTGAGGATTTATTTGGTAACCTTTTCTGCTGAAATTTTTTTCTGAAATAGCGGCACATCTCACTTTGTTTTAATCTTTGGAAACATTTGCGTAAATGTGTGTCCAATTTGAGTAAGAATCCAGAATGTTATTTCGTTTTTCTCTATAAAAGTGAGTATTAGATTTAGTATATATATTGTCAGGTCTAATATGATTTTGGTTGATTTAACAGCCAAGGTGGAAGTTTTGTGAAATTTTCCTCATGGATACTGGTTTGATCTGAGTTGTCGGTAAGTGGTTTTATCATTTTTTTCCATGTAGAGACCAAAAGGTTTAATTGCATTTTCTTTTTGTTTGAATAGATGTGTGTAGTCGGGATTGAAAGTGTATTTACAGGCAGAATTTTTGGGGTTTCATTTGAGTTTTAGATAATATTGCAAGCCTAATTTTTCACGCCTTCATTTTAATCGGGGTTCATAGGCTTCAGCATATAAGCTTTCTATTGAAGAGGTTTTGAATGAGCCCAAGGCAAGTCTTAATCCTGTGTGATAGATGGAGTCTAAAGTTTTAAGATAACCTTTTCTGGTTAAACCATATACGAAGCTTCTATAATCTAGTTTGGCTCTTATCAGGGTTCTAAATAATTTTAGGAGTGATGAGCAGTGTGATCCCCACTCGGTATTTGCTATAACCCTTAATAGTTGTTGGGTTTTGAAACATTTTTGTTTTAAATATTTTAAGTTAGGGATGAAGGAGAATTTTTGGTCAAAAATAAGTCATAGAAATTTATGTTGGTCAGTTATTTGGATTTTTGTTCCTTTTAGATTGCGAGTAGGATCATTGTGCATGCATTAGAGAAATGGATACATTTAGTTTTGGTTGTTAAAAATTTAAAGTCATTTTCTGTGGTCCATTGTGTTATTTTGTTTATGCACATATGTAGTTGGCGTTCTGAGTTATGAATATTTTTTGATCTATGGCAAATTATGAGGTCATCCACACACACACACACATATATATATATATATATATATATATATATTTATTTCATTGTTTAGGCAATTTACAATGTTATTGATTTTTATATTAAAGAGCGTAACTGATAAAAATACATCCTTATGGTACTCCTTTCTGTGTTTTTGTGTCTGATAAGGTTGGTCCAATTCTTACTTAAAACTTCTATTAGATAGAAAATCTCCTATTAGGATGGGTAGTCTATCTTTTAATCCAAGATTGTGTAGGTCTTTTATCATACCTTGTCACCATGTTGTATCATAGGCTTTTTCTAAATCAAAAAATAGCAAGTTAGATACAGTTTTTGTTGGCATTTTTTTAATATTCCTCCCAATTTGCTTTTTTTATTTTCTATTGAGAGAGATGGTTTTTTTGTTTGATTTAGATTAGTTAAAACCACTGGGAAATGGTCATTACCTCATGAATTTTATAGAAAGTAGTCGATGATGGCTGGTTGATGGTTTGTTATAAGTAGTAATAGGTAATTTATGTTGGGTTTTATGCCCAGCAGTTCCATTGGATGGTTTTTGGGTTATGGTTTGATTTTATGTATTTATTTTTAACTTTAGTTAGTTGTTGGTACCTGATCTTTGATCTTTCGTATCCATTTCCTCAAATCTGTTTTGAATTGAGTCTCTTGGTCTGGAAGTTGAGCATGATTTGTTTATTTTGGTTTTAACTTCTTTGTTGGTTGGTGGTGGGTTTCCTTTTCCTTCATGGGTACTTTTTGGTGTCTATTTTTTTTTTTTTTTTTCTCGGTGAGAGGGGTTGTTTCTATGGGTGTTGCAGCAGTTTGGGTTTTGTGGGTCTTTTGGGTTGAGTTTTGGTTTCGGAGTTTTGTAATCTTTATTTTCAATGTTGATTTGTTTTATAGTTTTTTTTAGCTCATCCATTAGTTCCCTTATTTCATTGAGTAATTTCATTGGAAGGTTTATTTTTGGTATATTTTACTTCAGTAGTTTCTTTTTCTTCCATTTGTTGAATTCTTTTGAGTTCACACTATGGTCCTTTTGGCAGTTAGTACATTTTGTCTCTTTTTAGCAATCTGTATAGGTCTCGTTTTCTCCACACCTCATGCATACTGGAGAGCGTGTGAACTGATCTCGGTGCTGTCCGTACCTTTGGCAGTTGTAGTATGAGGGGGTTTGGTATGTATGGCTGTGTTTATTTTTTCATACCCTACTTTGATGTTGCTTGGTATTTGATGGGTATTAAAAGTTAGGATGTAGGAGTTTGTATCAATAGTTTCACCATATCTTTTAATTTGGATTATTTTTACATCAATAATATTTTGAAGAGAGACACTTTTGTTATTGGCTCCCCTTCAGTTGCTTCAATAATTATAAAACAAGGAAGATTTTGAAATAGATTTTAGTTTTGGGATTCTGTTTCTGAATCTGAACTTGATTTATCAGAAACTTTACAATGGTTTCTTTTTTGAGGCTTTTTATTTGCCATTTACATATGTTGGATTTTTTGTTTCTCCTGCTCCCCACACACCTCGGAGACCTGTATGAGAAGTGTTCGGGGTGGGGTATTCACCCCAACACAAGGATACAAGAGAAGTATACTCATCCTGCTGACTTAATCACCTGTGTTTCCTTTGTCTTTTCTAATGGCCTCATTTCTAGAAAAGATGTTAGTTTTCCAGACGTATTTTATCCATTCTTCAGCAAGTTGATTGAAATTTCAGCCACTGCTTACTAAAAATCAGTTTATTTAGTAATGTGGAGAGTGTGAGCATATTTTTTGTCGTGTTCGATTGATTCAATGCTAGTCATGACTAGAGCTATGACAAGAGAATATTCTTATTCTTTTGACTCTTGAGTATATATCCAACACAGTTAATCAATCGAGAACCACATCACTCTATATAAAAACATACAAGACATTAACTGATATATACTCAGGAGTCAAAATAACGGGGGCAGTCGGTGCATTCTAATGTCCCAATGACAGAGCGGCCAGAAAGAAATGAAAGCGAAATAAAAAAAGACAAAAAAAAAAAAAGAAAACAAGAAAAGAAAGATGAAAAATAAAATCAAGACAGAAATGAGACTTCTGATAAAATAAAAAAATAAATAAAAATCCTGCCTTTTCTTAATTTAAAAAAAAAAAAATGGAATTTCACTAAAAAAAACTTAAGTCACAGTTTATAAATTTTCAAATGAAATGAAAGTTGAATAAATAGTGATAGTCACAGATATACCTATGTTTATCCAATGCTGCTTACTGTAATTTCTACTACCCATCATATTCTATGAATATAAAAAGTAAGGTAAGAATGTATGTGTAAGATTAAATAAAATAAACTTGTATGTCCTTTTTAATTTTCTTTCAATTCTTAACTTAGCAAATCAAAACTTGGCTGTTTGTGGTTTGCATCAAACCCAGTCACAAAGTCTGAAGAAGGTTGAAAGAGTTTCTCAGTTCTAAAATCACTTTAATTCTCAACGCTAATTTCTCAACAACAAAAAACAACCAGCGTTTCAATCATTGTGTCATTTCAAAACCCAATGGCAACATATCAGCCGCTGTTTGCGGTGTTGTTGACATCTGAAGAACCTACATTTCATCCTTTGCACCAAACATCTAAGCTTCACTTGACAAACACACTCAGATATTTTCTGTCTTTTTTTTGTTATTGTTTTCATCAAAATGGCTCTAGACAAAGCATGAAGCTACTTGATGCAAGAACAAAAGATGATTAACACAAAGGCAGGAGATGTACATTGACTTTAATATTGAAAAGACTAAGGTAGGAAGAAAAATGTCTGAAGAAAGAGAATTTGAACCAGACTAATTAACCGTCCGCTCATCTTTGCTCAGAACATGATGTCATGCATGCTCGGGTTTGACTGTAATCTGACGGAAGATGCCAATCAGCCAATCAATACATGGCAAAGGAGCAGACCATCTTTGGGGAAAATATTGGAAGAAAAAAAAAGTCAATAAAGTAAACAAGACACCCTCATATGGCCGTTCCTAACAAATATATACGAGATGAATACCTCCATGTTGGATCGACAGTTACAAACGCCAGAGGATGTAGTTTCATATTGTCAAACAAAATGATTAATAATAAGTTATCAAAGGCAAGATAAGTTACTTTTCTACCTAACTGGATAATTTTCTCGTGTTTTTATTTAATGTAACATGTTTATTCAGCTCGAAAAACGTACAGTGTTTACCGATGTATTGGAAAATTAAAAATGGCGCCCGGCCCGACTCTCTTTGACACGGTAAGTTTGAGAAAAGGAGTTAAAAATAAAAAAAAATATATACAAAATACTGTTAAAAACTCACCAAATATATGTCAGCCTATGTCACAGTAATATATATTGAGCGAGTTTCTAGCAGTATTTTGTCTACTTTTTTATTTTTAACTCTTTTCCCCAAACTTACCATTTCAAGAGTCGGGCGCCATTTTAAATTTTCCAAAACATCGGTAAACACTGTTTTCAAGCTGAATAAACATGTTACATTAAATAAAAACACTAAAAAATTATCCAGTTAGGTAGAAAAGTAACTTGCTTTTGATAACATTTATTTGTTATATATTTGTTTTTTTGACAACTTTTTCGAATGTATGTGTATAGTAATACAAACCCTCAAAATCTATATCAATATTCTTGAAATTTTAAAAGAAAACACATCAAACTACAATTAGGAAGCTTTTTATTTCGCTATTTTTTTTTTTTCTACTTATTAAGCGAAAGATATTTTTACAACCTGCTCCAGCGTAGTATAAACGGCCTATGGAATTAACACCTTCAACCTCGAAAATAGAAATCAACAAATTTATGGAATTTTCTTTGAAATTTCGCAATGCAATTTCTTATTAAATTAAAACTAAATATAACATTTGCTGACTTATTTACCTGTCGAATACACACACACACACACACACACATATATATATATAACTTTCTGTAAAATATTTATTTGAAATGGAAACGGCATTTTGCAGTTAGGACAACAAAACAAAAATGAAGTAACGGTTCGTATTCCTAAAACACTCTTTAACCCTAACAATAACACTAAGTTCGAGTGGCAAGCCCCCCCCCCAACAAAATACCTCTGTAAGCCACATACAAGCATCTAAAACAAACAAACAAAAAATAGATCCTTCCTTAAAGAAAAATACACATAAAAATAAATTGGTTAACTGTCCTAAAATGCTAGAATGGCCAGGAAATGGTGAATTATTTTACATTAAATTTTTGTGAAACTAACTGCTCCCCCCTCTAATATTGTTTTTGTTAGCTTTGTCTCTGTCAAGTTTTCAGTATGTTCACACATAATTTTCCTTAGCCTTATAATTAATTCAAATTCCGAATGGTAACCCTCCCCATATTCTCATTGCATAGAAACCCTCTTAAAACTACACATAATCATCTTAAAAAAAAAAAAAGAAAAAAGCATGCATATTTTCCCATAGAAAAAAAAACCGTTAACTGTCCTAAAATGCTAGAATGACCTATATTAGGAAATTATTTTACATTCAATTCTAAAATAATTTGTTTATCTTTCATTAAAGTTTTTCATGGCATTTTATACATAATTTCCTAAAAAGGTAGAATCACATTTTGGAGGGGTGGTCAGAAGGAGTTGAGTGGGGTTAAACAGAAGGTGTTAATCTACAATAATACCAAAGAAATATTGCAATATATTCATTTTTAAATGGTCTTATGTTTAGATTTAAGTTTTTTGTACATAAAGCACATTACAATTCAACTTTGAGTTCTCCAACTTCTTTTCTGTTTATGGATACATGGCATTTTTAAGGAATTGCTGCATATTTATGCACATTTACTGCAGATTATTTGGAAACCATAAACTTTGGGAGATTTTCAGTTGCATATTCTGATTCCTTGTACAAAAATACACTTATATGGTAAATTTCATTTCTTAGTCTTGTGTTTTAACAAAGATATGACATTTTTACTGAAACAGTAGTGTAAAAAATGTGACGAAACACATATGGTCTTAAAGAGGGAAAAATATCCAAACGTGTGAGGCACAAAAATAGCCATAACTTCCTTAATTTTAATCAGATTTTAAAAATTCAAAAAGATTCTTTCTTAGCTCATCAAGCTCTTTCTATGCATACCAATATTGAAATATTTCAAGCTATTTCAATTTTTTCATGTGTATTGCTACTGAAAGCTCCCAGTGCAAGTCTCAGTCCTGTATGGTAAATGGGATTTAAAATTTTAACATAGGATTTTCTTTCTGCTTGGTATATACAGCTGCCATAGTCAATTTTTGATCGAATTAGGGATCTGTACAGGTTTAACAAGGTCTGCCTGTCACCTCCCCAATTTGTACGGGCCACAACACACAGAAGTTGCAGTGCTTTATTACATTAGTTTATGTGGGGAATAAAATTTAGTTTTTTATCAAAAACCATTCCTAAATCTTGTATTCATCAACAACGAGGATATTTTCTCCATCGAGTTGTAATTTAGGATCATTGTGCAATTTGTGTTGATTGCAAAAATGAATGCATTTAGTTTTATTTTTTGAAAACTTAAAACCATTTTCTTTTGCCCATTTATTCATTTTGTTTATGCTGTGTTTTCTTTCAATGGTATGGATGTGCTTGGAACGATAGCTTATAGAGCAATCATCCACGTACAATGTTCTATTTATGTCAGAAGTTCCTTTACTATGTTGTTGATTTTTATATTAAATAGGGTTGTTGATAATATACTACCCTGTGGCACCCCTTCTTTCTGTTTATTTATATCACTTAGAGTAGACCCTATGCGTACCTTGAAGGTTCTGTTCGTTTAAAAATTTTGAATAAATTCGGGAAGTCTACCTTTAAGTCCAAAGTCAAATAGATCTTTCATAATTCCGAATTTCCAGGTAGTATCGTAAGCTTTTTCTAGATCGAAAAAGACAATTGTGGCGTGTTCCCAGTCTTATGAAGGCTTCTCTGACATAGCATTCTAAGTTGACCAAATGGTCAAGACATCCACGATTTTTACGATAACCACAATGTGCATTGGTTATTAGTTTGTTTATTTCTAAATACAAAATTAGGCGATGATTTACCATTCGCTCTAATGTTTTGTACATACAACTTGTTAGTGAAATTGGTCAATAATTTCCAGGATCTGAAGAATCTTTTCCTGGTTTTGGTATTGGAATAATCGTATGTTTCCAAGATTCTGGGAACTTCTTTTTAATCCAGATGTCATTGGAGATTTTTAGGAAAAGTTCCAATGAAGTTTTTGGAAGTATTTTAAAAAAACTATAGTGGATCTCATCTGGTTCTACGGCCGTGTTGTGTGATTTGGTTATGGAATTTTCCAAATTCACTTATTGAAAAAGGTTTATTATATTCTTCAAAATTTTTGGAATTGAAGTTTAGCTTGTACTTTTCAATATTTTCCTTGATGGTTTGGAATTCTTTGTTATAGTTTTTTGAAGAAGAGTTCTATGAAAATGTTTTGACTAATTTTTTTGCTATAGCCTTCGTTTCTGTTATTTTGGTATTTTTAGTAAAAAGATGTTTAATTGGTATCTGGTTATGTTTTCCAGAAATTTTTTTTAAACATTTCCCAAACTGTCTATGGTTTAGTGGAAACATTGATCTTGCTGACATATTCTTGCCAGCATTCTTTTTTGGCTTTCTTTATTATTCTGCTCTATGCAATTTGTATTCAATTAAGTTGCTTGTTGTTGGTTATTAAATTTTCTTAATGCTGCTTTTCGCAGATTTATTGATTCTTTCATTCTTTGTTAAACCATGGCAATTCCATTGGATTTTCTTGTAATTCATGATGATTTTTTGGGGGGTTGAGGAGTAACTTAAGTTTCCATGTCTTCTAATTCCGTAAATCTATTTGTAGTAGTAGTAGTAGTAGTAGTAGAAGTGGCTTCTGTTTGTGGTAATTTCTTTATATTATTTTGTTTTTTGGTAGATGTATCTTTCGTTTGTTTTTCAAGTGTGTTTTTTTCACCATGGGGAAGATGCATTGGTGACCTGTGTGGTATTTCTTTTAACTGATTTTGTTTTTTTCTGTAGTAGTGTTTTTGGGGATGCACTCTTCTATTAATATTAATGTTTGTGTAAATGTTTTGATTGTATCGATGTTGTTTTCTGTCAATTGTTCGGAGCAGAGATTCTTGTATTTTTCCCCAGTTGGCTTTGTTAAGCTTCCATCTTGGTGGATGTTCAAATATTTTTTATGGCTTTTGAGAATGATTGAGTAGTGATCACTACCACAGGCATCGTCAAATACGCTCCAAGAAAAATCCAGATAAGTGGAAGGGTCACATATGGTTAAATCAAGTGAACTAAGCGTTCCATTTGTTGGATTAATGTGAGTGGCTTCTTTTTAGTTGAACAAGCATAGATTATTTTTATTTATTAGATTTTCAATTTTCTTTCCCTTTCTATCCATGTCCTTGCATCCCCATAAGGTGTTGTGACTATTTAAGTCCCCTAGGAAAATAAAAGGTTTGGGTATTTGCTCTATTAAGTTCTCCAATTCATTTTCATCTATTTGTTCATGTGGAGGTATGTATAAAGAACAAATGCTTATCGGTTTGTGTAAAGTCGCTCTTATGGCAACCGCTTGCAAATTTGTTTTTAATTCAATTTGGTTCTGGGATATGTTATTTTTAATAAAAATACTGATACACCACCAGAGGCTCTAAGTCCTGTATTATATTGTTGTTAGTGTTTTATATTCAAATCGTCCTCATTCTTAAAGAAGGTTTCTTGGAGACAAATAACCAAAGGATTAAATCTGGTTTGCAACAATAAAATTTCTTGTAATTTGCCTTCAATCCACGGCAATTCCATTGGATTTTCTTGTAATTCATGATGATTTTTTGGGGGGTTGAGGAGTAACTTAAGTTTTCATGTCTTCTAATTCCGTAAATCTATTTGTAGTAGTAGTAGTAAAAGTGGCTTCTGTTTGTGGTAATTTCTTTATATTATTTTGTTTTTTGGTAGATGTATCTTTTGTTTGTTTTTCAAGTGTGTTTTTTTCACCACGGGGAAGATGCATTGGTGACCTGTGTGGTCTTTCTTTTAACTGATTTTGTTTTTCCTTAGTTTTGTCTTTTTCAGCATCTGGTGATTTTTTCGTCTTTTTCAGCATACTGGTGATTTTTGTGATCTTTCTTTTGATCGACTTTGTTTTCTTGGATGTTCTGATTTGGGTTGAGAATTTGTTTTATTGGTAACATTAGTTGATGATTTAATGGGATAATTCATTTTTGATGATATGTTTTTTTTTTGTTTCCACTTCCACTTATCAAGGCCAAGAGGCCACTCGAAGATAAGGGTTATAAGGGTTAAAGAGTGTACAGTAGAAATTGGACAATATAGTAACCGTTAGTAATGGAGATTCGGTAAATTTGTTAACTTATATGGAATGGCTCATCAAAAACTTGTTTATGTTAGACTTGAAGACAACCATATTGTAATCAGCTGGAAAGCAGAAACACGGAAGACAATTCCATAGGCGTGCAGTTCTAAGAAAGAAGCTTTGCTCATGGAATCTACGCTTAGGTTAAGGCACAGATAAAGAGTGGGGGAAACTAGTGATAGTTTTCTGCTAGACGGGTGTTTCTTGTGAAAGTTTGGCAAGGGGGGACCATAGAATGGAGCTCAGCCGAGCACCTACCATGAAAATAACGATAAAGCAGAGACACACTCGCAACATCTCTTCTGTGAGAAAGAGGTTGCAGGGAAGAGAAAAGGACAAATCTACGAAGTCTATTTTGAACTCTATCAAGGCAGAATAAGTCCTTTCTAGCAGCTCCTGCCCAAAATATGGCAACAGTACTCCATCCTTGGACGTATCTGGCTCTTATATAGGTAGAGAATTGCATCAGCAGTGAGATATCTACTGGATCAATAGAAGAATCCCACAATTTTTCCAGCGGCCTTGGCAACGGATTTAATGTATGTGTTCCATTTAAGATCAGCAGTAAAGGTCAAACCCAGAAGCTTGTCAAAACATGAGGCCTCCCAAAGACGAGAGCCATTCATTTCAATTGATGCCAGATGGGGATCAGCGCGTTGATGATGTAAAGATAAAAGCTTGGTTTTAGATGCATTAAAAGTAACAAGCCACCTCTTTCCCCATTGTACCACTTGCTCAAGATCAGAGAAGAGAGAATCAGAGAGAACTTGGTCGTTTACGGTCTTAGATGTGCTACCATTGATAGTAGTGTCATGAGCATAGATGTCTACAAATGATGTAAGGATGTGATTTGGAAGATCATTAATATAAATCAGGAAGAGAGTTAGGCCCAGGATGAACCCCCTGAGGGACTCCAGCATTAATACTAAGAGCTTCTGATTTCTGCCCATCAACCACTACTCTTATGAACCTATCAGAGAGAAATGGTTTAATAATTGAGAAGACATTTCCAGCTATACCATAGCTGGAGATCTTGTGAAGTAAACCTTTATGCCATGCCTTATCAAAGGCCTTTGATATGTCAAGAGCAATTGGCCTAGAAAGGTAGCCTCTGTCGAGAGATTCGCTAATCCTATGCGATATAACTGTAAGCATATCTGCTGTCGATCTAGCAGAACGGAAACCATATTGCATGTCACTAAGAAGGTTATTTTTGCTAAGATGGTTGATTACTTCTCTATTTAACAGATTCCAGCAACTTACTCATGACGCACAGGAGACTTATTGGCCTGTACTGTGAAGAAGATGAGCGATCACCTGAATTCTTAAATACAGGGCATACTGATGAGATTTTCCAAGGTGACAGGAAGCAGTTCTCCTTAAGACAACGTTTAAACAGTTTTGTAAGAATGGGCGCAAGTTCTGGTTGAAGTCTTTTGAGTACTATAATTTGAATACCGTCAGGGCCGGTTGCTTTACAGGAATCAAAGTTTTTTATTAGCTTGGCAACATCACGTACAGATAATTGTATATCACATAGCATGTTTTCTGATACAGGAGGAAATATTGGAGGTTGGCAGCCTTGGTCACAAAGGTTAGAATTAGCTGCAAAGTTCTTGGCAAAGAGTTTGGCTTTGTTTGATGCTGACAAGATTACCTCAGGTTCATTTATAAGAGATGGGATAGAGCACACGCTTCTGTTCAGGATTGTTTGCTATTTGACAAAACTGGTGGGAACCAAGCTGCTGCTCAGCTACTTTGGACTTGACGGACTGAGCATACAACTCTCTTGCATTCTTTATTACTTTTTTACAGTGGTTGCTGGCAGTTCTGAATGTGGCTTTAGTCTCAGTACATCTATTACGTTGGAAGCAATGGAAAAAGTGATTTCTATGCACAATGGCAGCAGCACATTCCAGAGAGAACCACGGCTGGCTGTTAGGTTTTTGCTGGAATTTTTTCAAAGGTATGAAACGGTCTATACCTACAATTAACCATTCGGTCAGGTCTGATACTATAAAGGACACATCCTTTTTAAACATGGAATGCAGAGGTAGATCTGATATAAATGTGCGGAAGCTATCCCAGTCAGCCATAGAGTATCGATATACTGTATGATAGAGAGGTACATCTGGGGACTTATTACATTTCATTTTTATCTAACTGATACAACTTAGTGGTCGGAAGATCCAAGTGGAAACAAAACAGAAGCTGACCACAGTTCAGGGTATGTTGTGAGAAAGAGGTCTAGGAGACTTGCATACTGGCCGTTAGTATCGGGAACACGGGTGAGTTCGTGAACATTCTGAAGCAATGGAGAAATCATAACAGAACCTCCCCTCACTATCGGTTTTGTTTGAGTGAGTTAACTATTCCACATTGTGAACACTGAAGTCTCCACAGACATGAATATTAGCTGAAGGATAAGCAGATAGGACGTGGTCAATTTTCTCAGATATGCTTTTAAAGATAGTAACTCCGCTGTTGTGGGGGCGATAGAGAGCAAATATAAATGCAGTAGTTTGAGCTCCCGGAAGTACATATAGGGTAAGTTAGGATCTTCTCTGGAGATGTCCCTACCACAGGGAAAGCCATCTTTTATATAGGCACATATTTCATGCCCATGACAATCTTGGGGGTCAGATTTGCAAGTTAAATTAGAATATCCTTTAATTACGAACTCATCTAGCAAAATGATCTGTCCAATGCCAGTTTCACTTAGAAATAATATGTCTGGTTTAGTCTCCTGTAATTGGGTTTCAACCTCTGGAAGGTTAGAACATAGACCCCTGATGTTAGAGAAGGAGACCTGATAGTGGGGGTCTAGGTTAGAAGTTGGAGATCTGGGTTTAATCGTATTTTTTTAATGAGACTTTTCATGATGATGTTTTGGGATTTGTGGAATAGGTCGACAAACATGCCTGAGGCAGGGAAGAGAGGGAAAGTAAGAGAGAATTAGAAATGAAGAATTTTTTTTTTTTGTAGCGCATGAAAGGGTAAAGCCGTAACAATTACCCACTAATATGGCATCGAGAGGCCCCACCAGAAGCTACTGCATGGTCCAGAATCCATTCACCAAATGGCAATACAGTAGCCCCAGTACTTTTTTTTTTTTTTTTAATTACAATTTCACCCCAAACAAGGCGCATTGCCACTTTGGTGTAGGCGGCTACTATCAGGGTCAGCAACTACTGGGGCACTATGTTGGGATTTGGGCAGCAAGATGTCGGTTCACGTTGCACTTGAACTTCTCCATGTCAGTACAGTTAGGGAAGCAGGAACCTGGAATGGAATTCCAGAGTCTAGCAGCTCTGGGGAAGAAACTATTGGAGTAGAAAGATCTTCTACATCTAGGGATCTCTACTGTGTGGGGGTGGGATTTAGCTGCCTGTCGGGTTTGTCGAGGGTGTCTACGTCGTGGGGGCACAAGTGTCTGCAGTTCGTCAGAGCATTCACTATTAAAATACTTGTAGAACAGGCAGAGGGATGCAACGTTTCATCGATGAGACAGAGGCTGAAGCTTAGATGCCAGTTCAGGGCCTATCAGATTGGCGACTCTTTTTTGAACCTTGTCTAGGAGCGAGAGACTAGTAGCAGATGCACCAGCCCAAATGTGACAACAATACTCCATACATGGGCGAATGGTGGCCTTATAGAGGCACAGGATACTTTCAGGTGTCAGTAGTTTTCTAGCACGGTAGAGAGAGCCTACCTTTTTCGCAGCGGCCCTGGCAATGTTTTCAATATAATTGTTCCAGCTCATGTTTCCTGTGAACGTTAGGCCAAGCAGTTTGAAAGATGTACTCTCAGACAGGGAGTCACTGGCCATTGCTATTGGTGGCAGAGAAGGTTTCTTGTAATTATTGAAGGAAACCAGTTTAATCTTGGCAGCATTGAATGTGACCATTCATTTATGTCCCCATTCCACTACAGATTGGAGGTCATCCTCTAGTGTTTCTGCCATTTCTTTAGATATGTGTTCATTTGTTTTCCTGTCATACCTCTTATAGAGTGTAGTGTTATCAGCATATATACCCATCTCAGAGGCAGTTTTGTCGGGGAGGTCATTAATAAATATCAGGAACAATAGAGATCCAAGGATAGACCCCTGAGGCACTCCAGCATTTATATCACACTGTTTAGATGTACGACCGTCGAGGACAACCTGGATTTTTCTCTATCTAAGAAGGATTTAATTATGTTAAGTATTCTACCAGTGATACCGTATGATTTAATTTTCCTGAGGAGACCCTTGTGCCATACCCTGTCAAAAGCCTTAGATATATCTAGAGCTACCGCTCTGCCCTCCTCCGTTTTGTCCAGAGATTACAGTGAGGATGTCAGCTGTGGAACGGGCATGTCTAAATTCATATTGTTTGTCAGTCAGAAGTTTAGCATCTGTAAGGTGCCGGACTAGAGCAGGGTGATTATGGTCTCAAATATTTTGGCAAAAAGTGGAAGGAGGTTAATGGGGCGATAATTTGATGGGTCAGTTCTTTCGCCAGAATTCTTGAATATTGGTACCACAGAAGCAGTTTTCCAACAGCCCGGAAAGCATGATTCATTAAGGCATTTGTTGTAGAGTTTGGAGAGAACTGGAGCTACTTCGGCTGAGCACTTTTTTAATAGCACAGCTGGGATGAGATCAGGTCCATATGCTTTTGAAGTGTCAAGGTTTTTTATGATAGCATGTACCTGAGCAGGGGTGATTTTTAGATCGTCTAGTGTGGTGTCTCTCCGCAAAGGAAAGTCAGGCAGGGGGTGGTTGGTAGGGTCCAGTGTGGAGTTCGAGACAAACCGGCTGGCAAGAATATTAGCCTTGTCGGTTGCTGAGCAAACAACCTCGTGATTGTTGGTTAGCGGGGGAATTGTTGATTGCCCATTATTTACTACACTGTTGTAGATTTTCCAGAAGTTACGATTTCCTAATTTTTGTGCTTCGATGTGTTTTTTAGTGGTTTCAGTAAATTCTCTCTTAGCTGTCGCTATTTTTTTCTTAACGTTACTTCTAGCTTCTATATACTTCTGTTTGTTTGAACTGGACTTATGTCGGTTAAATCTGCGGTATGTATGCTGGCTTTGTAGCAATGGCAGTTGCGCAAGTCGAAGTAAACCATTGGGGAGAGTGGGGCTTGCTATAAAATTTCCGCATGGGAACATATGCTTCCATTGCTGTTTTGAACCATTCAGTGGTCTCATTTGCGCACTGTTCAGCAGGAGGAGAAAAATATTTCCCCATGGGGCATCTCTGATAAGATCTCTGATGGCTTCCCTTTTTATAATATCTTGTTGTTTTGAGCACTGGCTCTTCAGTTTTGGGTCTAGAATTTAGGGCGATTTCTACCATTATCACTGCATGGTCAGCGTTCCCGAGTGGGCTGTCAGCATTTGTTGTACAATCCTCGGGAACTGTAGTCAGAAACAGATCTAGAAGTGATGCTTGTTGTTCTTGCTGGTCAGGGAAACGGGTTGGAAATGTAACCATTTGTGATAGGGAGTGAGATATAGCAAAACTATGTGTTGTGCTGCCCGTTGCATCTGTGTGAGTAGAGAATCCAAGCCAGTTTTTGTGGTGAACATTAAAGTCACCAAATACATGTACTTGTGCGCTAGTGTCAAGGGAGAGTACTGTGTCTATGCTGTCAGAGACTTTGTTTATTATGGTGCAGTCCTGGGTCGAGGGAGAGCGGTAGAGAAAATAAAAGTAGCTAATGTTGTATTGTATGTTTAGTCTAAAGCACATAAAGGCTTGATTGTCCGTTTCTAGGTTTGTTTCTCTAGTCAGGGGAAGGGTGTTATGAATGTAGACTCCAAGTCCGTGCATATGTCTGTCAGAGTCCTTACGGCAGAGTGGGAGATAGCCAGGCATGTTAAAGTAGTTAGAGGGGATGGAGGAGTGTAGGTTAGTCTCGCTTAGTGTTAAGATATCCGGAGTATTTGTTAGGAGAAATGCTTCAACATCAGCTAAATTAGTTCTAAGCCCACAGATGTTAGTGAATGCAAGCCTCAAGGAAGGAGACGAGTTGGATTTGTTTGTCCCTAGGCCTGGTTTAAGCCTATTTTTTTTATTGTACTGTCATCATGTTTTTAAAGAGTTTCAGTTAGGTGTGTTACATGATAAGGGCTGTCCCCTTTTCATGTAAGTATAAAAATGGAGAATTTAGTTTAAAATGAAAATGAAAAACCATAGGCGGAATTCGAACCTCGTAATCTAGTTTAGAAATAGATTACGTGTGAGAATTTAAAAATGTAAAACAAACATTTGTGTAGAATATAGATAAAATATTCAAGAAAAGAATGTGAGCTGTCAAGTTTATTATGAAATTTTAAATTGAAAGAATGCAGCTTATAAGATAATGTTTTTAACATATTGGATAAATAGGTTACTGAGAAATAGGAAAAGTTTTGGACACGTATGTCCAGGACACGTGAAAGAAGGCGCATGTTTTAACATGTGTATGACGTCACGGAAAAATAGAAAGTTCTAAGAATAGAGAAAAAACTTGAGTTAGAAAACAGTCAATGAGAAAACTCAGAGAGATTCAGACGTCTAGGAGTGAGACGTCACTTCAAGGAAAAAATGTGAAACTTTGAATTCTTGATGATGGAATCACAGCCGTGTGAAGAATAAACCATCAAGTGTTTTTTGTAAAGCTTGTCTTGTGTCTTATGATTCTTACTAAAAGGTAAAGTCCAATTGTATTATATATTTGTGTTATATGTATTTACATACACGTCTCAACATCATCATGTCTACACAATGTCCGAACTGTCTGAACACTATATCCCTTCACTCTAAGAGCTTTCTCCTTCTTCCATCAGCAAGATCTAAGAAAGAACATTTTAATATATAAGAATTATAATATGAACTATCTCTCTCTAAGAATCTCCCTATATAACCCAATGTAACAGGTGAGGGGGGAGCTGAACAAGAGGTTATGCAGGGTATCAGACATGCAACACAAGTAGACCATTAGCTGACCTTTCTTCAATTAGCTGTCATTTCTTCTTCTTTAAATTTCTTATTTGATTTTAATTTATATATGCATTTGTCTTTTCTTTGGTTATCTTTTTAAACTCATCCCCCCCCCCCCAAGTAAAACTCAATAACGTTCTCTCCCAGCTAAAATAATTCCACGCTCTGTACCAAGGCTAGAGATAAAATAGCATTAGGCCTGATAAATTTTCCGAAATTAGCACAAACGTGGATTTATTTTTCTACCGTAGAAGTGAGAAGAACTTTATCTAAGTAATATACTTAATATCTACAATTACCCTATGCTCGCTTGTATTAATAAAGAGGCCTCGTTGATATCTCTACCAAACCACTGGATATAGCTTGTAATTAACTGTTACTATAATTGTAACTGAAATCTACAGTGATATTAGCTGCGGCAGTAGGACTTTTTCTGAATAGATACAACTGTTTTATCCCCAACTCTAATGACTGCCTAAAAATATGAATTCCGAATCACGAAATAATTGGTTCTCTTTACCTCCAAGATGACTGCCTATGTCTAACCTGCATGCAAAATAGGGGAAAAGAAACGAAGATTTTATTCTTTTCTCCCAAGCTAAAACAATACTGTAAACTCTAAATCCAAATGAAACTTTACTGTATTTGAAAATAGTAAATAACCCCGACCCTTGAAAGCTAACAATCTGCCCGCCCCTCTAGCTGCCACTAAAACCCTACATTATACATACACCTTAGTAGTGAAATCCTTAACCTCCAGCTCCTAACTTTCACATACTAACCGCCTAACAGTCTTCACTAAACATCTATACATTTCTACCCCTGACATACATTAGAGTTCATTCCTATCCAGTTTGGTATTTACCAGCCAAAGTATGCACACGGATGCAAAGTGATCTTCATTACATAACAATTGCCTCTTCCTAGATGGTTTTGCAACAAACAATACTAAACCAAATCCGATACTCCCTGTCATGCAAAACTCTCTATGGCTTTTAAATGATAACTGAAATTATTTCCTCCTCAATAGTAGAAACACTGACAACTTCTATTTGCACCTACTGAAAACTTGCCCAAATATCTATTTACTTAATTATACATACGGAATATACCATAACTTAAAATGTACCTCCAGTTACACACTGAGTGTACTGCACCTACACCTTAACCTTCGTAAACCTAAATATACAGTGACTGGGCAAAATTTCTTAGCTCAATTCCTAATAACTACTCAAACTACAACGTTATCCTGAACCTAAACTAACATAAAGTTAAAAAAAAAAAAAAAAAAAAAATGGAAAAACCTCAGGTAAGAGTTCTAATCCGCACTAACGCTTTTCTAACAAGCCTCCCCACAAAACCGCTTCCACTGCATGCCCCTAAATCACTTTGAGGAGTGTAACTATTCATTAGATATATAACCTCTACAAACTAACCCTGTAACATTAACTAACCATGCGGGGTCGCAGAAATATCTGGAGTAGGACCCAGGCGCGGAGCAAACCCTCTCAGGTCTGATGGACCCAGTAGATCTTCCCAGATCACCTGTCTAGGAGAAGGAAAACTCTGAAACTAAACCAAAGGGGAGGGAGGCCTCTCCAGTCTTGAACAACAACCTTCCTAGAGCTGGTGACTCAAAAAATTACCGGTCTGCAAACTTAAATTGCTTAAGGAGTAGATAGGCTCTGTCTATCGCCGGCTTCCATACTCCTTCTTTGTCTATTAGTCAGGCGCAGAGACAAAAGTGAATCGACAAAACACTTAGTGGTAGATCTTGTTTCTTTTCTAGGGCATTGAATAGATAGAAAACAGCCTCCTTAGTGGCTAATCCAAGGTTCGGATTCCTGACTATCAGGCGGATAACGTCAGCCCAGATAAAACGTTTACCTCCAGCACCCTTGCTAGTGACATGGCTACAAGGATAGACATAGAAACAGAAAATTTCTGACATCCCTGGCGGCTGTTCACGCAAAATACTGCCAACCTAGAACAAAGCTTTTTCTTCTCCCTTTGTCAGAAAAATCACTTTTTAAAAATGAGGACTGAGGGATAAATAAAGAGAAGCGAGAGTAACGAGAGCTGCCGATAATGCATCCACAATGCATTGTCTACTCTCCATGATTGATTTCATTTATAAATTTGGGCCAGTCACTTGGTCCCAATTGTAACAATTTGTTTATTAGTATTTCGTATTTGGAGTCTTGGTTAATGATGTTGGATGATATACAACTTGAGGTGACTTGAGAGTACGTCTTTTCCTTCATGTATCCATCTACTATTTTCCTGGCTTTGAGGAAGGAGATGTTTTTGGTATGTTTTATTGACACTACTTCCTTTTCCTTCTTCCAGATTCTGCATGCTCTAACATAAGCAGGATGGTTTTCTGCACATTTGCAATCAAGATTGCAGTCATTGACAGTGTGGTCTGGATCTTTCTGGCCACATTTGCCACACACTGCTCGTCCTCTACATGCATACTCATGGTGCCCAAACTTCTGGCATTTAAAGCACTTGGTATAAAGGGTTCAACGTTTTCAACGTTGAACCCAATTTTGATTTCTTTTGGGATAGTGAGTCTATCGAACTGCATAATGTAAATGTTCGTATGTATAGTCTGATTCTCTTTTTTTATTGTAATTCTTTTAAAGTTTATTACTCCTTGGTTTTTAAGTTCTTTTGTTATCTCTTCATTAGTGCACATTGATAGGTCTTTCGATTTTACTACACCTTTGGATGTATTCAGATTCTTGTGTGGATAAGTTTTGATATTTATGTTGTGGAAAGTTTTCATTCCTAGGAGAAAAGTGGCATGTTTTTCTCTTTCCACTTCCACTAGTAGGGTATTATTTTTTAAAGTTTTTACATTTTTTGGGGTAATATATGCCGATATAATTTTATGTATAATAAACGGTGATGTCAGTTATTTTGGTTTCTTCGCTGGATTCCAATACAATAAATTTTGAGGAACTATCCGAGTTGATGTGTTGGTGCTTGGAGTTTTTATAGTTGGCCATGTATATATATATATATATATTTTAAATTTGTTGTTTATGCTCCCCACCCACCTTGGAGTTCAATATTGGGGCATGTTAAGGGGGAAACTCATTCGCCTTGTCATGTCAGGGCTACATAAACAGTATACATGTTCCAAATGTGAGCCATGAGCACCCATAATCCTTTAGTTACACAATCCAAATCATTTCTGGTAACTTCTGGCACTATACAGCCATGTCATGACTTTAATCATTTGGCACATTTGACCCTAGCCACCACCTTCTAACACATGGAAAAGAGGGGAAAATATGTATATAGTTTATAGTAGAACTGTATTTGTTACGGTTTAGAGGAAATTGATAGAAAAGTAGAAGATGTGTTAGGGCTTGACGTAACTAGCTGATTGATTGGATCGGGCCCCTCCGACTGCCCGTCTAGCCTTGTACGAGGCCAAAGTGGAGTGTTGCAACTGATATCTTTAATTTCCCTAGATATCAGTTGCTAGATAGTTTCCTAGATACAAGAATCATTTTCAGGGTCATTACAGGTCGCCACCCACGGCCAACAGGTGACCACTTTGAGAGGCTTTTACTCTCTGCAGGGGGACTGTTGGTGTATTCTAATGCCCCACCGACGGGGTTGGGAAGTAGGGAAGGAAAGAAAAAAAAAAGGAAGGGGAAAGGGGCTGTTGTTTTTGTAGAACATAATTAAGTTTTACAAAAGAAAATAGAAAACAAAAACAGAAGTTTAATGTAGGTGCATTTCGTCTCAGGAAGCCACTAGACAGCCTGATCTGGTAGCACCAGAAAAGTAAATATGAGATCGTAAAAAAGATATATAGGTTTGTTTTCATATTTACAAGCTTCAAACTGTGAGTATAATTTACGTATGATTTCTTAGAATTGAAATAAAAAAACAAAAAAAAAAACAAGTGTTCCAGCCTGATAAAAAGTTGAAGAAATTAACTGATTATGCGTAGAAAAAACGAAAATATCAGCTCATGGTTAATGAACATTTTACATGTAAATTTGCTGATGTCTGTATGCGATATACATGCAAAGATACTATTCGCTATAAACCACCCTTGGTGCATGAATATTATTTCCTAAAAATTTCAGTGCTATGTGACCAATAGTTTAAGAGTTTACCTGTTAGATATTTACACACACACATACGTCTACTGTTTTATTTATAGAGAAAAAGAAGATAACAAATGGGAATCCATAACAAAACCAAATTAAAAGTGTTTTCTGCATATTAAAGCTCTGTGATGTGTTGGAATTTCACAAGGCTTTGAGATGTTAGTCTAGCAGGCTTGAAAAGTCCCCCATCATAACGGTACCTAATGTCCACCCCCGGGTTATTTGGGGGAAGTTCGTGCCACATTGCAGCAAGATATAAGGAAAAAGGGTAGGTGCAAGGACACAACATTGTTTTAGTCCACAGGTAACTGGAAACTTTTTCGTTTCTTTGCCCTGGTGTGATACATATATATATCTATATATATAAAAATGTAAATTTGGTTCGTTAAAAGTGAATAAAACCATATTTCTATGTTACCAATTTATTTGAAATTTTCAGACAACCCATCTTTAGAGTCGAAAAATGTTTTTATGTTATTAAAATAAATTTACCTCGTGAATTATTAAAATATTAAATAAAATATAAATATTTTTCGAAGTCGTTTCTGCGAGACTTGCCCGGTTTTATTTCTGGTAACTCCCGTTTCAACTACTCTCGAATTACTAGATAAGTAAAAAAGAACAAAAAAACTTACTCATACAGAGAGTGATCCGTGCTGAAATAATAACATTATTTAAAAAGCCATTCTTAACATGGGGAAGGGAGGGTGTTTTGTACCTATTCTGTACTTTAACCTTACAATTGAATAAAAACATATCATAAAACTTTAATTAAACGTGGAAATACGATTTTAAAAAAATAGCGCGGATCACTCTCTGTATTAGCACACAAAAAAAAAAATAATAATTCCATATTTTAAAAATTTAAATTCATTTTTGTACTTACCAATTTTTTTAATTTTAAATTCCTTTAAGGTTTTTCACTCATGAAACATTACGTTTTAATTGTTTAGTTTCTTTTCACGGCATTGTTTACATAAAAGTTTTTTTAACTTTTTCTAAACTGTTTCATTTTTACGACATGCCTCAACGTATTATAAACACCCTAACCCCCCCATGTTAAAAAAAAAAAAAAACGCCCTTCCATAAACCTCGAAAGCCGTTCTTAATATGGGGAGGTTGGGGATATTCATTCCGAAAGCCGTTTTAACATGGGGAAGTTAGGGTGTTTATAATATGCTGGGGCGAGTCGTAAAATTAACGAAGTTTATTATTTATTGCAAAAATTGCTTGAAATTTATTTATTTGACAAAAAAAAATTACATTTTGGTACTCCTTGGGTGTTGAGTTCCATGGCGACCAGCAGAAAAAAATAATAGTCGCTCCCTTAGTCCCCCACCCCACCCCGCACGTAACATTTTATTTACTGACGTTGCCGTAACTAAACGATTATTTGTCACATTTACAAACATTTATTTATTTATTTTGAAAAAAGTTTTACTTTTTATGAATATTAAAAGAAAAATGGGTACTCATGCAGAGAGTGATCCATGCGTTATTTAAAAAGCCATTCTTAACATGGGGAGGGGAGGGTGTTTTGTACCTATTCTGTACTTTAACCTTGCAATTGAATAAAAAAAATCATATCATAAAACTTTAATTAAACGTGGAAATACGATTTAAAAAATAGCATGGATCACTCTCTGCATTAGCATCGAAAAATGTTACTAAACATTTATTAATAATTTCTCACTTTTACAAACATTTGATTTTAAATTTCTTATGCACTAATGATTATGAATGCACAATGGTATGCAAAAAATCACTTTAGGCTCTTGGTCGATCCTTGCAAGATTTGCAAGGCATTGTCAGACCATTTGGGAATGCAGTAATATTGCTTGCAGGAGATTTCAGACAAATGTTACCTGTTATTCTTCAATCAACACCAGCAGATGAAATAAATGCTTGCCTCAAATACTCTACTTTTTTGTTCCATGTGAAGACATTAAACTTAACTCAAAATATGCATATCCAGTTGCAGACTGTTCGATCCGCACAAAAACTTTTGCATCACTTGTGGGAAATTGGGTACAAAAAAGTGCCAGCTGATCAGAGTTAAGGGCAAAATTCTTTGACTTGTAATTTCTGTAATTTTATTTCATCAAAAGAATAGTTAGTTTAAAAGGTTTTTGCAGATATTCAAATTATAAGAATTCCATTTGACTGAGTGAATGAGCTATTCTTGCAGGTCAATACAAAGATGACCATGAACTTAACGCTATTATTCAATGTAAAATTCCAAGTGAGGTAGTCAAATACAAATCCATCGACACTGTTGTGAAAGCAGATAAAGTGGTTAATTATCCAACAGCTATATTTGCTAGGGATGCCACCGCATGTATTGCAACTGAAATTTGGTGTACTAATTATCATGTTGTGAAATATAAACCAATCCAACCTTTGCAATGGCACATAGCTTGCAGTAAAAAAAAAATTAACAAACAATATCATAGAAACAACAATCTTAACAGGACCTTTCACAGATGAATATATCTTCATTCCATGCATTCCTATGATTCCACCGGATACATCATTACACTTTAGGAAATTGCACTTTCCAATTTTATTGTCATTTGCAATAACCATCAACAAAGCACAGGGAACAATCTTTACAATTGTGGGCCTTACAGTTACACACTGACTGTTTTTTCACATGGACAATTTGTTACGTATTCAAGAGTCACCAAACCGGAAAATCTCTATATCAGCTAAGAAAATGGAACAACAAAAACTGTGTACCCATGCAAAATGGAAAATTAAACCTATAAGAAACATGCTTTTTCTCATTTTGGAACTTTTTCCATTGCGTCAATTTGAGTCACAGCAACGCGTGGCAGGATACAGCTAGTATATGTATGTATATATATATATATATATATATATATATATATTCTTATTCTATTTATTATTTACTTTCTATTCTATTTTTATTTTTATATATATGTGTGTGTGTGTGTGTGTGTGTGTGTGTGTGTTTAGAAAATCTCTCTAGACTAGGACAATCTTAACATATATATATGTTTGTGTATGTATATATATATTTATTTTTATTTATGACTTATTTTCTATTTTATTTATATATGTATGTTTATATTGAGGGCCGATATTATACAAAACTAAGCCCTCGTAGGGAGACAAGTAAATAAGAACACACAAACGCAGCATGCCCACATGCATACGCCTACACACACACACACACACACACACACACACACACACACACACACAAATCAAACATATCAAAACACTCCTGCGCACGTACCACGTCCACACAGGTCCCTCAGACAAGCCTCGTTCTGAAAAATCTGAACAGTTAGATCACGTGACATATGACACCGGTGCTTCTACCATTATTGACCCTTTTTACATTGATTTAACTTGCCTTTGGTTGCAATTATTTATTAATTTATGCTTAACTTCGTTATGTTTATTGTGATAAATGTTCGAAATTTTTTTGAATTTTGTCTTTCTTTAATTCTTTGAATTGTTTTTTTTTTTTTTTTTTTTTTTTGTAAATATTCAGATATATTATAACAGAAAACGACCACTCTAATTTGTTTTTTTAGGGGTAATCGAGGTCGCTGACAACGAATCTGATACTCAAACCGGGAGCAAATTTACCGTTTGCATGGCATTAACCCCTGAATCCACAAACTACTTTCCGCCATTTTACAGCTTTCATTTACGCTATGCGCGCGCAGCAGCATAAACGCCGGCTTACTTCACCTAGCAAACTGCCTTCTCACATGGCGTACCAATCTTCTGCGGAAAATTTAAAATTAGATGAAAAAGAAATAAAGCAAGAAAAGAAAAGCACACCAAGTTTGGGGAGGGGGGGGGGGTAATTTAATTTTTTTTCCCCCCCCAGAACATAGAATTTTCTAATTTTCAAAAATACATTAAAGCACTTTTTGGGTGGAAAATTTAAAATTAGCTGAAAAAGAAACAAAACAAGAAAAGGAAAGCACTTCAAGTTGGGAAGAGGAGGGGGGTAATTTAATTGTTTTTTTTTGTTTTTTTTTCCTATAGAATTTTTTAATTTTCATAGAATTGTCAAATTTTCAATAATTAACGCACCGATATTTACCGCTTAGAACACCATTTAACGTTTTTCGAAGATTTTACTGTTTACATATGCGGCGCAAGCGGGGGGGGGGGGTATCATTTGCTACCTTGAGCAAAAGAATATTTTACCTAACCTAAGACGTGAATAACACAAATTATGTATGAAATAATTTTAACTTCCCTAGAACAGGTGATTAACAGCACAAATATTAAATCATTTTACAATTCCTAGGATGGATAATGTACAACACATATATTAAATAATTTTCTTACCCCCTTGACGAGTAATGTAAATATATATCAAACAATTTAACATACTCTTGACAGGTATTGTACAACACATATGAATTAATTTTTCGTCCCACCAAGGCTATCATAATTTTAAGAAAAATGAATTCACTGTTAGAAGATGAATCATTAGAATTTCCACCTAAATACATTGTCTTGGTTAGTGATTAGGTAACACTTGCTTCAACAGAAAATTTGTCATTACTGTGTTTCTTTTTCCCACCACAACCACCACCGTAACTATAATTTTAAGCGAAATTATATAATTTCTAGAATAGGACTCAGCAGATTTTCCAAATAAATATGCAAATATTATTTCAGCACAGTCCATATTCTGTATGTCAGTTTCTTATTTAATAGATTGTCAGGTGAAAGTACAGATTAGTTTACAAAAATACCCTCCTCTCGCTATATTAAGAATGGCTTTCTAAATTATAACATTATTTCAGCATGGTCCGTATTTCATGTCAGTTTTTTATTTATTAAATTGTTAGGTGAAAGTACAGAATAGTTAAAAAGATACCCTCATATTAAGAATGGCTTTCTAAATAATATTATTTCAGCATAGTTCGTATTCTGTATGTCAGTTTTCCCTCCCCCCTGTCTTTTCTATTTTTTTTTAAGGAGGTAATGCCTGGTAGAAAACTATATTATGCTTACTGGGCATTTTGAATAAGATCAAAGTGTAGTATCTGTTATGATGTAGGATTTCAGCGAAATCATCCACTGGCCCCCTCTCCATAAACAAAAATATAGTGATAATGCTTGGGAGAATGAACAGGCACTAATTCACCACACCCCAACCTCACCTAAAAAAAAGTAATCCCTGGCAGCCTCCAAAGCACTTTTTTAAAGCAACATAATCGTGCTTATCCCCCCTCACCATCATCAACACATGACGTCACTTCTGGAAAATAACTCAGAAGTTTTTCGAAATACATCATGATTTCATTATAAATTGTTTGTATTTTTTTAATATGGGTACTACAGTGTCGAAACACCTTATTTAAAATTCATGCTACTCAAAAAATAAATATTTCAAAGTGCAGTTAGTAATTAGGCAACACTTGCTTTACAATAAACTAATGAAGAAATTGGATTGAGAAACGGATACTTAATGTTAACTAATACGAAACAAAAATAGAGATAATACATGTCAGTTTCTTATTTAATAAATTGTTAGGTGAAAGTACAGAATAGTTTAAATAATACCTTCCTTTCTCCATATTAAGAATGGCTTTCTAAATAATAACATTATTTCAGCACGGTCCGTATTCCGTGTCATCCCCCCCCCCATCTTAAAAATATGTATGAAATAACGTAAATATGAGAGCGTAAAAAAGATATACAGGTTTGTTTTCATATTTACAAATTTCAAACCGTGAGTAAAATGTATGCATGATTTCATGTTTTTTTTCTAATACAAAAACAAAAAAATGAGTTGGTGTCATCAGTTGGAATTGAAATAAATAAAAAATAAAAACCGAGCGTTCCAGAAAGAAAAAAAACGAATATACGCACATGCACACACAAAACTAAAATGTCAGATAATGTTTAATGAACATTTTACATGTAAATTTGCCGATGTCTATACATGAATGTAAGTAAAGATATTATTCGCTATAAACCACCCTTAGCGCATGAATATTATTTCCTAAAAATTTCAGTGCTATGTGACCAATAGTTTAAGAGTTTACCTGTTAGATATTAACACACACACACACGTCTACTGTTTTATTTATAGAGGAAAAGAAGATAACAAATGGGAATCCATAACAAAACTAGTGGTGGGACGATTAATCGGAATCGGAATCGTTAATCGTAAGAATCGTATATTTTGGGAGGTATCGGAATCGGAATCGCATCGTTAAAAAATACCTTAATTTTCCGATTCCTTCATTACGATTCTTTTAGTCTGATGTTGAAAAAAAGAAAAAAATTTCCTGATATTTCTAACCGCAAGAGAGAAATAAAAAGAAACCAAAGAAATTCATTATTAACAGGGCAATGCTTAGTGCCCCTCCCTTACAAGGTTCATTATTCAGATCTATTGTAATCAAAACTACAAAAGAGTTAACTTGAAAAGAAGTATGCAGGGTTCTACATTGCGAGTAAAAATAAAAAAAACGCTTATCTTTTTGGCGATTGTTTTTTTTTACTGACAAATCTTCTAATAGTGAATGAAAATGCTTTTTCAACTTACATTTTCTTAAAATAAAACGAGCAAAGTCAAATTATTTAAACAGTAAAAGGTTTAATAGAACAATATACTTTTTTTTTCTTTTTTAAAAGAAGGCTTTTGAAAGAAATATCTCTAAAATGAAATTGATCATGTTGTATTATTTCGCAAAGTTTTGACAGTAGTCGGTTTCTTTTGAAGTTTCAAAAAAATCAACCCCATACCTATCTCTTCCAAACCTAAAGTTATTAAATAACCCCTTCGTTAATTTAAGGGTAATTAATTCAATTCAGTCAAGTTTTTTTTTTTAATTTCATTGAAATAAAATCCATTATTTTTTTTCTCCAGAAAGATAAAACCCTGAATTTGATTATATTAAAAGCAGAATAATATAATCTTTTTTCTAGAATTTTAAATTGAAAATTAAAAGTGTTTTGTGCAGTTTTTTGCCGAACGAAAAAGAAATTAATACATATTTTTAAAAGGTTTTGTAATCAATTAATTTTATGTCTAAATAATATTTACGAATAATTAAATAATTTCATTTTAAAAAGTATTTATAAATAGAATTTTACTAAGGACTTATAGTTTAGCAATATTGAACCGCATCAACCATGTGTGAATTGAACACAGTCAACCAAAAAAAAAATTCAAAAGAAAATGCGGGTTTGTATTACTGTACACATAGATTCGAAAAAGTTGTCAAAAAACAAATATATAACAAATAAATGTTATCAAAGGCAAGATAAGTTATTTTTCTACCTAACTGGATATATTTTTCGTGTTTTTATTCAATGTAACATGTTTATTCAGCTCGAAAAGCATACAGTGTTTACCGATGTATTGAAAAATTCAAAATGGCGCCCGACACTCTCTTTAACACGGTAAGTTCAGGAAAAGATGTTATAAATAATAAACTATACAAAATACTGCTAGAAACTCGCTCAAGATATGTTACCGTGACATATTTTGACATATATTCGGTGTTTTTTTTAATAGTATTTTGTCTAGTTTATTATTTATAACACGTTTTCCCGAACTTACCATGTTAAAGAGAGTGTCGGGCGCCATTTTGAATTTTCCAATACATCGGTAAACACTGCATGTTTTTCGAGCTGAATAAACATGTTACATTGAATAAAAACAAAATAAATTCCCCAGTTTGGTAGAAAAGTAACTTATCTTGCCTTTGATAATATTTGTTTGTTATATATTTGTTTTTTGACAACTTTTTCGAATCTATGTGTACAGTAATACAAACCCGAAAATGCATATTTGCATTTCATTATGTAAACTTTTATACATTGGTTTCAAAAATTAAATTCTATAAGTTTTTTTTGTTAACTACCGGTTGGTACAATTTACCGCCCCCATCCCTTTATATTTTTTCTTTTTGTCTTTTTTAGCGGATTATTTTCAATTAATTATCCAAATAAGTGACTAGCTTTAAAACAAAATTTAATAGTAAATTATTTGTTTACAGATAAACTCAATTTTCTAATATGACCCAAAGTCCAAAAAAAAGTCTTTTTGAAGATGATGAGTTCAAAGCCATTTGCAAAGTCTGTCAAATTAAAATATCGCGAGGAATAAAACCATCTAACATGACCACAAACAACATGTTAAAACATTTAACTATGAAGCATCCAAATAAATTGGAGGAGCAAAATAAAAAAGAAAAGGAACAAAAAATTACCAACTAGTCACTCAGACACTGCGATTTCGACCCTCACTAATATAGTGAGGGTCGAAATCGCAGTGTCTTTTTTTTTTTTTTTTTTTTTTTTTTGCCTACGTCACCATCTAGGTGTCACCATTTTTTTTTTAACCCTCCTTAACTTCAAAGAGTAAATACAATATATACAACTAAAAAAATAATTTTTAAAAATGCTGATTCCATTCATGAAAAATTCTTTTAACTAGAAATTAAAACTTAGGTAAAGATAGCTGACTGACTGCAACAGGAGCACTGGTTAACTACTGAACCACGTGGAAAGGTGTGGGGGGGGAGGAAAAAAAGGAAATTAAATGATGATAATAAATTATGATAACCGTCTTTGAAAGGCACTAAACTCCTAAAATTTACTTCTTTAAAATTTTAGACGGCACTGCCCGGCGATTTTAAAGCACTCTCTCTCTCTCTCTCTCTCTCTCTCTCTCTCTCTCTCTCTCAAAAAAAAAAAAAAAAAAAAAAAAAAAAAAGATTTAATTTTTAAGTTTGGGAAAGATATATTTATTATAACCAAATTCCTGTATGAAGACTGGATCTACTTTATTGGACGTTAATTTGTGAGATAAGTAATTTTTCAATGTTTAATATGTTTTTAAAGTTTCAATTATCAATTAAATTTTTTTAATTGCATTTATTTTTCAATTTATTTAAAAAAAACAGGGTTTTAAATGTATTTTTCAAGGTAACAAGCTTCGAAAGAAGTCTAATAAAAAAAAAATCACTTAATTTTTAATTTCAACAACCCTGAGAATTTAATTATTAAAAAAGTATTGAAATGTGACATTTTTTATTTAACATTTCTATTAGTTCAATTAATTTTCTTTCAATAATTCATTTCACTCAACAAACTTCACCATTTTTTTTTTTTTTTTTTTTTTTTTTTTCTGTAATTTTGGTAATTATGTTTGCTCATTTTTATCTAGTATTTCATTTGTTTTTATAGTGGTATCATTTTTATATGTGTTCCTTTGATATACCCTATTTCAAAATTAGTTTGGCTAAACTTATTCTTCACGTTAGAAAAAACGTGTAAAAGCAATGAAAAAGTAAGAAAAAATAATAGGTGTTAACTACTCCTTGTGAATTATGGAGGTCTGAAGAACTGCCGTCACAAATACAACTATCAATAGCTAAACAAAAAATCGTTTTTGAAATTCCTTTAATTGTAACTTTTCGCTATACCTACCTTTTGGTATAAAACACAAAAACTTTCGATTAATGGTATTTCTCATATATGGTCGTTAACTTTGGAAAGTTTATTTTGTATCTACGGCGCCATGTCACGTGGTATATTGTTTTTTTTTCATCACGCACGTTCATTTATAAATTATTAAATCAAATATTTATCTTTTTTATATTTAATTAGTATATATTTTCTTTCTCTTCCGCTATATTTTTTTTATTTAATTCATTAAATCTGTTAATTATGAGGACCAAAATAATGAATCGTGTGTATTTATTCTCTAATTTTCTTGTTTTTGTTCTGTTATATAAATTCTATTTTATTTGTTTTTTCTCTGAAGGATAAATTCTATTTTCTTTGAGTTTTTTTTTTCTGTATTCCAATTAAGTAAAATAAATTTTCTCTAAAATAAATTTTGCTAATTTTTTCCGTTTAGTTTACTATATAATAATTTTATTTAAACCAAAACACGACGGTGTAGACATAAAATATCTCTTCCAAAGTTAGGGAACATATTTGGGAACTACCGACCATAAGTATAAAACTACCTGGTATATTTCAAAACAATAAATTCCCAAGGAATCGGAATCGGAATCGTACTTGGTATCGGAATCGTTAATCAATATTTTCCTGGAATCGGAATCGTATAAAAATTAGGAATCGTCCCAACACTAAACAAAACCAAATTAAAAGTGTTTTCACAAACACTTGTTTCATATGTGGATGCCAATTATTAGGCAATGATAATCAAATAACTCTGAAAATTATTCAAGTAATTTGAATTAGAAATATTGTATCAAAATTGCAAAGATGGCTGATGTAGACAATCAAAATGACAAACTCAGAGTGTGACACACAAGTCTGGAGAATCGTTTGCAAAGAATAGTTAGATGAACCTGAATGCATCCATGTAATTTGGGGTTTGAAAACATTAAATAATTTCTCAAAATAAAAAAGAAAACTGTGTTCTACATAAGAAAAGGTGGTCTACAATAAGAAATATATTTGTTCTGTGGTTTATTTTTTTCCATCAACGAAAAAAAATTAAAAAAACTACTTTTCAACAAAAATTATTAATTGGGTTTCTTTCTTCTACACCAATTTAATTTTGTTGATTAATGAGCTGATCATCTCACATCACTACACATGTAAAAAACAAAAAAAAATACACTCAAGAGACAAGAAAAATTCTTCTAACTAATGTAATTAAATAAAATTTTCATTATTTTCCTCTTAAATTATTAAATGTTATAATCTAAAATCATAATATATTAACAAAAAGGCACTTGTTGCTCGGAATTAAATGAGGACGGCTACTATATATTTTATCACTATGCCCATAACATTTTGTCTGTTTTACTGCACCCCCCCCCTTACACTAATATAAATTGAAGAAACTGAAATATTTCTTATCTCTTATAGTTATAAGAGATAAGAAATATTTCAGAAACATATGGTTTAAATTTCATTAAAATCAGATAAATGTATTTAAAATTTTAAATCGATGATTTTCCGTGGGTCACAAGTGGATGCATGTAGATATTTGGCACAGAGGATAATAGAAATTTCACTTTCACTTTTTTCTTCAGTAAATTTTACATAATAATACACTTTATATTTTACATAAAATCTTTAAGTTTACTCAGATATTGCGTTTATATATATATGATCATATAATATGTTTTTAATATATAAATGAAATTCCTTTCATTTTTATCCAAATGGAGTGTCAAGTAAGAAACTTACCTATTGATTCTTGATCTTGTGGAAAAGAGAATCTGGTTCTTTTTTCATGAGTTTCTGCAACTCCATCTTCATAAGTTGGAGAACACTGATAAGTTACACGACGTCGACATCGCTCTTGTTCTGCAGACAAAACCTAAACAACCATAAAACAAAAAAACAAATCAAACAATTCCTTAACTGATATCAAAATAAGAGAACAGATGGTGGAAATATTTTTATTGCAGATGAATCATTCTTTCACAAAGTAGAACAATAAATGAATAAAAGCAGAATAACGTATTGTGAAAAGATGGTGATCACAATTAACTGCTTAAGTGATCGAATCTGTTGATACTGAGAAGATTTTCATAAGTATATCAGTTAATGCAACACAATGTGATTTAAGTAGCAATACCCATCGACCATAAAATGCTTTGGATAATCACAGATTTTCAGGTAGTTCTACTAAAGTAGTCATATTTTAAAAAAAAAAAACACTTTAATTCCAAAAAATACTGTTATTTTGTTTGAAAATGAATACACTTTCACATGTATTAATCTACATCAGGGGTACCCATCACATCAATCATGATCAACTAATCAATTGCATTGTGGGTAGATCGCATGACATTGAAAAAAACATGCAAGCACCAACCTATCATTTGTCTTCACAATGACATCCAACCTAGGTATGTAAGAAAATATTAGAAAATTATTATCCACGCTTAAATTAGAAACAGCAATTACATTATTTTTTGATAATGTAAATAGCTCCACTTTTAGTTTTTTCTTTCGTTTTAGTAAGCATTTTTATTTAATAAAAATGAAGAGTTATTCATAAGAAATTATTAAAAAATTATATTTCTTATCTGTAAAGAGAAAATTATGGTAGCTTTTTCATATAATAAAATGTACTGGAATTTTATTTGAATTTTTCAATTGCTAAAAATTTTTCAATTAAAATATGTTAAAATATTTCTTTAATTTCAATTTTTATTTATGAAAAAACCAATCTTTCATTTTTCTCTTTTATACCCCCAATTTTAATAGGCATAACCTGTAAAAAAAAAAAAAAAAAAAAAATGCGAACTTTTCTATTTTTAATTATATTTTGAAAAAATATTGAAAGTAAATAATGTACTTCTTCTAAGAAAAATAAGATTTGGATTTTCCAGCTTTACCGTAACTGGAGATCTTGTGAAGTAGACCTTTATGTCATCCTCTATCAAAGGCATTTGATATGTCAAGAGCAACTGCCCTAGAAAGGAAGCCACTGTCAAGAGATTCGCTAATCCTATGAGATAACTGTAAGCACATCTGCTGTAGATCTAGCAGAAATTAAACCATACTGAATGTCACTAAGAAGCTTCTTTTTGCTGAGGTGGTTGATTACTTCTCTAACACAGATTCCAGCAACTTACTCATGATGCACAGAAGACTTATTGATCTGTACCGAGAGGGAGATGACCGATCACCTGAATTCTTAAATACCGGGCATATTAACGAGGTTTTCCAGAGTGTTGGGAAGCAATTCTCCTTAAGACAACGCTTAAACAGCTTTGTAAGTGTGGCAGCTAGTACTGGTTGAAGCTTTTTTAGCACTATAATAGGAATGCCGTCAGGGTCAGTTGCTTTACTGGAATCAAGGTTCTTGATTAGCTTGGCAACATCATGCACAGATATTTGTATGTCGCATAGTGTTTTTTGATACAGGAGAAAATGCTGGGCGGCATTGGTTGCATAGAGTAGAATTAGTTGCAAAGTTCTTGGCAAAGAGTTTGGTTTTGCTGACAAGATTACCTCATGTCCATTGATGATAGTTGGAATAGAACACACTTCTGTTCAGGATCCTGTTCGCTATTTGCCAAAACTGGTAGGAACTAAGCCACTACTCAGCTACTTTTAACTTGACGGACTGAGCATACAACTCTTGCGTTCTTTATTACTCTTTTACAGTGGTTGCTGGCAGTCCTGAAAGCGGCCTTAGTCTCAGTACATCTATTACATTGGAAGCAATGGAAAAAGTGATTTCTGTATGCAACGGCAGCAGCACATTCTGGAGAGATCCACGGTTGCCTGTTAGGTCTTTGCTGGAATTTTTTCGATTGAACAAAATGGTCTATACCTACAATTAACCATTCCGTCAGGTTTGATACTATAGAGGGCACATTCTTCTTAAAAATGGAACGCAGAGGTAGATCTGATATCAATGTACGGAAGCTATCCCAGTCAGCCATAGAGTATTGATATACCGTACGATGAAGAGGTATGTCTGAGGACTTATTACATTTCATTTTTATCTTAACTGATACAACCAAGTAGTCAGAAGATCCAGTGGAGACAGAATGGAAGATGAACATAGCTAAGGGCAAGTTGTGAGAAAAAGGTCTAGGAGGCTTGCATACTGGCCATTAGTGTTGGGCATATGGGTGAGTTCGTGAACAATCTGAGTGAGGTCATAACAATGGAGAAATCGTGACAGAATCTCCCCTCATCATCTGTCTTGTTTGAGTGGGTTAACTATTCCATATTGTGAACGTTGAAGTCTCCACAGATGTGAATATGAGCACACAGGATGTGGTCAATTTTCTCAGATATGCTTTTAAAGATAGTAACTCCGCTGTTGTTGGTGGGGCGGGGGGGGGGGATAGAGAGCAAATATAAACACAGTAGTGTGAGCAAGTGCAATCCGGAAACATATAGGGTAATTTAGGATCTTCTCTGGAGATGTCCCTACCACATGGAAAGCCACCTTTAATGTAGGCACATATTCCATGCCCATGGCGATCTTGGGGGTCAGATTTGAAAGTTAAGTTAGAGTATCCTTTAACTACAAACTTATCTAGGGAAATAATCTGCCCAATGCCAGTTTCGTTTAGGAATAATAGGTTAGGTTTAATCTCCTGTAATTGAAAGGTGAGAATGTGGACCCCGGATGTTGGAGAAGGAGAAATGGTAGTGGAGGTCTATGCTGGATATTGGAGATCCAGGTTTAATCATGTATTTTTTCTGGAAACTTTTCAAAATACTGCCAACCTAGAATACAGACTTTTCTTTTCCCTTTGTCAGAAAATCACTCATTAAAATGAGAACTGAGGGACAAATAAGGAGAACCAAGAGTCATGGGAACTGCCAATCCACAATGCATTGTCTACTCTTCATTTAAAAAAAAAATAAATAATATTAATTATTATACTTAATATAAGTCCAACTGACGTGTTTAAGAGAAAGTATGGAGATAGATATCCCTCTCACTAACTGAAAATAAATAGAATTGCCGAATCATTATGCAATATTTAAAATCAACTTGCTAGATATTAATACATCCTTGGACGAGAAAATCTATTATTAAATAAAACGAATCAAATATAAATTAGATTAAAAAATAGTTGCACGGAAGAATTAGCTTGCCAAAGTGTTCTGTGCAACTATTAAAGACTTATCGCTTTAAATATGTTCAGCTTTCTAACATTTTTTTTTAATTAACCGTCGGAATGTGATCTTGTTCCAAAAATTGGAGTAGTTACATATCATCAATTAGAAATAAATATGTTTTGCAGTTCTTCGAGAACTTTCCTCCTTAAACAGGTCTGACTGGTTAGTGCTTCTGATAGTGACGGATCTCTGAATAATTTTTTGACATGTTTTTCAAAATGTTCACACGTAAAAAAAAAAAAAAAAAAAAAAAAAAAAAAAAAAAAAGGTAGAATCTCATTTTGAGGACAATTTCCAAACATTCATATTAAACCACCTCTTCTGGGCGATTTTGTTCTTATATTTTTGAGATTGTTGTGAGGATATTGAGGTGCTCAATATCCTTAGTATAGCAGCTGTGTCCAAATCTTACTTCATGTCCGCCTGGCTAGTAAATTATAAAGGAATGACCAGTAGAATGAAGCAATTAATGAACAGGACAAGACGGCTGCTTGGAAATGATATAAGAGATTAGATTGAGTTTCCATGAAACTGAGAAAATCTGGAAGTTGTAGTATAAGGTCCAGCTATAAAAATTAAGAAATGATATGAAAAGTTGATAGATTCTTGGTGACTGAACCATTCTTCATATTTGGTCCTTATTTTGGTTAGATATGAGATCAAATTACATCATGCTGTAGTATCTCTAAGTTCATCCCCATATGTATTATTCAATCTGATTTTTCAAAAAATAAAGACCTTATTTCTAATTTTTATTTTCTTCCTACACCTAGAAGGTGGTGACTACGGGGTTGATCGTGTTGCGTATGATAAACCAGTTCAGTGTGCAAATAATCCATTCCAAATTCAACTCGTCATATCTCGTTTAATTTTTGGATTATTTTGATAAAATTTGGATAAAAATAAAAATTGGATTGGAAAGATAATCATTTCTTTTTATAAATGTACAATTCTTTCTCTTGTGTCATGAATACAACAATACACATGAAAAAATTGAAATAGCTTAAAATATCTCATTAATGGCATATATAGAAAGCTAAAAAAGAATCTTTAAATTTTTAAAATCTGATTAAAAATAAGGAAGTTCTGACTATTTTTGTGCTTTGCACTTTGGATATTTTCCCCTCTTTAAAACCCTATGCGTTTTGTCACATTTTTTACACTATCAAGATGAAGCAATGAAATTTGCCATGTAAATGTATTTGGGGAGCACAAAATCAGAATATGCTATTGAAAACCTCAAGAAATCAATAGTTTTTAAATAATCTACAGTAAATGTGCATAAATATGCTGCAATTTCTTAAAAATGTCATGTGTCCCTTTAAAGAAAAGTAGAGAACTCAAAGTTGAATTGTAATGTATTTTATGTACAAGAAACTAAAATCAAAATCTAGGACTATTTAAAAATGAATAGAGTAGAACCCCGGGATACAGTGGCCCTAGGATAAGTTCTTTTTTTTTTTTTTTTAAGGTTACAGTGTGGAATACAATGTTTTTCTGGACCCTGGTTACGATATTTGTCCTACCTTATGGTGTTATTTATAATGTTATTTGATAATTTACATGTGTATTATATACTGTACTGTATTTTGTTACTAATTTTTAATATTGTATTCCGGGTTCTACTGTAGTACTGCAATATTTCTTTGGTATTATTGTAGATTAACGTGATCTGTTACCCTCCCCTTCTGACCACCTCTCCAAAACATGAATCTACCTTTTAGGCAATTATGTGTGAACAGCCTGAAAAACTTTAATGAAAGATAAACAAAAATTAAATTTAATGTAAAATAATGTAAAATATTTTGTGCCATTCTAGCATTTTAGGGCAGTTAACCATTTTTTTCTATGGGCGATAAATACTGTATGTGTTTTTTTTTTAAGCGATTATGTGTAGTTTTAAGAGGGGTCTTTGTGAAATTATTGGAGGATGGGGAAGCTTACCATTCTGACTTTGGAAAATTAAGGGAAATTATGTGTCAATATCCTAAAATTTGACAGAAACAAAATAAAACAAAAAACAATTTCAGAATTTAGAATGAGGGTTAGTTTCACAAACCATGTCGAGGTCATGCTAGTGTTTTAGGACAGTTAACCAATTTATTTTTATGAGAGATAAATCATGTGCATTTTTAAGAAAGGGTCTTTTTTTCTTTTTCTTTTTTTTTTTAGACGATTATATGTAGCGTACAGAGGAATTTTGTTTGATGAGGAACTTCTCACTCGGACTTAGCGTTATTGTTAGGGCTAACGAAGATTTTAGGAGAAGGCTTGCCACTCATACCTAGAGTTAGAGGTAGGATTAAGGGAGCTTTTTTTAAAGAAGGCAGTTGACACTCACATTTCATATGGTTCATGGTTCATAATTTTGAAAATTTTGAAAATGTTATGCTTTAGATTTTGAACATCAAATTACTTTTAAATATGCAAACTTAGGTAAATGAGGGTGTGAAACTTTATAAGAATTAAACAAAAATAAAGTTCATTTAAAACAAGTGATGTCACTCTAAAAGAAAACGTAATGTTTTGGAAAAGTACCAAGTATTTTTTGCCCACCTATTTAAATATTAAAAACAAAAAATGCTAAAGCTGAAAATCACTCACAAATTTGGAATGGATTTGATTTTTGTTTTCAATTACATTTCATGTCCTCTTTTCTATAGAATGACACATTATTTCGTTTTTTAAACTTTCCAGTTTAAGATGTCTTATTTTTTAATTTCACTAGAAACTGAACACTCATAAATATTTAAATATTGATTTTGCATTTTTTTTATATATAAACTGGTAGATTAGTGTCCATTTGACAATATCTAAGGCTTTTGACAGGGTATGACACAAGGGTCTCCTCAGGAAAATTAAATCATACGGTATCACTGGTAGAATACTTAGCATAATTAAATCCTTCTTAGATAAGAGAAAAATCCAGGTTGTCCTCGACGGTCGAACATCGAAACAGTGTGATATAAATACAGGAGTGCCTCAGGGGTATATTCTTGGACCTCTATTGTTCCTGATATTTATTAATGACCTCCCCGACAAAACTGCCTCTGAGATGGGTATATATGCTGATGACACTACACTCTATAACAGGCATGACAGGAAAACAAATGAACACATATCTAAAAAAATGGCAAAAACACTAGAGGATGACCTCCAATCTGTAGTGAAATGGGGACATAAATGGATGGTCACTTTCAATGCTGCCAAGATTAAACTGGTTTCCTTCAATAACTACAAGAAACCTTCTCTGCCACCAATAGCAATGGCCAGTGACTCCCTGTCTGAGAGTACATCTTTCAAACTGCTTGACCTAACGTTCACAGGAAACATGAGCTGGAACAATTATATTGAAAACATTGCCAGGGCCGCTGCAAAAAAGGTAGGCTCTCTCTACCGTGCTAGAAAACTACTGACACCTAAAAGTATCCTGTATCTCTATAAGGCCACCATTCGCCCATGTATGGAGTATTGTTGTCACATCTGGGCTGGTGCGTCTACTACTAGTCTCTCGCTCCTAGACAAGGTTCAAAAAAGAGTCGCCAATCTGATAGGCCCTGAACTGGCATCTAAGCTTCAGCCTCTGTCCCATCGACGAAACGTTGCGTCCCTCTGCTTGTTCTACAAGTATTTTAATGGGGAATGCTCTGACGAACTGCAGACACTTGTGCCCCCACGACGCAGACACCCTCGACAAACCCGACAGGCAGCTAAATCCCACCCCCACACAGTAGAGATCCCTAGATGTAGAAGATCTTTCTACTCCAGTAGTTTCTTCCCCAGAACCGCTAGACTCTGGAATTCCATTCCAGGATCCTGCTTCCCTAACTGTACTGATATGCAGAAGTTTAAGTGCAACGTGAACCGACATCTTGCTGCCCAAATCTCTACATAGTGCCCCAGTAGTTGCTGACCCTGATAGTAGCCCCCTACACCAAAGTGGCAATGTGCCTTGTTTGGGGTGAAAATGTAATAAAAAAAAAAAAAAAAAAAAAAAAAAATTCACTGAAAAATTGTAAAAAAGACGAAAATGAAAAAAAAAAAAAAAAACGGGGGGGGGGGGGGTACCACTTGTACATGTAAACAAAAAAAAAATCACTTCACATTTTCGGTTGTTAGAACAAAACACTTTAATTCACTATTAAAAACTAATGCAATGGATAAAAATGCACACAAGTTATACATTTAAAAACTTATTTTCTTGTCTTTTTAACCATATAAACATTTGTAAAAAGTTGATTAAAAATATACAAGAAATTGCAAGTTCATTATGACGGACTGGTTGAGATTGCTTTAATAATTATATATTCTGATAACCGAACATGTAAGAACATTTTTTATATATTATTTAATTGGAATTCATTATTGAGATGAGTACTATTTATTAATTTACCTTTTTTTTTTTTTTTTAATGTGGACTATTATTCTCATCTTTCTTTCACAACGTTTCGGCCAACTATTCCTCTGGGCTTCGTCAGGTGGTAACTGCGACGGGATAGGAACTCCGAATCTCTTAACTGCATTCTCAGCAATTACTGCCATCCATAGTTATCGTCTCACCACGTTTTTCGCCAAGTAAGCCTCTGGCCGGCTTTGGGTAAGATTGAAACCGGTATCCAGACAATTCTCACCTGGAACCGTAGAGATTCAACGTCTCTATCCATTGCGCCATGGGCCCCGAAGGCTCAAAATCTTACCAAAAATGCTGTTTTATGATGTTAACATTTTTATTACTTTATATTTGCTTAAAACTCTTAAAATATTTAATGTACATTATTATTGATTAATTCATTTGAAAGTATATTAATTTTTGAACAAAATGGTGATATTTTGAGGACTTGAAGTACTTTGGTTTTTAAAATGACTATTTTAGCAGAATCTTTTTTTTTTTTTTTTTTTACAAGGTGGTCACCACTTATCAAGGCCCAGAAGCCACTCAGGGATCAGGTTATTGTAAGTACAGTATGTTAGTGTGGATATTTAGAGTGTCTACTTAAGTGGGCGGTTCATCAGGAATTTGTTTACGTTGGACTTGAAGACATCCAAGTTGTAGTCAGGAGGGAAGCAGGCAGACAGAACAGAGTTCCACAGGCGTGCAGTTCTAAGAAAGAAGCTTTGTTCATGGAATCTACGTTTTGATTTAGGCATAGATAAAAAGGGGGGAAAGTTTTTGACAGTGGATTCAGCTAGACGGGTGTTTTTTGTAAAAGATTGGTAAGGGCGGGACCAGAGATTGGAGTTCAGACGGGCACCTGCCATGGAAATAACGATAAAACAAAGATAGGCTTGCAACATCTCTTCTGTGGGAGAGAGGTTGCAGGGAAGAGAAAAGGGCATCCCCTACTAAGCCACGAAGTCTATTTTGTACTCTGTTAAGGCAGCTCCTGCCCAGATATGGCAGCAGTATTCCATCCTTCGACGTACTTGGCTTTTATATAGATAGAGAATTGCATTAGTAGTGAGATATCTTCTGGCGCGGTAGAAGGATCCCACCATCTTTCCAGTGACCTTGGCAACAGACTTTATGTACATGTTCCATTTCAGATCAGGAGTGAAGGTCAAACCCAGAAGCTTGTCAAAACATGGGGCTTCTCCTAGACGAGAGCCATCCATTTCAATTGATGTCAGATGGGGATCAGAGCGTTGATGATGTAAAGTTTGGTTTTAGATGCATTAAAGGTAAGGTAACCAGCCACATCTTCCCCCACTGAACCACTCGTTCGAGATCAGAGGAGAGAGAATCAGAGAGTTTTGTCATTTACAGCCTTTGATGCGTTGCCATAGATGGTCGTGTCATCAGCATAGATGTCAACGAATGATTTAAGTATGTGTTTAGGGAGATCATTGATGTAGACCTTAACATCTGTGATTATCCAAAGCGTTTTATTAGTCCATGTGTATTGCTACATTAATAGTCTTTTTCCCATATTACTTCAATCAGGTTATTATTTTCAGAGATTAGCAACTTATTTTTAATGCACAATATTGTTTGTCTCTATGCATATAAAAACTGCTCCATCTTAAAGAAAATTGGGCTATCAATTTGATGAGCTTAATATAGGGTTTTAAGTTGTCTTTTACAATAAAAATACCTAAGTTTAAGATTTTAGTGAATTAAATGTTTGCCCTATTCTCAAATTGTACTGTTTTGTTGTCATATAGTCCAAATCTAAGTTTCCTTTTTATTGATTTACTATTAAAAGAAAAATCTAGTTTGATCTCTAATGTATTATGGATCATATTAGGAATCAATGTGTTAGCTGTTAATATGAATCATATGAGCAGTCAAAATTGTCCTTCTATGTCATTTTTGTTTGCTTAAAAGGTAATGGAATTTTGCCTAATGTTTAGGCTGGTTTGATCTAATAATTATTGCTTCCATTGTGATTAATTTGGATTTACCACAGGTGACATAACATTTGTAAGGAGTTTTCACTCATTTGAAAACTGCATTGTACACTGAAAATTAATGTCTGAACCAATACCACACAAGACTGCAATTTTTCTCATTTCCAACTGTACATCGAAGAATTCCCACCTCAACTGAGCAATTTATATTTACACAAACACCACATCTGCTCCTTCTTTTGTGTTCAGATTGTTTCCCCTCTTCTGAACTGCTGCTTGCATACCTTAGGGTTTTCTTATGTGTCATTTTGTTTGTCTTATCTGCTTTTCTTATCTGCTTTTTTCTTCTCTTTCTCATTTATTCTCCCATATTCTATATCTCAAGGTCATAATCGTCGAAAGGGAAATTGTCATAATTTAGCTACCGAAATAAATTTGGTATCATTTTTTGCTTTGTAAGAATGTAACCACATAAGTTTTTAAATATAATGAAAATAAAATGTTTAAAACACTTAATCTAAGAGTGAATGCTTCCAAGACCGAAGTGCTGATCAGTAGCTGTACTGTTGGAAAATCCTCAAGAGGAAAATCCCCCTGCTCAGCTTGTGAAAAGAAAAGAAATGCAGTGGAATTACAGGTAGATGATAATCAGTTTGTTAAAAGTATACGAGATGAATCAGAACTCATGTATAGAAAGTATATTTGGATGGTGAAGCTATTGAGTTTATTCAAAAGTTTTGTCACCTTGATGATATGATTGAAGCACAGAATGGAGCAGTGCTAGTGTGATTGCAAGAGTGAATGGAGTAAGTTCAGAGAACATATCATAACTAACCAGCAGAGAATTACCAGTGTTAATTAAGATCAGGCATGGTTATAAACATGTGATGCATGGAAATGAAACAATTACAGACATGTGAAGAGAAATTATATGAGAATGATACAATGACTGTTTAATGCAAGCCTTAAGGACAGACTTGGATATGATGACCTGAAAGAAAAATTTAATCTTATCAGTACAGGGAAATGTGTGCAAAACAGGAGACTGTTGGTATGGTCATATTGAAAGAATAGATGAGAACTTTGAGATTAATAGATGTAGAACAGCTGAGGTAGAAGAGTAAGTTGGCAAGAGAAGGTCAAGGAAAGAGGAAGTGATAAAGATAGATTTGAGAAAAAGATAAATAAAATGAAGAGTTAGTTTGGAGGTCAATTTCTAAAAGCTGTTCATCACATGCCAACATGTAAAAAAGAAATGTTAAACTGATGAAGATGAGTCAAAACTTTAAGATCATTAATGAAGGAAGAGAATTTGTCTCAGATCATTGAGGCATGCCAGAATTGATACTATTTGCTTCAGATTTTTGCACATCAACAACTAGATTTATGAGAAAGAAAGAATTTGATGATTCAAGATATTGCCAGATATTCTATAGCAAATAAGACTATTAAAGGATTTTGAGCTATTAAACTAAAAACAAAGCTCCTATTTAGAGATTCACTGATTCTATATAATGTTACAGTCACATAATTTATCTTGAAGGATAAATTCATTATGGTTTATCACCAAGTTGAATGCTTTGGGCTCTGAAATATGCAAAAATGTAATTGTAATGAATGAAACTTACTTTACTCTCTGGCAACATACCAGGACATTCATTACTCACTCCAAAAGAAAACACAAGTACATCCTCTGTCATATCATAATTGTCTTCATGGTCATTCTGATCAGGATTTAATGCATTTATGTTCACATCATCAGAGTTGGTTAGTGACATTTTCTTACGGTGACCTGAGAAAAAAAAAAGTCAAATATTACAGACAAAAGTAACATTTTCAAAAATTAGTAAAACAAATATTTTTGCAAAAAAGGGATTTTATATTGCAATTTGTTTTAAATTATCTGATTTCTTTTTCTATAAATAAACAAGTTAAAATGACAAGTTTTAAAAAGAAAAGACATTTTTCAAGTTTTTTCTTTTCAGAGTAAATAGCTTTGATTTGATTTCATATCTATTACTAATAAAAATTTAGTATCTGTCTATAATACTCAATTTAGGAGTCGGAAGAGTAGTGTATGTTCTGTTGTCATGGGGACCATCCTTCCAGTGGTGAGGATAGAGTAGTATATGTTTGTTCATCATGATATCATCTTGCCAGGCATTATGTCCTCCCATAATGGAACAATGTACTATATGTTCATTCATCATGATACTATCCTTCTAGACTATCAAAATTATGCAATCAGAGGAAGCATATGTTTGCTAGTTTTTTTAAATAAAAAATAACAAATTAAGAATAAAAAGGTAAAAAAAGGTCCATAGTATTTAACTGATATTTAAAAATGAAATCCGTTCATAAATAAAACACAAATAAAGATATATCCATTTAGAAAGTTGAAAAAGTTCATAAAAAATAGACTGAAAACATTAAGCCTAATAATAGTAATAGAATTTACTAAGATTTATTTTATTTATGAAAGTGTAGAAACAATGATGTTTGCCTGGAAGCAACATCTTAATCTCAACACTTTTAGAGTTTGCAGCTCAGAAAAAAAACTTAGAATAAAAAAGCAAAAATTTTTGTTCCTAATTAAAGATTATATATGGCAATGTTCAATTCATCAGTAGAACTAAAATGGAAGTACAGTTGTTTTTTTTCTTTTTACCAAAAATGTAACAATATTCTACATAAAGGTAGAGCAGAAAATTGGAAAATTCCAGTAGAAATTTAAGAGTAAAAATTTTAGCTCATGCGGCTGTGGCAAAGCAACCAGTAAAGTGTTTTTCTTTTTCTCTGGTCTTGTTATATTATGAATAAGCATATGGTGGCAACAAAGAAATAGAAAAACACTGGATGAACTTTTAAGTGATTGTTATTCAATCATTTATTTTAAGGATAAACAAAAAAATAAAATAAAAGGGGTTTGTCAGTTAAATAACAGAGATATCCTTGCTGCCTTGGTGTGGCATTAGCAATGATAGCAGTAATCCTTGCTGGTGATAGTAGCATTGTTAATAGTAAAATTGAAGAAGGAAAGAGGTTGTCATCTGCTAGATAACAAGTGTATGTTGTTTCACGTCTTAGACGGGGTGGTTGTGCAATGGTTCTTAGTGGCTTGTTGGTCTTAAACTGGGTCAAAAATTTGTTGTCTACTGAATTGCCGATGATTAAGATTTTTTTCTGCAGGCTTTTCTGCATGCCAGAGGTTCCTTCAGCCAGCTGTGGTCCTTCTCAGAGGTCCTTGTGTTTCCCCTTAAGTATCGATCAGCTGGCTCCCAGGACAACTGTTTTCTGATTGGTTGAGGTTAGATCACAACAACCAATCAAACATTAAGGTTTTAACCAATCAGGATTGAATATTTTACAGTAGTAGTTTTTTTTTTGTTTTGTTTTTTTTGTCGTTTGCTACTGCTGCTACATTTTCACTAGGAACAGTGTAAGATTATTTTTTAGTTAAGGGAAAATTTATTAAATTGGAATAGTATCTTTGTGTAACAGTCTGAACATATTCTGATATCTTTTTTAAATCTTTACTCCTCCTTTGAGTAGTAGGCATGGAAAGTTTATATAATATGGATGTAACTTCATAGTATTCTGCATGTAAAAAACGACTTGCTGCTATTGAGCAAGAATATTGTTAGTGCTTTTAATTGCTATATTCTCCTAGCAATTCTTACCAAACAAGGGAAAGAGAAAAACAGAAACAACACTGCTGCTATCATCACAATAAGTGAAAAAAAGAGAGATGCTAAATTATCACTGTAACAACTAGTGAAGTGATTGCGTTGACTACCTAGAACACATCAACAAGACTTCAGCTGTTTACGTGATGATGAGCTGCCATCAAATTAATCATCTGAAAACAAAGAATTAGTTACTCTAATCGATATGAATCGCTCTCCCAACAGCACGTTTCTGCCCTCTTCTTTTCCAATCGACAACACCTGGCCTCTCACCACCAATGTCACACTGCACAATCTGAACGTCAGCAATACAAAATTCTTTTCAAGAGAAGATGTTCACGACTCTTTTCTTTCTCCTTCTCCAGGGAATTTTTCTCAGCTTTTCTATCCTATTTAGAAAAAAAAAAGGAAGAGACAGGAAAAAAAAAAAAAAAAATAGCTTCTCCCATCATGCCCTGCCTTCCCCCTAAGATGCCCTTCATGTATATAAATGAGCTAGCCATCCTTTCCTTCTTTCCCAAAGAGCGATGCAGATACTTTTTTTTTTTTTTTTTCTAACCATATACCCCACAGTTACACAGGGAGTTAAGTCACTAATGACAAAAGCCAGTGTGTTGGTGTGTAGAGATGAGGCAGGACCAAAAAAAAATTTTTTTTTTTTTAAACAAATCTAATCAGTTTAAACTAAGTCAAAATTAAAAGACAGACACTGAGTGTGCATGAAGAGTGGGGAGGTGTTCTTTGATGGAACAAAAATCATATAACTTCCCTACTCTCTAGAATAAATTGCCATAAGAGGAAAAAAGCAAGATGAAGAGAGAAAGAAGAGGAAAAATACAAAAAACACAAATGGAGAAAGAAAACTAAAACTAGAGGCAAAGATAATCCAGCTAAATAGTGACAAAATATAAGTTCTAACGATTTTGCAGAAATTAGTAATTTAACCAAAAAGTAGAGAATTCACATTTGTGAGAGACTATCGATTTAAACAAAAATTTGCTCTTTCTAAATTAAAAAAGTGGCATTCTGTTAAATAGCAGAGAACTCACATCCCTCGTTACACTGTCACTGAAAGCATAAAATATTTAGTTTTTGTTCTGCTTCATATCAAGTGGGTCATATTCAACAAGAAAAAGTTGAGCCACTTATACAAACCTTTACTTCTTTGACTGCTTGGAGTGCCTGGAGGAGTATGAGAAGGAGTAACTGAGGTAGGAGTAGATGGTTGAATGGTCAGTGTTGGCATCTGAATGGCTGGCAATATAGATAGCATTTCTTCTAAAGAGTTTATATCTGCATTCTTATCATTCATATGTGAGACAACCGAACGCAAAAATGTAATCTGCAAAAAGATAAAAGAATTACAAGTAAATGTTTCAATAAAAGCCTTCAACAAAAATGCTCTTACATTTTTCTTTATTCTAATAATAGTGAAAATTACAAATTTTAGATTGTTTTTTAAAAAAAATAAAAATGGTTCCTAGTTTTACAAAAGAAAAAAATAAAACAATCTCTTGTGAACTGGCTCTAGTACCTCAACTATTCTAAGTGTACTAACTAGGGGATTTATCGGCAATTAATCGGCCAATTAATTACTTTTCTCTTTCCTATTAAATTAAAATTATTTCATCACTGTCAAGTGACTCATCAGATAACTTTGATATCTCTTCTCTTCTCTTCAGTAGTCCGTCGCTGACGACAATGACGTTGCACCATGCCTAACAGTCCCAGATAGATTACGCCTGATGGACTCGCTGGTGACTGTGGAGTCCAATTCGTGAATTGCATACACGGCCGCAGGCAGCACAGGGGAAGATGCCGTCTGCCCGCTGCGCCGCGTGCCTTTGGGGTCTTCTTCGCTCTGCTCGGTCGTTATAGGTGGAGGTGAAAGTTTCCAAGCCCTCTTGGCAGATGTTTCGCCATTTTCTCCGATCAGCAGCAGCATGTTCGATGGCGTTGGATTCTATGCCACATTTTTTCAATGATGTTTTTAGTTGGTCCTTGAAACGTTTACGCGGACCCCCAGGGTTGCGTCTGCCCTCTGCAAGTTCCCCGTAGAGGACCTTGCGTGGGAGTCTTTCTGCTGGCATCCGGATGGTGTGACCAAGCCACCTAAGTTGTCTATGAGTTAGAATTATTTCAAGTGGGTCCATTTGAGTGCGCCTGCGTATCTCATTGTGTGGCACCCTGTGCCACCATTTTAAACCTAGTATACGCTGTAAGCAGTTGGTATGAAATGCTTCTAGCTTTTTCAGGTGGCGTCTATAAGGCACACATGACTCGCTGCCATACAAGAGAATGGAGAGACAGATTGCTCTGTAGACAGAAACCTTGGTGGTGGTGGTGAGGCTACGGTTCATAAAAACTGTGCGAGAGTCTGCCAAAGGCTGCAGCAGCCAGACCAATGCGCCGTTGGACCTCACTTGTTAGGTCACAGGAGTCAGTGAGCACTGAGCCATGATAAGTAAACTCTTGAGTGTTTTTCAGTGGCTGTTGGTTGATTGTGAATATTGGGGGTTCCTGACGATGTTCACATATGTTAAGTGCCTCTATTTTGTTGATGTTGATGGCTAGACTAGCTCGGGAGTAAATGTTGGAGATAGTGTTGATGGTGCGCTGAAGACCCTCTTCAGATGAGCTCACCAGAGCTGTGTCGTCAGCGTATTGCAATTCATGGATTGCTTCTTCTGTCACACGTGATCTGGCATGGAGGTGTCGCAGGTTGAAGAGGTTGCCATCCAGCCGGTATGAGAGGTGGATCCCATCAGCAGGATGGATTTGCTGTTTGGCAACATTGGAAACCGCAGCAAGAAAAAGATTAAACAAGATGGGCGCAATGACGCATCCCTGCTTCACACCCGATTCTACCAGGAAGGGCTCAGATTTTAGTCCTGAACTGGAGACGCGAGCCATAGATCCATTATGGAAAGCCTTCAGGACACCCAGGAATATTGGTGGGCAGCCAAATTTGACGAGTACTTCCCAGAGCAAAGGACGGTTCACAGTATCAAAGGCCTTGGCGAGATCTACAAAAACCATATATAGATTTTGGTGTTGCTCGACGCTTTTCTCCTGCAGCTGTCTTGCCACAAAGACCATGTCAATCGTGCTGCGCTCCTGTCTGAAGCCACACTGCGATTCAGGTAAGACTTGATCGACAATGTGTTGGTTGATACGAGACAGTAAAATTCTAGTGACAACTTTCCCTGAGGTTGACAGGAGGGAAATGCCTCGACTATTGCCACAAATATTTCTGTCACCTTTCTTTTTATATATGCTGATGATATCTGCATCCTTCCATTGTTGTGGGCAGCAGCCTGACTCCCAGACATCTTGGATGATGTTATGGAGACAAGTGGTAATGGCATCTCCGCCATGCTTAAGAAGCTCAGCTGGTATGCCATCAGGGCCAGTGGCTTTATTATTCTTGAGGTTGTTAACTGCATGGCTCACTTCATGGATAGCTGGTATTACATCCAGTTCTTGAATTACAGGAAGGTCAGGAAGATGGTCAAGAAAAGTAGGGTCGATATGGTTCTGCCTGTTCAGTAAGTCTTGGTAGTGTTCAGCCCACCGATTGAGTATGGCAGTCTTCTCAGTATAGAGTATGGAGCCATCAGCACTACGGACTGGGCAGAGGCTATAGTTCTTTGGCCCATAGGCTGTCTTAAGGGCATTATAAAATTGATGTTGGTCCCCCATATCAGCTAAACCTTGGATCTCAGTTGCAAGATTGGTCCACCATTCATTTTGCATTCTTCGGGTTTCCTGTTGGACTTTTGACCGAAGCTTGGCTAGCTTGGCATGTGATGCTGGAGTTGGATTTGCAATCACTGCTTGCTGTTGCCGATTTTTTTCTTCAATTAATTGATGAATTCCATCAGACTGCTCGTCAAACCAGTCTCTATGTTTTATTATTGATCCTCCCAAAATGTCCTTGGCAGTATTGAGGAGGACTTCACAGATGTTTTCTCATTTTTCAGTTAAGAAAGCTGTTGTTATGGGATCTGCTGCAGGAGTTGGTAAGGTAAGACATTCAGCCAGTTCGTTTTGTAGAGCAGCTCGTGTTGTAATGTTGTTGAGAGCTTTGAGGTCAAGATGTTTTCTGGGAGCTTGACGGCGAGCTGGAGGCCGGATCTTAAGGAAAATAGAGCGGACAAGGCGATGATCTGTCCACCCATCTGCTCCCCTCATGGCTCTGGTGATTCTCACATCTTTCATGTCATTACGTCTTACAATAACATAGTCAAGTAGGTGCCAAATTTTGGACCTAGGATGCATCCAGGTGGTCTTGAATTTGTTTTGGAGCTGGAACATGGTATTTGTGATGGTATTTGTAACTTTGATATATTAACATACTAACAGCTAATTTAACTTAAATTTGTTAAGTGTCTGGCCACTATTTTGGCTTTTTGCCTTTATTAAATAAAATTACAAAATACAAAGTACAATTTCCAATTCTTAAAACAATTAGATAAGGAAAAAAAAGAAATTACAAACCAACTACAAAGTAAAAATTGTAATTTTTTAATTCTATAAACTAGATTTCTGCACATGCTGCTGCTCTACTTCCTCTTCTATTTTTGCTGCCTGCCTCCTTTACTCTCAAAGTCTTCTCAGTATTTAAAGGTGAATACTTTTAAGTCGTAATGTAGAAAGAGTTTCTCTATTCTCAGGACACAGCCTGTTCCTCATAGGTTCATACACATTATCACCTGTAATAAAGAGCCTCTCACTCTCCACAGATGAAGGTGGTAAGCTTGAATATTTTGAAGCCAGTTTACTCAGTAGTGGTAAGGTCTCCTGTGTCTTCTTCAAATGTTATAGAATATGAATCATCACCTCTTGCAAGCTATCACCTCTATGTAAAGCTATAGAATGATCAAGTTTTTGTGTATTTAATCATAAGGGATTTACTCCTTTAATAGTTTAGATTGTGATTCTTGTAATTTTGTTATTGCAGTCTCCAGGTTTAACTCAGCTTCTACCTGCTCTAAGTTTTGATTTGTTACTATATGCTTATTATTTTTATTTATTATCGATATGGTTGAAGTTCTGTGACTTGTTTCTTTGGTGATTTCTTCAAATGGATTCAGTAACTGGACAATTTTTTCAAGTCATCATCATTAGTAATTTGTTAAGCTAGGAATCTTATCAGCCACATACATTACAAGAGCTTTTCATTGTTCTAAATTTCTTTTTTAGCATATAATACGTTGAATTCCACTGTGTGGTCACATCTTGAATGAGTTTATGTTTTTCCAAATCCAGCTGATCCTGTATTTCAGTTAATTTAAAGTGAGAGACTATATTTCTATTAGTTGTAATGATTGTCTTAACAGCCTGTTGGGAAAATAATTAGTCATTTATTGAGAGTTGCAATGTATGTATGAAGCATGATAGTGATTCTAAACCACATTCCTTGATACTAGCAACCATATTTGTTCCTGGATCCACCAAGACTTAGAAAACTTTGAAGATTTCATACTGCAATTCTTCACTTATTCTTGTACTTGTGTATGGAACAACCCTAATCACAATTCTACACTGTTCAAAGTCATTTGAAAACCAATAACCTGTTAAATTCAAAAAGGGAGCATTATTTGTAGCAGCTATCCAAATGTCTGTAGTTAAAAAAATGCTGTTAATTTCACAAAGAGATGATTGAATTTTTGTTATTATTTTTATAAATATATTGGGAATTATTTTTTCAGTGAAGTACTTTTTTGATGGATTACTGTAATTTGGACAAAGTTTTATAATAAGCCTTTTAAATCCAATGTCAGATATTATAGAATACGGTTGAATATCAACAGCAATCATTTCTATCAGATAATGAACATCTTGTGATCAGTGGTCATTAATATCCCTAGTTTTCTTCTTGGCCAATATTGATTCTATAGTAGTTTGGTGTTTCGTTCATGGTTGCTATCACTTGTTCCTGGAATGTCTGTCCTGAAATATTCATTGTGCTTCCTTTTCTTATCTGCAACTTTTGCTTCTTTTGAACAAACCTTTCTAAGATGGTTCAACATATTAGTTGTAAAAGTTTTTGCTAATTTACCATCCTTTGATGTGATGGTTTGACATAACTTCCCGACAGCTGTATTCTTATTCTTGAGATTGACGTCAAAATACTTCCAGCAGAAACTGGTTCCCATACTGGTTGAAGGTTGTCAATATTTAGTAAATTTATGTATTTAAATTACTTTATCTGATTAGTAATTTATCTCAATAAAATATACATTATCTAAACCAGAAAAATAAAAATATATATGGTAGCAACAGTCCAAAAAATGAGGAACAAGTGTATGACAGGAAAAATGCTTTATTTTCAGTTTGCACAATGTCGCAATTTACTGTATTACCCAAAATGAAAACTGCAAGATGAAGTAATAATTTTCTTTGACAGTGATTTAAAGTAAAAAATAATGCTAATTCGATAGGAAGAGACAGGAGGGAAATTTTTTAATATGCTTACATCTATTTGCTTCAAATTCAGTGCAGTTGTAAAAGTCTACATGTTAAGAGCACGTCATGCCTGTTATTTGATTACATGGTGTAGACAATGCATGTCTCTTTGATAAATTTTCACTAGCAAGCAAAAAAGGGAGTTAACTTGTCTGCAGGTATGGGTGAAGAGGCTGACAAAGGTAGATGACACACAGCACTGACGATCTTGATGAAGTCTGAGTGTGGCCTCCAAGTTCCATACAAGTTCAGTTCCACTAAAGAATGCTGAGTATTCTTTTTCACAACATGAGCATGGACAATCAAAATTCTGATGTTGAACTTAATACAGCTGCTGACAGTTTCTTCTTTTTATGTCACAATGTGCACTGTTCAGACTATTCTCACTTGCGTAAAAACTAAAAGGTTCCATTTCAAAAAGTATTTGCACAAATACTCACAAACAGCCGTAATTTAAACTTGTTCGACATGCATTCCTCTCCCCCACAAGTTCGCAAGGAATTTCGGGTGAGTGACGTGAAAAAGAATGCTGTTCACTCTAGACTTTGAAACAATAGAGAAGAGGGTTGGTGAGCTTATGTCCTAGGTGATGAGAGGAGACATTTACATTAGCTATCTCCCCCACCCACGGCGAGTTTTTTGCGGGCACAACAAAAAAATTCTGTACAAAAGTCCTCTGAAGCCATATACACTGTACAACGTTGACTGATGATGAAATCACTAGTTTTGGTTGCGCTGGGGCCGCAACCTACTCACTGGTGCAATTTCTGAAGCACCAGGAGCGTTGTGTGGCATCAGTCGGCTCAAGGCCCTGGGGGCCTTCTTGGCAATTGCATGCATGTTCTTGGAGGTGGTGTCGTTTCCGGCTCCAGTGTTCTTGGGAGTGGTCGCATGTGTGACCGGTACTGAGTTCTCAGGAGTGCCAGCTTCGTCATCCCCCATGTGCAAGGCGTTATTACTGTACTTGGGCTTAACCTTACAGCGGGGCTTCTGAGAGCACCACCTGGAAGATCTACCTATGTGGCCCCATAACCCGCAGTTCAAGCACTTACTGCAGTTGGTCACAAAATGGCCTTTTACAAAGTACTTGCTGCATGTTATAGACCAAGCACTACAGGACTTGGCTCTGGAATTCCAGTCGTTCGACTTACCGTGCTGTAGTTCTCCGCAAGCCCAGCACTTGCTCTGCTTGTTGCTGCGAGATGGTTGTGACTGGTGGGGTCAGTGTCGTTACCTCTAAGACAACATGGCGTAAATAAAAAAAACTACTTGATCGATTTACGTGATTTTTGGAATATAACATCTTCATGCAGTGACAAGTCAATGCCCCTTCGAAGTGTAGAGTGAACAGCAGAGAGATCTGGTAACCAAGCTGCTTTCTAGGTCGGTAGTACTTCATGAACAGTAGCCTGAGATGTTGGAAATTTTCTGTTTCTATGTCTATCCATGTGGCCATGTCACTAGTAAGGGTGCTGGAGGTAAACGTTTCATCTGGGCTGATGTTACCCTCCTGATAGTCAGGGACCCGAACCTTGGATTAACCACTAAGGAGGTTGTCCTATCAGCAGGTGCAAAGTACTGGGGCTGCTGTATTGCCATTTGGTGAATGGATTCTGGACCATGCAGTAGTTTCTGGTGGGGCCTCTCGATGCCATACTAGTGGGTAATTGTTATAGCTTTATCATGTGCTACAAAAAACAAAAAAAGAAAATTCTCGTCTTTTTCTCTCTGTCCTGCTCTAACTAAGTCTGTCGACCTGTTCCACAAATCCCAAAACTTCAACATGAAATATCTCCAGAAAAAAAATATAAACAAACCGAGAACCCCCATTCTCCAACGTAGACCCCTACTACCAGGTCTCCTTCAACACCAGAGGTCTTCGTTTCAACCTTCCAGAGGTCGAAACACAATTACAGGAGATGAAACCGGACATATTCTTTCTAAGCTAAACTGGCATAGGCCCACCACTTCCCTAGACGAGTTCATAATTAAAGGATACTCTAACTTAACATCTAAATCTGACCCCCAAGATCGCTATGGGCATGGAATATGTGCCTACATTAAAAATGGCTTTTCGTGTGGAAGGGATATCTCCAGAGAAGACCTTAATTTACCTTATATGTGCTTTCGGGTTGCACTTGCTTACACCACCGCATTTATATTTGCCCTCTATCGCCCACACAACAGTGGAGTTACTATCTTTAAGAGTATATCTGAGAAAATTGGCTCATCCTTCGGCTAACATTCACATTTGTGGTGACTTCAATGTCTATAATGTGAAATGGCTGACCCACTCAAACAAGACAGATGATGAGGGGAGGTTCTATCATGATTTTGCCATTGCCTGTGACCTCAAACAGATTGTTCACGAACCCTACCGTGTGCCCGATGTTACCGGTCAGTATGCAAGCCTTCTAGACCTTTTTCTCACAACTTCCCCTGAGCTATGTTCATGTTCCGTTCTATCTCCTCTGGGATCTTCCGACCACTCAGTTGTATCAGTTAAGATAAAAATGAAATGTAATAAGTCTTCAGACGTACCTCTCCAACGTACTGTATATTGATACTCTATGGCTGACTGGGATAGCTTCCGTACATTTATATCTGATCTACCTCTGCATTCCATGTTTAAAAAATATGTGTCCCTTATAGTATAAGACCTGACCGAATGGTTAATTGTAGGCATAGACCGATTCATACCATCCAAAAAATTCCAACAAAAACCTAACAGTCAGCCATGGTTCTCCCCAGAATGTGCTGCTGCCATCGTGCACAGAAATCACTTTTTCTATAGCTACCAACATAATGGATATACTGAGACTAAAGCTGCTTTCAGGACTGCCAGCAACCACTGTAAAAGAGTAATAAAAAATGCAAGAGAGCTACATGCTCAGTCCGTCAAATCCAAAGTAGCTGAGCAGCGGCTTGGTTCCCACCAGTTTTGGCAAATAGCAAACAGGATCCTGAACAAAATTGTGCATTCTATCCCAACCATCATCGATGGACCTGAGGTCATCTCGCCAGCATCAGACAAGGCCACACTATTTTCTAAGAACTGTGCAGCTAATTCTACCCTATGCGACCAAGGCCATTAACTCTCCGTATTTCCTCCTATAACAGACAACATGCTATGCAACATCTGTGCGTGAGGTCGCCAAGCTAATCAAGAACCTTGATTCCAGTAAAGCAACTGACATTATTCCAATTATAGTGTTGAAAAAGCTTCAACCAGAACTTGCCTCCATACTTATAAAACTGTTTAAGTGTTGCCTTCAGGAGAAGTGCTTCCCAACACCCTGGAAAATCTCATCAGTATGCCCTGTATTTAAGAATTCAGGTGATGTCATCTCCCTCTCAGTACAAACCAATAAGTCTCCTGTGTGTCATGAGTAAGTTGCTGGAATTCATATTAAATAAAGTAGTCAACCACCTCAGCAGAAATAACCTTAGTGACATGCAATATGGTTTCTGTTCTGCTAGATCTACAGCAGATGTGCTAACAACGATTATATCTTATAGGATTAGTGAATCTCTTGACAAAGGCTTCCTTTCTAGGGCAATTGCTCTTGACATATCAAAGGCCTTCGATAAGGTATGGCATACATGCGGTATAACTGGAAATGTTTTCTCAATTATTAAATCATTTCTCTCTGATAGGCTCATAAGAGTAGTGGTTGATGGGCAAAAATCAGAGGCGCACAGTATTAATGCTGGAGTCCCTCAGGGGTCCAGCCTGGGCCCAACTCTCTTCCTGATCTACATCAATGATCTCCAAAAACACATACTTAAATCATTCGTTGACATCTATGCTGATGACACGACCATCTATGGAAACATATCAAAGGTTGTAAATGACAAAGTTCTCTTTGATTTTCTCTCCTCTGATCTTAAGCGCGTGGTACAGTGGGGGGGGGGGACTGGTTACTTTTAATGCCTCTAAAACCAAGCTCCTATCTTTACAGCAATCAACGCTCTGATCCCCATCTGGCATCAATTGAAATGGACGGCTCTCGTCTAGGGGAGGCTCCATGTTTTGACAAGCTTCTGGGACTTCTTGATCTGAAATGGAATACATCAAGTCTGTTGCCAAGGTCGCTGGAAAAATGGTAGGATCCTTCTACCGCTCCAGAAGATATTTCACTGCTGATGCAATTCTCTATCTATATAAAAGCCAAGTACGTTCACATATGGGCAGGAGCTGCTAAAAACAGTACAAATAGACTTTATGGCTTAGTGGAGGATGTCCTTTTCTCTTCCCTACAGCTTCTGTACCATAGAAGAGACGTTGCGAGCCTGTCTTTGTTTTATCGTTAATTCCATGGCAAGTGCTCATCTAAGCTCCAATCTTTGGTCCCATCTTTCACAATAAACACCCATCTACCTGAAACCACTGTCAATTTTCCCCACTCTTTATCTGTGCCAAAATCAATCAAAATCTTTCTTAGAAGTGCACGCCTGTGGAACTCTCTTCCGTTTGCCTGTTTCTCACCTGACTACAACTTTGATGTCCTCAAGTCCAACATAAACAAATTTTTGATGAACCGCCCCCTTAAGTAAGACTTTATCAAATCTCCAATACTAACGATTACTACGATACTATCCCACTGATTACTGTACACACAATAACCCTTATCCCCAAGTGGCTTCCGGGCCTTGATAATTGGTGACTACCATGTAAAAAAAAAAAAAAAAAAAAAAACTTTCAATGACTTGGTCTCTTAATTCACATTTTACATGTTCTTTATCCAACCCCCACTTATTTTTCCTTTGAGATAAAATTGCTCTTCATCTTAAACTTAGTCACAAATAATTGGTTTATGCTGCGTCACAATTTCTTTACCACACTAAATATTTTCTAATATATTTTCACATCACTCAAAGGTTTCCTCTTTTCCTTAGTAACAGAGAATCTACTTGAATCTTTTTTTTTGTTCCAGATTCATACATAAAATGGTTTTTCACTTTTTCTGAAAACAATATTTACAACTAACATGTTCACGGCAAAGCCAAATTCTAAGATTCTTTCTTGTTTTCTTGTCATCATATTCATTTCCTTCATGAACATCATCAAAACTACCGATCATTCAAATTCTCTGCAACAGTAAGAACTTCCTTCTCACCGATCTTACAAAAAATGTAATAAGCCCATCATAAAGACCATCTTCAATGAAACCACATTGTGACACACAAACAGATATTACTGTTAATAAAATTTCTCACAAATCTTAACTTCAAATAATTTTATCTACACATTTCTTTGCAATACGATGATCGCCTGTTCTCTATTTCCAATTCCAAACAGCTTATATCAGGCATAGTTTTACCCCTCGAGATGATTCTGAGAGACTTATCTCTTCATAATGTTTCTTGAATACAACAGGAGTCAATAAGTCTTGTCTTAAAAAAAAAAAAAGAAAAAAAAAAAAAAAAAAAAGCCCTCAAAAATCTCTTCTGTAAATGCTAAAGTTTAATCATCAAAGCAAAATGTTTATATTTGTATTTTCGAGATAGCATCTCACCATTGCTAAAAAGTGATCTACTTGCCCACTCCTATTATTTCTTAATAAAAAACAAGAATTATTCTGAGCACTGCAACCATCGCAGAATTCAACATCTGTTGAAGATATACCTCATCATCTTGGTTGAGAGACGATATACAAGCAGAATATGCACACAGATTTTAGTTACTACTAGTTTCAAATTTCGTATCTGTAACATGAAGCAGTGATTTGATTTCTTTGACATGATTGACTCTCAGACACCTACTTCCAATGTTTAAAAGCTAAAAAGTGGGTGAATTTCTGATAGGAAAAGATCAGGTTTAATAATATAATTAGGATGAACTTTTTTGTAAGGGCATGTCTTGACCAGCTGCTTGGTTATATCGGGTCGTTCTGAATAAAATCAAAGTGATGCAAATTACATTTAGACAATTAGAACAAGTCTAAAACATTTTTTTTTTTTTGCTTTGTATTATTTCTTTTTATCATTAACGTTTTGGAGCTTGGTTAAATGGTAATAAAACGAACAGGAACACAGGACTTTTAGGAATGAACATGTATTCACATATATTACAGGTAAAAGCAGGTTGAGCAATACCATTCCTCAACTGTAGGGCGTTTGCACATGATCTCCTTGGCAGCATGCCAATCTCTGACTGCAGGCACCGGTACACGTTACCGGAAGTGACGTCATGATATAGTCCATTAATCCCATGGAGCGGCATCTCCAACAGAGCTGTTTACATGTAATTGCAAAAAAAAAAAAAAAATTGCAGAGCTCCAATAATATAAAAAAAACTTCTACACTTATCCTAATGCAAAGAAAAAGCGCAGGACACAAAATGTTTTCTAATACACTTTTATCTACTACACACTTTTGCTTATGAGGAGACAATGGCCTATCTTTAATTTCTCTTGTTTTTGAATGTTTTAAATTTTTATTTGAATTTTTCTTGTTATATAGTGATTTATTTTATGCTATATACATTTTGTTGCACTTTTTAAAACATTTTAGTTGAAAATTATATATCTATATCAATAGTTGCTAAATAATAGATAAATTTAAGTTTTTATTTTAAGTGAAATAAAATGTACATTACATAAGATAAATCTAAGGTAATTTTTAGATTCAATTTAAATTAATTTTTTTTATTTCACTTTGTAAAATTTATATGGAAGTGCACTTCAAATATTAATAAATTTCAAATTAAATCTTGTACCATAATTTTTTAAGTTTATAGAAACAAAAAACATTTTGTTTAATTTTTTTTACTTTACAAGAAATGCTTTTCTAATGTGTTCAAATTTGACAAAGACACTGTTGGAAAATTATTTTAAATAAGAATTTTGAAATTCACCAACTGTGACAATCAGGTTTTAGTAGGGTGTATTCCAATTTCTGCTGAATCTGTACAAAAAACAAGTAGAAATTTTTGAAGCCACAAAATATGGCGTCTTGTGAAATCTACTGATTAAGTTTAAGGAACTCATAGCCAAATTAAATCCTAAAACATATTTAAAGTAATCATATATAGATAGATAAATACATAGATATTCAAATAAAACAAATCAACACTTAGCTTTGGTCTTCTCTTTTAAAAGAGATTTTTTCAGATTAAGTTCTTCATTTTCAAAAACACTTATAATAGCAACGCTTTTTTAAAGTACTATCTTTCCTTTAGAAAAACTTGTCTTTTCTTGCTGAAAGAAATTTTTTATATACATGTTTATTTTTAAAGAAATGTCTGCTTATTTAATACAAGAGCAAAAGACAGCTTTTAATTTTAACCAATAATAAAACGTCCTTTTAATTATTCATAAAATTTAACATAAGCGACAAATTGTTATGTTATTTTATAATTTTATTTTTACTTTGCAAATTATATTTCTAACATACTCCCCCATAAAGTTTGCAATTTATTTTATTGCAATTCAACTGTAGTAATTTATTTGGCCAATTATTTATTTTAGTATACTGCAACAACATTGATTATCCTTCCTTTGGATCTCAAAATTCCATCAGTCTATGAATGTGTGTGTGTTTGTCAGTCTGAACAACAACGACATTCTGGTCATCCTGTAAGGTGGGGTGGAGGAGTTATCGGTGAGTACGGAGATGGCTGATAAGTCCAATATTTGCTTTAAAAGTTCTACTGCAGTAAGAACAGGGAATGGTAGCAGATGTAAAGGGCTTCAAAATATTGTCCTTCTTGTACTTCTCTGCAGCAACTTTTTGGTTATTTTCATATATACGGGCACCGGCATGAACAGCGGCCCGTCTGTTCCCATGATGACAGATCAATGTTGAAGGCCTTCAGTGATACCTTCAGAATGTCTTTAAATTGTTTTCTCTGGCCACCATGGGAGCGTTTGCCATGTTGGAACTCAGCAAACAGAAGCTTCTTGGGCAGTCTGTAGTCTGACATGTGGGCTACATGACCAGCCCAGCAAAGCTGAACCTTCATCAGGATAGTGGGGATGCTTGGGAGTCCAGCATGAGTGAGGACTTCTGTGTCTGGTATTCTTTCCTGCCAGCTTTGTCAAGCAGTTTCCTCAGCCTGGTAGTGTGGAAGTGATTTAATTTTCCAGTGTGCCATTGGTAGACAGTCCACGACTCACATCCATAGAGTAAGGTGGTGAGTACGACAGCTTTTTATAGACTTTGATCTTTGTCATAGAGGTGATGCCTCTTCTGTTCCATACATTTTTGTGAAGTCTGCCAAAGGCAGCACTTGCTTTAGAGTCTGGTGTTGAATACATCAATGATTACATTGCGGGAGAGCGTACTGTCAAGGTAGGTGAACTTTTCAAATGTACTGAGTCTTTGTCCCCTAATGGAAATGTTGGGTTCTGCATATGGTTTTCCCAGAGCAGGCTGATGCATCACTAGTCATATTGTAATGATTGTGAGACCAAAATTTTCACAAGCCTCAGAGAAAATGTTTGCACTGTGTTGCATGCCTGCCTCAGAGGTAGCATTAAGGGCACACTCATCAGCAAACAGAAAGTCACTTACAGCGTCTGTTGCACTCCTGGATTTTGCTTCTGAGGTTGAAAACTGATCCGTCAAATCTGTATCTGATTCCAATTCTCACCGAATATCTCCGAAGGTATTCATCAACATCGCAGAGAACATGAGGCAGAATGGAGTGCGAGCTAAAACACACCCTTGTTTAACTCCATTTGTGACTTCAAAAGGGTCGGAGGTCTCCCCACGATCTTGCACTCTGGCCATCATCATGAAACTGACATATTAGCAATACACATGAAAAAATTGAAATAGCTTGAAATATTTCAATATTGGTATACATAAAATGAGCTTGATGAGCTAAGAAAGAATCTTTTTAAATCTTAAAAATCTGATTAAAATTAAGGAAGTTATGACTATTTTTGTGCCTCACACATTTGGATATTTTCCCCTCTTTAAGACCATATGCATTTCGTCACATTTTTTACACTACTTTTTCAGTAAAAATGCTATATCTTTGTTAAAACACAAGATTAAGCAATGAAATTTACTATATGAGTGTACTTTTGTACAAGGAATCAGAATATGTGACTGAAAATCTCCCAAAGTTCATGGTTTCCAAATAATCTGCAGTAAATGTGCATAAATATGCTGCAATTCCTTAAAAATGCCATGTATCCATAAACAAAAGAAGTTGGAGAACTCAAAGTTGAATTGTAATGTGCTTTATGTACAAAAAACTAAAATCTAAACATAGGACCATTTAAAAATGAATATATTGCAATATTTCTTTGGTATTATTAATAGTTTAACCCCACCCAACCCCTTCTGACCACCCCTCCAAAATGTGATTCTACCTTTTTAGGCAATTATGTATGAAATGCCATGAAAAACTTTAATGAAAGATAAACAAATTATTTTAGAATTGAATGTAAAATAATTCCACATTACAAGTCATTCTAGCATTTTAGGGCAGTTAACTTTTCTTTTTTTATGGGAGATAAATCCTGTATGCTTTTTGTTTTATTTTTTTAAGACGATTTTGTGTGGTTTTAATGCAATGAGAATATGGGGAGGGTTACCATTTTGCGTGGTTTCTATGCAATGATAATATGGGGAGGGTTGGCATTCGGACTTTGAATTAATTGTAGGGCTAAGGAAAATTATGTGAACATACTGAAGACTTGACAGAAACAAAAATAACAAAACAATATTAGAGGCGGGGGGGGGGGTAGTTTCACAAAAATTTAATTTCAAATAAATATCTTACAGACAGGTGTGTGTGTGTGTGTTCGACAGGTAAATAAGTCAGCAAATGTTATATTTAGTTTTAATTTAATAAGAAACTGCGTTACGAAATTTCAAAGAAAATTCCATAAATTTGTTGATTTCTATTTTCGAGGTTGAAGGTGTTTATTCCATAGGCCGTTTATACTATGCCGGAGCAGGTTGTAAAAATATCTTTCGTTTAATAAGTAGAAAAAAATTAACGCGGTTTGTATTACTTTACACAGATTCTAAAACGTTAAGCGAGTTTCAAACAGTATTTTGTCTAATTTTTTATTTATAACTCATTTTCCCAAACTTATCGCCTCAAAGAGAGAGTCAGCCGCTATTTTAAATTTTCCAATACATCGGTAAACACTGTTTTTCGAGCTGAATAAACATGTTACATTAAATATAAACACTAAAAAAACATCCAGTTAGGTAGAAAAGTAACTTATCTTGTCTTTGATAACATTTATTTGTTATATATTTGTTTTTGACAACTTTTTCAAATCTATGTGTATAGTAATACAAACAAGATTTTCATACATCTTTTGATTTGGAAAAAAGATTTGTGGCTGTTCGCAGTAAAACATTGTTTTAATTCGCTGTTCAAAACTAATGCAATGAATAAAAGTGCATGCAAGCTATATATCTACAAAAGTTTATTTTGTTTTTTTAACCATGTTTTTAAATTTGACCAGAAATGTGAGAAATTATAATGGATTCATAATGCCGAATTGGTTGGGATTATTATACATTCTGAAAACCGAATAGTTCTAAACTAATGCTATTCTGATAACAAAATAGCTCTAATTAAACATATCAAAACATTTATATTCATATTTTCATGTTTTTCTTAATTCGTTTGTGAATAAAAATTAAAGAACGCGTGTTGTTTAGACTGTGCTATGACTAATACTACAGCTGCTGCTCTTAATACTAACTTAATTTGACCAAACTCGAGAAATAGAAACATTTTTTTTCGAGTAGGTCCTTTTAAATTATTATCAATTACCGCGGTCCTACTCAACATAGAATAATACTTTTAATTGATAAAGATAGTAAAAAGAATGATTTACTTACTAGTGGGTGTCCGATTAAATTTTTTTTCAAAATGTTCGATACTCGTCATATTAAAGTCTTATTTTTAACACAACAAAAAAAGAAATGGTCAAAAATATTTCGGACACTTGACAGTATTAAGATTAACACCTCTTCTGATGGTTTCCTAAATTTCATGACGAAATTCTTCATACAATCATGGTACGGGCCTTTAAAAAACAGGGAAGCTCATTACAAAACCTTACTGAAAACGCCATTTTATGATGTTCACATTTTTATCACTTTATTTGCTTAAAACTCTTAAAATATATAATGTACATTCATATTTATTAATTTATTTGACAGTATATTCATTTCCGAACAAAACAGTAGTAATTTGAAGACTTGAAGTGCTTTGGTTTAAAAAATATGGCTATTTTAGTAGAACTACCTTGAAATCTGTAAATATCCAAAGCGTTTTTTTCGTCCGTGTGTATTACTAGACATATGATGGCAATGAATTTTCTAGGACACCCATACTTTGCCATTATTCTCCAGAGGCCTTCTCTGTTTACATTGTCAAAGGCTTTGGTCAGATCAACATAGGTGGAGTATAGGTCTACATTTTGTTCTTGGCCTTTTTCTGGGAGATGCCTGGCGGTAAACACCATATCAGTAGTACCACGATCCTTATGGAATCCACATTGGCTCTCCAGCAAGAGGTCTTTTCCCAGATAAACTATGAGCCTGTTCAGCATTACTCTGGTCAGTACTTTGCCTCCAATGCATAGCAGGAATATTTCCCGATGGTTATCGCAGGCCTGGTGGTTACCTTCATGCTTATATAGATGTATAAAGGAGGCATCTTTGAAGTCTTGGGGAAGAACATTCTCCTGCCAGATGATGTGAAAAGGCTGATAAAGTTTTTCAGTCAGGGTCTTGCCGCCCTCTTTGTATATCTCAGCTGGGATAGAGTCTGAGCCAGGCGCTTTTCCAGTGAACAACAGACAGATTGCTTTCTCAGTCTCTTTGAGGGTTGGGAGTTCATCCATTATTGCATTCATGGTAATTTGGGGGAGGTGGTCAATAGCCTCATCACTGATGGTAGGAATAAATTTCAATCAGAGACCAAAGTAGGGATATTTGTATTACTTCTGTCTTGTAACTTTAAAAAGCTAATTTCCTTCGAAAAATTTTCTGTCTGAGCTATCCTTATCCAATACAGTTTGACCTTTTGGAATGGATTACAATAATTTTTTTTAACAAAAATATGACATACTTGTTACTGTCAATAATTTATCATAGAGTATTTTGAAATTAATGTAATCTACAATATTAGATTTTGAATTGAGTGAAACAAGATTAAAATGCTAAGAAATCAAGTATGCTAACCGTCTGCTAACATAACATTATTTTAGTACAAATTGATTAAAATTGCTTTGTGTTGTGGTAAAAAAAAGGACATGGTCATATCTAAAGATTAGAATTTTCCCTACTGTGCTGTTCTCAAACTGTAACACAGAGTCTAATACAAAGATTAAATATATGTTAAAATTAGGTTCTTGAAAAAATGTACTCTATGTGCATGTAGGAAATGTTAGCATTATATTTTTAAGGAGAAATCGTTCAGGACACAAAATTGCAATAATACAGTCAAGTATATAACAGCCAGTCTTGTGGGAAATTTGCAATTCATTAATAAGCAATTTTTGTACAAAGTAAAAATATTTTGTTAGTAATTAAAGCTTTAAATTTGCAACTCTAACAAATATTGTTGAAATGCCTTATTGTACACATTTTGTAAAGCCTACAACAAAATCAGATCGACATTCCAACAGAATCTTCGAGTTCAATATAGACAATGCATATGGTGTAATAGAATGTTTTCTATTTTAGAAGGAAACCCCATTGTTTTCAGAAATATTACGAATCGTTTCAAAGAGTTAAAAATATGCTGATCAATGAGATGTTACTGATAACTGACAGAGTAGAATTTTTTTGAAAACCAGGATAGTCTTGCAATTAATCATTTTAGCTTTCATAGGTGGTGTGTAGAAAGCTATGCAATATAATCATTATTTTTATACAAAGTGCAACTTCAATCCTGATTTAAAAGAATATATTCTCCCAAACGAATTTAGCTAGTTTTGTCAGTTTTAAATATGCTTAAATTATCTCAAATAGTTTAAGCTGACAAAAAGACAAAAAAGAAATTGAAGTTGGCACATTTTGTTTTAGAAAGTAATCCTTTAGTAGCAACAAAACTTATTTTAAACAGAATTATTTGTAAAGCTCTGATCATTTTAAAACACGTTTATAGTGTCCTATCTTAAAAAAAAAAGAGGAATAGAATATAATAGAACTGTTGCAGTAGTGCATAAACGAATATTTCAGTTGTAAACTGAATAAAAATGGAGTAGCCTTTGAAAGGAATTATTTTTAAGGTGTCATGAATTCATCGTTTTGTGAATGGTTTAGGAGGTATTGGTGTATTTAGTGACAGCTTTGGTTCACATAACATATTTGGCCAACTCACCTGGAAGAATGAGGCGAAAGTCGGTCTGAATTTTGCGGCTACTAGGTGTCTTTTTCCAATTGAAATTAGCCAAACTGCTGGTTTCATAAACGATTCTCTCAAAAAGATTGTTCACAAAGTTATTCATAATTGACATGGGGTTGCGGATATTCTAGTGTCAGGATGAACTTTCCCCCTGCTCTTTTTTTTTTTTTTTTTTTTTTTTTTTTTTACACAGTGATCACCACTTATTAAGGCCCAGAAGCCACTCAGAAATAAGGGTTATTGCAAGTACATTACGTTAGTGTGGAGATTTGATGAAGTGTTTAATTAAGGGGGCGGTTCATTAGGAATTTGTTAACATTGGACTTGAAGACAAAGTTGTAGTCCGGAGGGAAGCAGACAGACGGAACAGAGTTCCACAGGCGTGCAGTTCTAAGAAAGAAGCTTTGTTCATGGAATCCGCATTTTGATTTAGGCACAGATATAGATTGGGGGAAATTAAGCCACAAAATCTATTTTGTACTCTGTCAAGGCAGGATAGGCTGTTTTTAGCAGCTCCTGCCCAGATATGGCAACAGTATTCCATCCTTGGATGTACTTGGCTTTTATATAGATAGAGAATTGCATCAGTAGTGAGATATCTCCTGGAGCGGTAGAAGGATCCCAGACAGACTTGATGTATGTGTTCCATTTCAGATCAGGAGTAACGGTCAAACCCAGAAGCTTGTCAAAACACGGGGCCTCACCCAGACGAGAGCCATCCATCACAATTGATGCCAGCTGGGGATCAGAGCGTTGATGATGTAAGGATAGGAGTTTGGTTTTGGATGCATTAAAGGTAACCAGCCACATCTTCCCCCACTGAACCACGCGCTCGAGATCAGAGGAGAGAGAATCAGAGAGAACTTTGTCATTTACAGCCTTTGATGTGTTGCCGTAGATGGTCGTGTCATCAGCATAGATGTCAACGAATGATTTAAGTATGTGTTTAGGGAGGTCATTGATGTAGATCAGGAAGAGAGTTGGGCCCAGGATTGACCCCTGAGGGACTCCAGTATTTATATTGCAGGCCTCCGATTTTTGTCCATCTACCACTACTTTTATGAGCCTATCGGAGAGAAATAATTTAATGATTGAGAAAACATTTCCAGTTATACCGTAGCTGGAAATCTTGTGAAGTAGACCCTTATGCCATACCTTGTTGAAGGCCTTTGATATGTCAAGAGCAATTGCCCTAGAAAGGAAGCCTTTGTCAAGAGATTCACTAATCCTGTGGGATATAACCGTCAGCACATCTGCGGTAGATCTTGCAGAGCGGAAACCATATTGTGTGTCACTAAGAAGGTTATTCCTGCTGAGGTGGTTGACTATTTCTCTATTTAATATGGATTCCAGCAACTTACTCATAACACACAGGAGACTTATCGGTCTGTACTGAGAGGGAGATGACTTATCACCTGAATTCTTAAATACAGGGCAAATTGATAAGGTCTTCCAGGGAGTTGGAAAGCACTTCTCCTTAAGGCAGCGCTTAAACAGTTTCGTAAGTATGGGAGCAAGTTCTGGTTGAAGCTTTTTTAACACTATAATTGGGGTGTCATCAGGGCCAGTTGCTTTACTGGAATCTAGGTTCTTGATTAGTTTGGCGACCTCATGCACGGATATTTGTATGTTACCTAGCTTGATGAGCTAAGAAAGAATCTTTTTAAATTTTTAAAATCTGATTAAAATTAAGGAAGTTATGGCTATTTTTGTGCCTCACACGTTTGGATATTTTTCCCTCTTTAAGACCATATGCGTTTCGTCACATTTTTTACACTACTTTTTCAGTAAAAATGTCATATCTTTGTTAAAACACAAGACTAAGAAATGAAATTTACCATATAAGTGTATATATAAGTGTACAAGGAATCAGAATATGCAACTGAAAATCTCCCAAAGTTCATGGTTTCCAAATAATCTGCAGTAAATGTGCATAAATATGCAGCAATTCCTTAAAAATGCCATGTATCCATAAACAGAAAAGAAGTTGAAGAACTCAAAGTTGAATTGTAATGTGCTTTATGTACAAAAAACTTAAATCTAAACATAAGACCATTTAAAAATGAATATATTGCAATATTTCTTTGGTATTATTGTAGATTAACACCTTCTGTTTAACCCCACTCAACTCCTTCTGACCACCCCTCCAAAATGTGATTCTACCTTTTTAGGAAATTATGTATAAAATGCCATGAAAAACTTTAATGAAAGATAAACAAATTATTTTAGAATTGAATGTAAAATAATTTCCTATTACAGGTCATTCTAGCATTTTAGGGCAGTTAACTGTTTTTTTTTTCTATGGGAAAATATGCATGCTTTTTTTTTTTTAAGATGATTATGTGTAGTTTTAAGAGGGTTTCTATGCAATGAGAATATGGGGAGGGTTGCCATTCGGACTTTGTAGGGCTAAGGAAAATTATGTGTGAACATACTGAAAACTTGACAGAGACAAAGCTAACAAAAACAATATTAGAGGGGGGAGCAGTTAGTTTCACAAAAATTTAATGTAAAATAATTCACCATTTCCTGGCCATTCTAGCATTTTAGGACAGTTAACCAATTTATTTTATGTGTATTTTTCTTTAAGGAAGGATCTATTTTTTGTTTGTTTGTTTTAGATGCTTGTATGTGGCTTACAGAGGTATTTTGTTGGGGGGGGGGGGGCTTGCCACTCGAACTTAGTGTTATTGTTAGGGTTAAAGAGTGTTTTAGGAGGAGACTTGCCACACATAATTTGGATTAGAGGTGAAGTTAAGACAGCTTTTTTTCAAAGAGAGCGTTCATCACTCATATTTACTGTTAGCGGTTCATAATTATTGGCTTTTGAAAATGTTATGGATTAAATTTGGAATATCACATTTCTATTAAATATGTAAACTTATGTAAATAAGGATGTGAAACTTTACAAGAATTAGGACAAACAGACAAAAATAAGTTATATTTAAAACAAGTGACAGTACTCTATCAGAAAATGTGACTTTTGGTAACGTACCAAGTATTTTTTGCCCAGCTATTTAAATATCAAAAGCAGGTTGTAAAAATATCTTTCACTTAATAAGTAGAAAAAAAAATAACGAAATAAAAAGCTTCCTAATTGTAGTTTGATGTGTTTTCTAACTGCTTTTAAAATTTCAAGAATATTGATATAGATTTTGAGGGTTTGTATTACTATATACATAGATTCAAAAAAGTTGTCAAAAAAACAAGTATATAACAAATAAATGTTATCAAAAGCAAGTTACTTTTCTACCTAATTGGATAATTTTTTAGTGTTTTTATTTAATGTAACATGTTTATTCAGCTTGAAAACAGTGTTTACCGATGTTTTGGAAAATTTAAAATGGCGCCCAACTCTCTTGAAACGGTAAGTTTGGGGAAAAGAGTTAAAAATAAAAAAGTAGACAAAATACTGCTAGAAACTCAATATATGTTACCATGACATAGGCTGACATATATTCGGTGAGTTTTTAACAGTATTTTGTATAGTTTTTTTTAATTTTTAACTCCTTTTCTCAAACTTACCGTGTCAAAGAGAGTCGGGCCGGGTGCCATTTTTAATTTTCCAATACATCGGTAAACACTGTACGTTTTTCGAGCTGAATAAACATATTACATTAAATAAAAACACTAAAAAATTATCCAGTTAGGTAGAAAAGTAACTTATCCTGCCTTTGATAACATTTTTTTGTTATATATTTGTTTTTTGACAACTTTTTCGAATCTGTGTAAACGAGATTTTGATACTTATTTTGATTTTGAAAAAAAAAACATTTGTGGCGGTTCGCAGTAAAACATTGTTTTAATTCGCTGTTCAAAACTAATTTAAAGAATAAAAGTGCATGCAAGCTATATATCTACAAAAGTTTATTTTGTTTTTTTAACCATGTTTTTAAATTTGACGAGAAATGCGAGAAATTGCAACAGATTCATAATGCCGAATTGGTTGGGATTGTTGTTATTATACATTCTGAAAACCGAATAGTTCTAAACTAAACTAATAGCTTTAATTAAACATATAAGAACATTTATATTCATATTTTCATGTTTTTCTTAATTCGTTCTTGAATAAAAATTAAAGAACACGTGTTGTTTACACTGTGCTATCGCTGATTCTACAGGCTGGAGCTGCTGCTTCTAGTAATACTAACTTCATTTGACCAAATTCGAGAAATAGAAACAATTTTTTTTTCGGGTAGGTCCTTTTAAATTATCAATTACTGCGGTCCTACTCAACATAAAATACTTTTAATTGATAAAGATAGTAAAAAAATTGATTTACTTACTACTGGGTGTCCAAAGAATTTTTTTTTCAAAATGATCGATACTCGTCATATTAAAGTCTTATTTTTTAACACAAAAAAAAGAAGAAATGGTCAAAAATATTTCGGACACTTGACAGTATTAAGATTAACACCTCTTCTGGTTAGTTCCCAAATTTCATGACGAAATTCTTCATACAATCACGGTACGGACCTTTAGAAAACAGGGGGGGGTCATTACAAAACCTTACTGAAAACGCCATTTTATGATGTTCACATTTTTATCACTTTATTTGCTTAAAACTCTTAAAATATATAATGTACATTCATATTTATTAATTCATTTGAAAGTATATTCATTTCTGAACAAAACAGTAGTAACTTGAAGACTTGAAGTGCTTTGGTTTAAAAAATATGGCTATTTTAGTAGAACTACCTTGAAATCTGTGATTATCCAAAGCGTTTTTTCGTCCGTGTGTATTACTAATTTAATAAATAAGCTGCTGTTTCTTTTGTTTTATTTTTTTATATATATACCTTACATTACTGCAAATTATTCAATCAGGAAATTAAACTTTCCTTTGAAATGAACTAAGAATTAAATATCTTTTGAAATATGCTGGGAAAATTATTTTATTTTAAATAGGAATTTTGAAATTCATCAACTGTGACAATCAGGTTTAGTAGGGTGTATTCCAATTCCTGCTGAACTTGTACAAGAAACAAGTAAAACTTTTGAAGCCACAAAATATGGCGTCTTGTGAAAGCTTAGCAAGTTTAAGGAACTCATAGCCAAGTCAAATCCTAAAACATATTTAAAGCAATCATATATAGATAGATAAATACATAGATATTCAAATAAAATACAATTAAATCAACACTTAGCTTTGGTCTTCTTTCTTTTAAAAGGTTTTTTTTCAGATTAAGTTCTTCATTTTCATTTTGAAAATGAAGAACATCTGAAAAAAACTTATAATAGCAACGTTTTTTTAAAGTACTGTCTTTCCTTTAGATAGAATTTTGTTGTCTTGTTGAAAGAATTTTTTTTATATGTTTACTTTTAAAGAAATGTCTGCTTATTTAATACAAGAGCAAAAGACAGCTTTTAATTTTAACCAATAAAAAACGTCCTTTTAATTATTCATAAAATTTAACATAAGTGACAAACAATGTTATTATATTTTATTTATTTATATTTTATAATTTTATTCTACTTTGCAAATTATATTAAAAGAATATATTTATTTCTAACAACACAAAAATATGACTTACCAAAGAATTCAACTGAGAGAGATTAATCAAGATTGAAGATCGTTCTAAGTTTTGAGGGTGATTGCTTGGAACTGTTGGAGGATCTGATCCCGCTCCATCTAACATCGCATCCAAAAGTCCAGATAAACATCCCTGAAATGACAATAACATTTCTAAAAAAAAATGTCTAATTTATTTCAATTATATAAAAAAAAAACCTTAAACTCATTGTAACAATATGATATAAAGTTTAGAAGATTGTTTGAAATAAAAGACTTTATTCAATTCAAGTGCCAAAACTGGCTTGTTTATGTTGTGACGTGAAAAAAAAAATGAACTTTTTGTAAAATTTAACTCAACTTTAACTTAGTAATTTTTTTATAAGTTATATCTATGAAATAATTTCAGAATTTGTTTTTAAATGGCTTTATATCATCTTATAAAGGAGGCGCATTTTTTCCTCTCTGGACAAAATTACTGTAGGTTGACAAGAACAGATGGCATATAAAAATTTATGTTTATGCCATTAGCCATTACCTTATTCAACTATAGAATGCAATTACATGCACATTAATACATAATATTAAAACATTACATTCATTCTGATGAGCGCCATGTTCATTATCGTCGTAACCTACAAAGGAAGTAACTAGATTTTCACCCGCACTTACACAAGTCCTCTTACAACCCCATTCTACAGTGTTCATTTATTCTATTTTACCTTCTTAGAGCTTCTACGTCATTAACTGACTACTGATTTCCTAGACAATCGCATATTCTTATCACTTTTGATCTACACAAATAATGATTTCTCCCTTCCATAAATTGAGCCCATCTGATTGTCTAAGAATTATACATTCTATAATTCCCTTATTCGGTTATTCAGCCATTATGCGACCAGTTTGAAGCAAAATCACGATGCCATTTCTGTACATATACAATATTCTTACGTTCTATTTATATAATTCAGAACATTTTTTCGCTGAAAAACTCTTACATTATATTGTTTATTTGTGAAAATATTACACTTCAAAACAGAAAAAAAAACTATATTATCTTTTTCTAAACACGCAAGTTACATTTATCATTGGCTTAACGTGAATCCATTAACGCGTTTTCTAGCATGGTACCGACCGAGAGAAAGGAGAGACACACTTATATCGGTTTTGTTTTCATTCAAACAAAGATATTGTAAAACTTGAATTTAACTTGAAAATACTATTTACAAAATAGCATGGTACGCACCATTATAATTTACATATTACATTTCCTAAAGTCTATTTGAATAGATTCACAATGATTGAAATTTAAAGTGTTGTATTATAATTATTTCTAAAGAAAACAAAAAACACAATAACACTAAAAAAAAAAAAACATAAATAAATAAAAACTATATCTTTTTCCTAACACATAAGTTACATTTATCGTTGGCTTAATTGTGAATCCATTAACGCGTTTTCAAGCATGGTAACGACAGAGAGAGAGAGAGAGAGAGACACTTATATCCGTCTTTGTTTTCATTCAACCACACTTTTTATTTACTTTAGACACACCTAACAATTTAATAAAACCACAAAGATATTGTAAAACTTGAATTTAACTTAAAAATACTATTTACAAAAATAGCGCAGTACGCACCACTTTATTTTACATATTTCAATTTCTAAGGACCGTTTTAATAAATTCACGGTACTTGTACATAATTTGAACCAGACGTAACTCAACGTCAGTTCAGCGTTGCTCGGAACACGTTAATCGCTGAGCTTCACCGATTATGAAAGCATAACAAACGCTGCTAAAAAAAATAAAAAATAAAAATAAAAAATAAAAATAAAATAAAAAAATAAAAAATGAAACATGTAAACATAATGTTAACACAAGAAAGGAACAAAACAAATAATAAACCAAGAAACAACGACCTACAGTAACAAGTTTTTTGTTTTATTTTTTGTAATATGTTTTTTACTGTTTTGTTTTTTGACCAACGAAAAGTTCAACACAAAACAGATAAGCAAAGTTTTTTTTCTTTTTTTGAAAGTTTTTGCGTAACAATTAACGAAACTTTTTTTTTCAAGAAAAAGATTAATAAACTTTTTCTTTTTTTTTTTTTTTTCAGTAATGGTAGTTCTTAACATAGGGAAGTTGGAGAGGGGTGTCTATTCCAAAAGCTGTTCTTAGCATGAGTGGGTTGGGGGTGGTTATTTCGAAAGCCGTTCTTAACATGGGGAGGTGGGGGTGCATTGCGTGCACGTGCATCTCTACACACATTCATTCTTCTGATTTTCTTTTACCGATGATGCAATTCTCGCCATAGGAAACGCATTTTTTTTTTGGTTTTCTTGCAGCAATTTTTTTTTTCTTGAAAATACGAGACCGCCTATTTCGGCGTCTTCAAATATTTTTCCAAACTGGAGATATTCGTTTTTTTGGTTACAGTTTTCAGAAAAGGGCTGTTACAGGTTTTTACTGCTTCATGAATTTAATAATTTTTATTTCCTTCCAATTTTTGTTTTGAAAAGTTTGTCTGCTACTTTGCAGTGTATTGATTGGCTGATAGACATCTTACTTCACATTATAATCAAACCCGAGTAAAACTGATCGGATGCTGCGTAACGTCGTCTGGTTCAAATTATGGACAAGTACTAAATTCACAAGGATTAAAATTTAAAGTGTTGTGTAATCATTTCTAAAAAAAAAAAAAAAAAATTATCTTTTTCCTAACATGTAAGTTACATTTATCGTTGACTTAATTGTGAATCCATTAATGCGTTTTTGAGCACGGTAACAGCTGAGAGAGAAACACATCTATTTTTGTTTTCATTGGAACACACTTTTTATTTACTTTAGACACACCTAACAATTTAATAAAACCACGAAGATATTGTAAAACTTGAAAATACTATTTTCAAAAATAGCACGGTAACACAAGTGCATAAGCACCACTTTATTTTACATATTTCTTTTCCAAAGGACAGTTTGAATAAAGTGACGTGTAATTATTTCTAATAATTACACAACACTTTAAATTTAAGTCACTTAAAAAAATTTTTTTTAAAAATACTATAAATGTTACCATGACTAAAAGTTCATTACTTTTTAGTGCTTATTTTTTTAGAAATCATTACACAACACTTTAAATTTAAATCATTGTGAATTTATTCAAAGAGTCCTTTGAAAATGAAATATGTAAAATAAAGTGGTGCTTATGCACTTATGTTACCGTGCTATTTTTGAAAATATTATTTTCAAGTTAAATTCAAGTTTTGCATTTTTTTTTTTAATCAAATTGTTAGGTGAAAGTACAGAGTAGTTACAATACACCCGCTAGTTTGGTAACATAAGTGCACGCGTGCTAAACCAACCCCCCCCACTCAAAAAATTATATAATAAAAAAGTGATTATATAAATTCAAGTATTACAATATCTTTTTGTTTATTAAATTATTAGGTGAAAGTACAAAATAACACCTGCCAGCCCGGTAACATAAGTGCATAAATACCAAAAAAGTGATTTTTAATATTGTATTCAGCTAAATCCATAACAAGCGGCACTTGATTAAATGGTTGCTACACCGTAATCACATGATTAAAATTTTACCAGACAAAAAATTGGGAGGCAAAAGAGTCACGAGAACCAAGATCGCATTTACATTGTCCACATTTTCGCAAAAAAAAAAAAAAAAAAAAAAATCATTATCAATTACCTACGTTATTTGTGAACTATTTGCGTTTACATAATAAAACCACATTATCATCGTATGAATATTAATCAATATAACTATTTTTTACGATTAGAATAAAAATCCTGTTGGGTTAAATCAAGGTGATTAAGCGAAAAGTTATTTTATAGAAACTACAGTTGCGAAATTAATAAACTAAAAATAATTTTGGCTTGCGTACGTATTTGTTACTTATTTGCATTATAAAAAGACTAATATTTAATAGAAGTTTTCGGGCAACGTAGTCACCGACGTTCCCTTTTCTTTCTTTTTTTACAGGTTTTTTTTTCTTGATCGATGCACACCCTGTAACAAAAAGGGGATCTTAAAGGTCAACATGAATATCTTACAAACATGGATTACTTACTCTCCGCTAACATGTTCAAAATGCCTTTCAAAATAATAACATTATTTCAACAAAAATACTTAAGTACCCAACATTTATATTTTTCCCGACCGACACTGCACACCCAAAATTACAAGTTTGGTTCATAGTATTTGCGTGTGGGGATCATGACAACGGCTATCAAGATTAAATTTGGGGCAGATACTTTGACAAGCCGCCTCTCACAAAATAGGGTATTTATTCAGACATCCATTCTTAACAGGGGTAAGTTGGAGGTGTCCATTCCAAAAGCCATTCTTAGCATGAGGATGTTGGGAGTGTTTATTCCAAGGAGGTTGGGGTTTGGGAGTTGGATGTTGGGCAATACCAACAATAGCCGTACTTAAACTTTTTACTAAGGTGAGGCATGCTTCCACCGGGCAACACTGGTTAATGGGTTCTGCTAGTTTAAAATAAGGTTTATAAAATTTTTTTTTTTTTTTTTTTTAATAGATACAAAATTTTATTGAATTTTGTTTGAATGGACATAATTCATATTTGAATGATTGCCTTTGTGTCATCATTTCATTGGTTGATTCGAGTTACATGATAGTTTTCAATTGTAAACATTGGCAGACAATAATTTAAACATTTTAGCATTATTTCATCAGATGAAATTTTGGTTTCGACTTGTCGACATTTTAATTTTCATCTCTGTGGATAGTTTTCTTCTGTTATGAAAATTGTGTTTCCGTAAATTAATTATTCTCTTTCTAGGATAACTAGATATAACAATGTAGAGAACATATATGAATGCATTTTATTTTATCCTACCCTTAAAATACAGAGACAATTGATCTCTTAGTTATGTAAATTTAACTTTTTAAGTTATTTTTTGGGTTGCAGAAATTGAAGATTTTTGGGTTGTGAAATTTGAAGATTATAGTTTTTGGATTTTTTCCAAGAAAATGAATTAAAAAATTTGAAGGTCATTACTTAATTAAGAAAATGAATTAAAAAATTTGAAGGTCATTACTTAAAGTTATATTTGGAAAAATATCAAATAACTATTTATTCAAAAGAAAAGATCATGACAAATGCCATTATTTAATGAAGGTTATAATTGGAAAATTGAATCCAAATGTATCCTAAATTTGTTGAAATATAAGAGAATTATCTGAATGTTTTGCATGAGAGTGACTAATTATTTAAAAAGTGTCACTGAAATTAATATTTGTTTATCCAAATGATAAATGAATAAAAAAGTATTTTTGTATATTCAATTTAACATCTGAAGCTCAGCTTATTTCTTTACTAAAAAGGAAAAGGAGAAATTATTTTAAGAAAAATAATATATTATTAGATTCAGATTAGGATATAAAGGCTTCATTTTCAGAGTTTCAAGTAATATTTTCTTATTTATTGCTGGAAAAAAAAAAAGAAACAAGATGCATTCAAGATTTGCCAAAGATTTCAAGTGACCTTTTCAATTAAGAACGGTTTTCTTTAAATTTTGTCCACAGTCGTGCCAGATTTCCATTAAAGAAAATGAACTATTTCATTGAAATTTTGGCTTCAGTTGTGGAAGATTTCTAAAAAACTAAAAAAAATTTTTACTCTCAAAAAATACTTGTCTGTCAATGAAAACTTTTGAACTAACTTTATAAAAAAAAAGACAAAAAAAAAAACACACACAAGACAATTTCCTCTTCAAAAATATATGCAATTGAAAAGTTTTAACTGTTACTTGTTTCAAATGACAGACAAATATACATAGTCTATCTTTTCTTTTTTTTTTACTCTTATCTCATTTATAAAACTGTCTGTCTTCATTTTTTCAAACTGTGCCAGGCAGCTTAAATTATTGCATTTTTTGTGAACCGTTTAAAATAGTTGCTAAGGGGTCAAAATTGAAAGAAATTATAACTTGTCAATCATAAGTTGACTTAAACTAATATTCTATATGCATGCACAAATATTTATACATTTGTACATTAATTCTAATTTATTTTTAGCTATTTATTACCATTATTATTGACAGTGACTCACCCGATAATGTTTCATGCTGGAATGCTATAAATTTTGTTTTCAGTTTCGATTCTAGCTTATTGCATTCCAGTCATTTTTTTTTTTTTGTTACTTTTTAAATCAAGTTTCTATATTTGCCATTTCACATGTACAATAACACATGGTAGAAATAAATGTTTTTTTAATTAAAGCATAGTGTAAAAAAAAAAAAATAGTTTGTAGAAACCAATGATGAAATCCATGTCACTATAAATAATTTTTGTGATTAAAATTTCCCAAATTATACCTACATATTATCTGAATTCAAAAACATGCGGCTTTCTTCTCTCTCTAAAGTATGCATTATTTCTAGCTAGTCTAAACTTAACACGTAACCCTAAAGGTATTACTTCTTAACCAGTTTTTTAAACGAGTTAAAATAACCATACTTTCCAATTAGATAAAAGTTCCATTATAGCATATTTATTATGGGGTGGAGCTGGAATGCTCCAACATTCTGGCATGAGGTAGATAATTCAATGTTGAATGTAAAAGAAATAAATAAAAATACAGAACTCACCAAGATTCCCCCACCACCCAACATACCCTTTAAATATCGGCATAAAAACAGACTGACTAGCATCCTCTCCTCTTTACGCTATGAACTCAAGAAGCTAAGTCACTTTTCTATCCTTAACTTATGAAGTCTATTAACATCTGTGTATTGCAAACTTTTTTATTTTTTTCCTTATTTCAGCTTTGACTTTAATCCTGAATATTTGTCTCGTTTTCTTTATCTTTTTTCCTAAATGTTTTTGTCAAATATACTATTATTAACCAATACTTTTTTCCTATATTTAAAACGAGAAAAAAAAAAGTCTATGAAATTGAACATTTCCCAAATACATATCTGAACTCAAAAACACGCAGCTTCTTTTTTTTTTTTCTTCTAAAGTATACATTACTTCTAGCTAGTCTAAACTTAATACGTAACCCTAAAGGTATTACTTCTTAACCAGTTTTTTAAATGAGTTAAAATAACCATACTTTCCAATTTGATAAAAGTTCCATTATAGCATATTTATTATGGGGTGGAGCTGGAATGCTCGAACATTCTAGTTCCAGGTAGATAAAGGCAAAAGTATCCATGCATTAATATGGGAGGGGGAGACTATCTTCAAGTAATATCCTAAACTGGGAATGGGGCAACGGACTTATACTAAGTATATATTAATAAGTCCTTCTCACCTTTTTTTTTTAAATGGAGAGTAGATAATGCATGTGGATGTGTTATCGGCAGCTCCAGTAACTCTCGCTTCTCCTTTTTTGTCCTTCAGTCCTCATTTCCAATGAGTGATTTTTCTGACAGGGGTGAAGAAAACTACTTTCCAGGCCGGTAGTACTAAACGTTTCATCTGGGCTGACGTTATCCGCCTGATAGTCAGGGACCCAAACTTTGAATTAATAACTAAGGAGGCTGTCCTATCAGCAGGTGCAAAGTACCAGGGCTGCTGTATTGCCATTTGGTGAATGGATTCTGGACCATACAGTAGTTTCTGGTAGGGCCTCTTGATGCCATACTAGTGGGTAATTGTTACGGCTTTACCTTATGTGCTAAAAAAAAAAAAAAAATAAAAAAATAAAAAATCTTTTCTTTTTCTCTTACTTTCACTCTCTGTCCTGCTACAACCAAGTCTATCGTCCTGTTCCACAAATCCCAAAACTTCAACATGACAAATCTCAACAAAACAAAAAAACACAAATAAACCTATAACCCCATCCTCCAACGTAGACCCCTACTACCAGGTCTCCTTCTCCAACATCAAGGGTCTATGTTCCAACCTTACAGAGGTTGAAACACAATTACAGGAGATGAAACCGGACATATTCTTTCTAAGTGAAGCTGGCATAGGCCAACTACTTCCCTAGACGAATTCATAATTAAAGGATACTCTAACTTAACATCTAAATCTGACCCCCAAGATTGCCATGGGCATGGAATATGTGCCTACATTAAAGATGGCTTTCCATGTGGTAGGGATATCTCCAGAGAAGACCCTAATTTACCTTATATGCGCTTCCGGGTTGCACTAGCTTACACCACTGCATTTATATTTGCCCCCTATCGCCCCCCCCCCCACAACAGTGGGGTTACTATCTTTAAGAGCATATCTGAGAAAATTGACCACATCCTGTCTGCTCATCTTTCGGCTAACATTCACATTTGCGGTGAATTCAATGTCTATAATGTGGAATGTCTGACCCACTCGAATAAAACCAATGACGAGGGGAGGTTCTGTCATGATTTTGCTACTGCCTATGACCTCACTCAGATTGTTCACGAACCCACCCGTGTGCCCGATACTACCGGTCAGTATGCAAGCCTTCTAGACCTTTTCCTCACAACTTCCCCTGAGCTATGTTCATGTTCCGTTCTATCTCCTCTCAGATCCTCCGACTACTCTGTTGTAGCAGTTAAGATAAAAATGAAATGTAATAAGTTTTCTGACATACGTCTCCACCGTACTGTATATCGATACTCTATGGCTGACTGGAATAGTACATTTATATCTGATCTACCTCTGCATTCCATGTTTAAAAAGAATGTGTCTCTTATAGTATCAGACCTGACCAAATGGTTAATTGTAGGCATAGACCGATTCATACCATCTAAGAAATTCCAACAATAACCTAACAGTCAGCCATGGTTCTCCCCAGAATGTGCTGCTGCCAATGCATACAGAAATCACTTTTTCCATAGCTAACAACGTAATAAATGCACTGAGACTAAAGCTGCTTTCAGGACTGCCAGCAACCACTGTAAAAGAGTAATAAAAAAATGCAAGAGAGCTATATCCTCAGTCCGTTAAATCCAAAGTAGCTGAGCAGTGGCTTGGTTCCCACCAGTTTTGGCAAATAGCAAACAGGATCCTGAACAGAAGCGTGCGTTTTATCCCAACTATCATCAATGGACTGGAGGTCATCCCGTCAGCATCAGACAAGGCTAAACTATTTGTCAAGAACTTTGCAGCTAATTTTACCCTATGCGATGAAGGCCATCAACTCCCCGTATTTCCTCCTATAACAGACAACATGCTATGCAATATACAAATATCTGTGCGTGAGGTCGCCAAGCAAGAACCTTGATTCCAGTGAAGCAATTGGCCCTGACGGCATTCCAGTTATAGTGCTGAAAAAGCTTCAACCAGAACTTGCCCCCATACTTACAAAACTGTTTAAGCGTTGCCTTCAGGAGAAGTGCTTTCCAACACCCTGGAAAACCTCATCAATATACCCTGTATTTAAGAATTCAGGTGAAAAGTCATCTCCCTCTCAGTACAGACCAATAAGTCTCCTGTGTGTCATGAGTAAGTTGTTGGAATTCATATTAAATAAAGTATTAAATAAAGTAGTAGTCAACCACCTCAGCAGAAACAACCTTCTTAGTGACATGCAATATGGTTTCCGCTCTGCAAGATCTACAGCAGATGTGCTAACGGTTATATCTCATAGGATTAGTGAATCTCTTGACAAAGGCTTCCTTTCTAGGGCAATTGATCTTGAATTGATCGAAGGCCTTCGATAAGGTATGGCACAAGGGCCTACTTCACAAGATTTCCAGCTATGGTATCACTGGTAATGTTTTCTCAATCATTAAATCATTTCTCTCTGATAGGTTCATAAGAGTAGTGGTTGATGGGTAGAAATTAGAGGCCCACAGTATTAATGCTGGAGTCCCTCAGGGGTCCATCCTGGGCCTAACGCTCTTTCTGATCTACATTAATAATCTCCCAAAACACATACTTAAATCATTTGTTGACATCTATGCTGATGACACGACCATCTATGGCAACACAACAAAGGCCGTAAATGACAAAGTTCTCTCCAATTCTCTCTCTTCTTATCTTGAGCGCGTGGTACAGTAAGGCAGGTCGATTTTGGAACCCTGGTGAGGTAATGGTGGTGATAGTTGGGGTTTGACATAGAAAAGACCTACACAAAATATTTTTCGTGAAATCGTTATCTTTGCTTGAGGAAATGACTTTAAAAGTTGAAAAATTGAAGTGATTAAAAGTTTTTCGGTGAATTAAGAACGTCCAGTCATCCAAACAATCCGTATTGTTAAGAAAATGGAATCATTATTTAGAATATATTTTAAACTACATTTTTAAATAAAATGAGTGAAGATGATGAATTAATAAAATAAATGTTCACTGTAAAGGGAAAATTATGTTTTTTAAATAATAACGACCAAAGTTCGCTTTTTCATTTCAGAAACTTTTTTTGGTGAAAACATTTTAGATTTCACTGTTGCAAAACACGCTTGTTATTTATATTGAAAATTAACGTTTGTTTATTATTTAATTTGAAAATATTACGATTTAGGCTTAATTATTTTGAAAGGAAAAACGAAAAAGACTTGTTTAAAATATATATTATTATATTTCAAGTGTATGCAGTGAATTCGTTTTATCTTTTTTAATTTGTTTTTCTATTAGGTTGGTGCAAAAATAATGGCATTTTTTTTATGTTTAAACGTCAAAAACATTATTTTTGCACCAACCTAATATTTTACATTAAATTCTATTTGAAATTTTTATTAAAATATGGTAATACTCCAGTTTTATATTAAAGCAAAAAATAGCCCATGCAATTTTATCCTACACATTCTTTACGAAACATAGCCCACGTAAATTTTCAAGTTTTTCTACTTAATAAAAAATACTTTGCAGAAAATTAGTGTCAAATTTTAATTTTTTATTTTCAGGGAGTAATTGTTTTTAAGCAGTGTTTTTCTTCTAAAATTAGTTTTAAAATCAGATAACCTACAAAGATTAATACGAGTAAATAAGAAAACTCCTTTAAAGGTTTTTCGTTATTTGTGCATCTATGTTATTGTGCTAAAATAACTTTCTTATTTAGAAAGCCATTCTTAATATGGGAAGGAGGTTGCATTGTAACTATTCTGTACTTTCACCTAAAAATTTAATAAACAGAAATTTCATAAAAATTAAATTTAACTTGAAAATACTATTAAAAATAGCATAGTAACATAGCACTGATTTTTTAAACACTAAACACTCGTTTAAAATGGCACAGCTACATCAAGAATGAATCTCTTTATGGATAAATTCATGTTATTGAATGAGGAGCTAAAATCTGCTAAAAATGTCTAAACTAAACACTAATATGCCTCTAATTTGGTCCTCTCTCTTCAGTATATCTAATTCAACTCTACAAAGTTTTTCATTATTTCTTATAACTAGCACTTATTTTTTTACGTATGAAACTGGAAGATAGCCTAATACAGTTTCCTTCAGTTATAATCCATTTATTTATTTTACTTTTCAGATTAGAATGTCAGTAAAAGCACAACATTCAGTTTTAACCCGTGGTCCACAAAATTTGCTGGTTCACCTTGTCATTTGGATGAAACAGCACCCCCAACTTCACGACAAGCCATCCAGTTTAGTTATTTCCTCAAAAACAGTTATCTCCACTTAAAAAATAGTGAGATTTCTAAGTTAATTGCCCTTGTTAAGGTAACATTATATAGGATAGAAGGTCAATATATTTTGCTATAAGAGGGCCAAACAGATTGACAGGAAATCTCTTGCAGCAATCAAAGTGAAAAGAATGAAGGAACAGCTAGACAGACTGTTTGATATATCTTCTTGTAGCTGTAAACTTTCTGTCTTGAGATGTGATGACTTTGCAGTAAAGTGCAAGACTGAAAATTGTCAAACAAGGCACATAGTTTGCACTTGTCCTCCTAACAAGGAGGTAAAATTAATTCTATAGATTCACCTGCAATTATGTTCTTTTTTTGTGGAAAATAAAATAATATATTGGTATTTATTATGTAATCTGGCTCTATTATTAAATATGCAAATCTTCCAATTTTCAGGTTCAAGAAGAGCTGCCATTTACAGCAATTTTTAAATTAATTGATAGAACAACAAAAAAGCCTAACAACATTTACTGGTCCTTTGGGGAAACTTTGTATCAATAATTATCAAGATTTGCCTCAAGTAGAATTCTAAAAAAATTAGTGTCCCTCTCGATCATCATTATCTGACAGCAGAAGAAACAAATAATTTAAGTGTGAAGACCAGATGCTACTTTTTGAGTATGCTGTTGGCATTTCTTGTGTAGAAGTTAACTTAGAAAATTGGGCCCTTGAATCAAGGAAGGTGGCTAACATAAGCCACAAGGTTAATGTGTTTATGGACCAGCGGTGTCTATCCTCAAACACTATGATAAATTAAACATTTTGGTCAAATTTATCATCCAAGTGTATGCAGTTAGTTGGTTTGAGATCCAAACCAACAATATTTTTTTTAACCAACGACAGTATATTTTAATAGGATTCAGAGAACAAAACAGTTAACTGAAATCCAAATTACTGTTTTAAACTGTTCAAAATATAGTGCTTTTGCACTACTTCCGGAAAATATAATATCGATGATAAACTCAGATGAATTGGATGTGAGAGAAGAGGGCATTCAAACGATTCTGTCCGTTAGGTAAATAAATATTTATTCATTAAATTTTATTAGTTTTCTTAATTTACCCAAACAATAGTTAGTTTTATTCATATTGCATCGCAAAAATATAAAAAAAATGTTTTCAAATAATTTTTTTTTGTGTTGTTTTTTCAAGAAATAGTGAACAACTCAAAAAAAAACAAAAAAACAAAAAAACAAATAAATAATGAAAAAGATTACTATTATAAATTTTGCAGCCACATACTGGTCAAATTTGATTGATTTTTCTCAAAAAGTTGTATATGGGCAAGAAGCAAGACACAACACAAAGTCATCATGCCAGCAAATTAGTCCTTCATTTTCCTCAAAAGGAAATTATACAGAACAATTTAGTTCTATTCTAAGTTTATATTATAGTGTTTAATAAAAATTAAAATACATGGGTCTGTAACTTGTATCAAGTTGTTATATTGTGTAATACATCTCCACATATCTTTTTGAATTGTGAAATTTAAGACTTAGTTGCTAATTAGCTTGTTTTTACAATTTTTGTTTAATCAATGCAGTAAAATTGAGATATTTTGCTAGTTGTGATTCATAATTAAAATTATAATTCATGTATTTATTTTTCTTTCAATGTATTTCATATAAATATATTAATTCTAATTGGATTTTTTATAAAAATAGTGAAATTTCGAAGTCAGTGTTATGAAAAATGCTATGAAAATGAAGGATTTTTCAAGCATTTTCTACACGATTTTTAAAATTAAATGCTCAATTTTCTGTTCAAGATGGGAATCTAATTTTTGGTATATGTTCTTATAACATCAAATCCCAACTATCATCACCAGTGCCATGTTGATTTTCTGAAAAAAGTTGCAAATCGACCTGCCCTAGTGGTACAGTGGGGGAAGAGGTGGCTGATTACTTTTAATGCATCCAAAACCAAGCTATCTTTACATCATCAACGCTCTGATCCCCATCTGGCATCAATTGAAATAAATGGGTCTCGTCTTGGGGAAGCTCCATGTTTTGACAAGCTTTTGGGTTTGATCTTTACTCCTGATCTGAAATGGAACACGTACATCAGGTCTGTTGCCAAGGACGCTGGGAAAATGGTGGGATCCTTCTACTGCTCCAGAAGATATCTCACTACTGATGCAATTTTCTATCTGTATAGAGTAGTACGTCCAAGGATAGAGTACTGCTGCCACATCTGGGCAGCAGCTGCTAAAAACAGCCTATCCTGCCTTGACAGAGTACAAAATAGACTTCGTAGCTTAGTGGGGGATGTCCTTTTCTCTTCCCTGCAGCCTCTCTCCCACAGAAGAGACGTTGCGAGCCTGTCTTTGTTTTATCGTTATTTCCATGGCAAGTGCTCGTCTGAGCTCCAATCTCTCGCCCCCCCCTCACCAATCTTTCAAGAGAAACACTCGTCTGGCTGAAACTATTGTCAATAATTTTCCCCACTCTTTATCTGTGTCTAAATCCAGACATAGATTCCATGAGCAGATCTTCTTTCTCAGAAGTGTACGACTGGAACTCTCTTCGTTTGCCTGTTTCCCACCTGACTACAACTTGGATGTCTTCAAGTCCAACATAAACAAATTCCTTACAAACCGCCCTCTTAAGTAAGACACAATCAAATCTCCAATACTAATGATTACTACAATACTATCTCATTGATTACTGTACACGCAATAACCCTTATCCATGAGTGGCCTCCGGGCCTTGATAAGTGGTGACCTCCATGTAAAAAAAAAAATTAAGCCAATAGTCTATAATTATTGATATTTTTGTCTTTTTTTTAGAAAAAGTAATACAATTTGAAAATCTTAAAAAGGTACAACTTTAGTTTGAATTATTGACAGCGAGAAAAATAAGAAAATTCCTGAGTTCATGGGTTTAAACAGTTTCTTCAAACATTCGAATAAAATTTGATAATACACACAAGATGTTTAAAAGCTAAAATCAATTTTGTATTACACAGTAACACAAGTAAAAATGTTTTCATACTTTTTTCGTCTTGTGCCATACAAAATATAAATTTTTTTAATAAGCCATTTTAAAACCTGGATTAGTCTTGTTTTAAATTATAAGAATAATTTATTAAAATAAATTTAAAGTATTCACAAACTACTATTCCTTTCACAGGCTTTTTTGTAGATAATTTTTGAACTTGTCATTTCGATAAAAACAAATATTACCAAATATGGCAATGAAATTATAAAAATTGTTGATGCAAATTCATAGTTCAATATGATAACCAAAACAATGTCATATTCCAAAAGTTGCGTAAATTGATAAAGTAATTGTTTTTATTTATAAAAATTACTTTTTCTTTCACAATTTTTAAGGATTTTAATAGTAAACTGTTGTAGTAATTGTCTGTATTTTTGAGATGAGGTGTTTTCATTGATTGAGAGTGTCGGACTGACTTCCTCATCTTGGTTGTTATCGTCACAACATTTCGGCCGTTTTGCCCTCCGGCCTTCATCAGGTTTTTTGTATCGAACTGGGGAACCGTTTGTTAGGAGTCTCGAACCCAACCCTTTATTATTATTATGGGGGGGGGGGGGCGTGTTCGGACTCCAGCTAGGCTCTGGGACATAGTTGCTGATTCTCTGTTTTGAATGTTACTTTTTACTGCCTTCATTCAGGATTGAACTCAGCACCTTTGGGTAACTAAACTTTGATACAACCATGTGGCTAAGATACATTGATGACACCTTCATACTCTGGCCCCATCAGGAATACATCCAGGCTCTTCTAGACCATGTGAACGCAATAAGACCATCAATACAGTTCACAATGGAGAAAGAAAAAGATAACCAACTGGCCTTCTTTGATATACTCATATCACGCACAGAGCATGGGTTTAAGACATCCGTATATCGCAAGCCTACCTTCACCGGACAATACCTTAACTTCAACTCCCATCACCCATACAGTATCAAACATGGAATCGCACGCTGCTTACAACATCGAGCAGAGACAATAAGTAGCGATACCATTACATACCACCAAGAAATGGTCAGGTTGAAGAATACCCTCCGTCATAACAACTACCCCGATAGCATACTATCCACCAGACGTGTTAATAGTATAAGAGAGGAGAATGAAACCTAAAAACCTCCAACGGTCTCTCTACCATACATACGAGGCATCTCCGAAAAGATTCAGAATATGTGCCCCCTACAACATCAGGACGGTATTCAAGAGCGAGTCAACACTCAGATGACACCTGGTACGAGTGAAGCCCCGCATGGAGGAGAACATGACCAAAAACTGCATATACTCCATCCCATGCAGGTGCAGAAAGTTTTACAAGGGTGAAACATGCCGCCCCCTTAAAGTAAGGGTGGAAGAACACCGAAAAGCGGTAACTAAAGGCAAGACGGAAAAATAGGGTATAGCCAACCATGTCTGGATGGAGAGGGGGGACCATCGCCCCCTATGGGATGAAGCAAAAATAATAAACAGAGAGACCCACTGGGAAGTGAGAAAACTTAAAGAAACAGCTCACATGCTTGCTACTGAGCAAACCAAGCATAGAACTGAACGCAATTTGGACACCTCTGATAGAGAGAGAAAACCTTGAATAACAACATAGGTTTAACATTAACAAAAACCAACTAAGAAGTGTCCTAGTGACATATGGCCGAGTGGTCCTAGACGCTGTATCAAAGTTTACAGTTACCCAAGGTGCTGAGTTCAATCCTGGACGAAGGCAGTAAAAAGTAACATTCAAAACAGAGAATCAGCAACTATGTCCCAGAGCCTAGCTGGAGTCCGAACATGAGTTGGGTTCGAGACTCCTAATAATAATAAAGAGTTGGGTTCGAGACTCCTAACGGTTCCCCAGTTCGATACAAAACATCTGATGAAGGCCGGAGGGCAAAACGACCGAAACGTTGTGACGATAACAACCAAGATGAGGAAGTCAGTCCGACAATCTCAATCAATAAACTGTTGTAATTATGAAGCTGGTTTTGATCTAGGTATTTCAAATTGAGCTATCTCTTTATTTAGTAACTATAGTGAATAAAGAGGTTCTTGCTGCCTTATAAAATGTTTTTTCTTAATTAAAAGAAAATAGCTACTTGATCACTTTATATGATTTTTGGAATATAATATTCTTGTTACATAATGTGTATGTACATTAATAATTTTTTATTATTTTTAAATTAAATTAAATTAGGTTAAACTCTGGGCATACTCCAAATTGTTTTCTTTAGCCGGTTAAATTTAATCTAATCTATATATATAAAAGCGAAAATGTATGTATGTATGTACGCTTTTCCTCGATGTCCACAAAAGGCTTCTTTCAAAGAAGCGCTTGCTCGGTTCACAACTTCTTAAAACTTTTTATATCATCTATAAATTGTAATATCTCAGAGTTATCCACGGAGCTCGCCTGTCTATTTAATTTTATTGACTTTCAAACGTTAATTATTCCACATTTCCAGCATCGGCATGCGTTACATTTGGTTTTCGGTATAAAAAAAAGCGAGACTCGACTTTAATCACAGGCCGAAAGCCAGTTGTCTCAAGAGAGCTAAGTAACGTTTGTTCAATGTCGACTTCATCATATCAGACTGTAGCTTTCATTTCGCTCCTAATAAACAGGGAGCGGGTTTTTAAAAACAAACAAACCAATTTATTCACCTCATTCAAAACTGTCCCGCACAAAATCGTAACTGCTGAATACCTATCGCCGTCACGTCAATCAAAAACGTGCACCTGTTTTTTTTTTTTTACACATTACTATTTTCCAACTGCGCGTCGTGAAGGCTTTGTTTTTTTTTCACGGGCACCTGTTTTTTTTTTTTCACATACCCTGAAAAACACCCGGACAACGCTGGGTACCCCTCGCTAGTCTATAAATATAAAAGCGAAAATGGATGTATGTATGTATGTACGCTTTTCCTCGATGTCCACAAAGGCTTCTTTCAGAGAAGCGCTCGCTCGCTTCGCAACTTCTTAAAACTTTTTATATCATCTATAAATTGTAATATCTCGCAGTTAACCATGGAGCTCGCCTGTCTATTTAATTTTATTGACTTTCAAACGTTAATTATTCAACATTTCCCGCATTGGCACACGTTACATTCGGTTTTCGGTATAAACAAAAAGCGAAACTCGACTCTAATCACAGGCCCAAAGCCAGTGGTCTCTAGAGAGCTAAGTAACGTTTGGTCAATGTCGACTTCGTCATATCAGACGGTAGCTTTCATTTCGAGACGAGGGAGCGAGTTTTTAAAAACAAACAAACCGATTTATTGACCTCATTAAAAACTGTCCTGCACAAAATGCTAACTGCTGAATAGCTATCGCTGTCACGTCAATCAAAAACGCGCACCTGTTTTTTTTCCACACTTTACTATTTTCCAACTGCACGTCGTCAAGGCTTTTTTTTTTTTTCACGGGCACCTGTTTTTTTTTCCACACACACTTACAAACACCCGGGCAACGCCGGGTACCCCTCGCTAGTCTATATATATAAAAGGCAAAATGTGTGTGACCATTTCGTATATGTCTTCAGGGTCGTTACTATCGCTTAAAACTGTTTATATAGGTCCTATATCATAATATCTAGGATTTGGGAACGCGGGTAGTCTCTAGATTTATTTACGTTGACTTTTGAGATTCATGCTATTTCGCTCTGTTTGTCTTGCATTTTAGTATAAATACAGTGAAATTAAATTAAAACGTTCTCGGCTTTCGCGCTGCTTTCCCCCCTTCCCACCATGATCTGAGGGAAGTGAAAACTAAAAATAACGATCCCGCGATGACCTCATTCAGTGTCTTCCTGTCAATCAAACCTCTTTTACTAGCTTTATGAGCCTTAACTTAACACGCTAATCAATTACTCTCACTCGTGGTCGAGACGGTTGGCTTTGGTTTCCACCTCCACGTCAAGGCTTCCAGGTTCAATTCCTCTTCCCAACCAAAACTATTTTTTTTTCTTTTACACTAGTGGTGGGACGATTAATCGGAATCGGAATCGTTAATCGTAAGAATCGTGTATTTTGGGAGGTATCGGAATCGGAATCGCATCGTTAAAAAATACCTTAATTTTCCGATTCCTTCATTACGATTCTTTTAGTCTGATGTTGAAAAAAAGAAAAAAATTTCCTGATATTTCTAACCGCAAGAGAGAAATAAAAAGAAACCAAAGAAATTCATTATTAACAGGGCAATGCTTAGTGCCCCTCCCTTACAAGGTTCATTCATTCAGATCTATTGTAATCAAAACTACAAAAGAGTTAACTTGAAAAGAAGTATGCAGGGCTCTACATTGCGAGTAAAAATTAAAAAAAAACGCTCATCTTTTTGGCGATTGTTTTTTTTTTTACTAACAATTCTTTTTGAATGCTTTTTCAACTTATATTTTCTTAAAATAAAACGAGCAAAGTCAAATTATTTAAACAGTAAAAGGTTTAATAGAACAATATACTTTTTTTTTCTTTTTTTAAAAGAAGGCTTTTGAAAGAAATATCTCTAAAATGAAATTGATCATGTTGTATTATTTCGCAAAGTTTTGACAGTAGTCGGTTTCTTTTGAAGTTTCAAAAAAATCGACCCCATACCTATCTCTTCCAAACCTAAAGTTATTAAATAACCTTTTCGTTAATTTAAGGGTAAATTAATTCAATTCAGTCAAGTTTTTTTTTTTTTTAATTTCATTGAAATAAAATCCATTATTTTTTTTTTCTCCAGAAAGATAAAACCCTGAATTTGGTTATATTAAAAGCAGAATAATATAATCTTTTTTCTAGAATTTTAAATTGAAAATTAAAAGTGTTTTGCGCAGTTTTTTGCCGAACGAAAAAGAAATTAATATATATATTTTTAAAAGGTTTTGTAATCAATTAATTTTTATGTCTAAATAATATTTACGAATAATTAAATAATTTCATTTTAAAAAGTATTTATAAATAGAATTTTACTAAGGACTTATAGTTTAGCAATATTGAACCGCATCAACCATGTGTGAATTGAACACAGTCAACCAAAAAAAAAAAAATTCAAAAGAAAATGCGGGTTTGTATTACTGTACACATAGATTCGAAAAAGTTGTCAAAAAAAAAATATATAACAAATAAATGTTATCAAAGGCAAGATAAGTTATTTTTCTACCTAACTGAATATATTTTTCGGGTTTTTATTCAATGTACCATGTTTATTCAGCTCGAAAAGCATACCGTGTTTACCGATGTATTGGAAAATTCCAAATGGCGACCGACACTCTCTTTAACACGGTAAGTTCAGGAAAAGAGGTTATAAATAAACTATACAAAATACTGCTAGAAACTCGCTCAATATATGTTACCGTGACATATTTTGACATATATTCGGTGTTTTTTTAATAGTATTTTGTCTAGTTTATTATTTATAACACCTTTTCCCAAACTTTAACCTCCTAAATTAAAAAATTTCCCAAACTTTAACCTCCTAAATTAAAACCTTGAATAATTATTTAAACTCTTATGTAAATTTATATTAAGCAGACTTTACAAATTGATAATAGTTAATTATTGGATTTTAATTAATTATAAGATGAAACTTTAATGATTCAAACTAGATAGATAACGACAAACTTCCACCCATTAATATGGGAGGGGAGATTATCACCAAAAGTTTCATGAATTATTAACTTCGCACCGGACTTACTACTTAGATATAAATAAGTCACTTGTACCCATTCCCCCCCCCCCTTTTTTTTTTTTTTTTTTTTTTTTTTAATGGAGAGTAGATAATACAGTGGATGTGTTATCGGCAGCTCCAGTAACTCTCGCTTCTCCTGTTTTGTCATTCAGTCCTCATTCAATGAGTGATTTTTCTGACAAAGGGTGAAGAAAAAGCTGCTTAAAGGTCGGTACTACTTGGTGACCAGTAGTCTGAGATGGATATTTTTCTGTCTCTGTCTGTCCTTGTTGCCATGTCACTAGTAAGGGTGCTGGAGGTAAACGTTTTGTCTGGGCTGACGTTATCCGCCTGATAGTCAGGGACCCGAACCTTGGATTAACCACTAAGGAGGCTGTCCTATCAGCAGGCGCAAAGTACTGGGACTGCTGTATTGCCATTTGGTGAGTGGATCTGGACCATGCAGCAGTCTCTGGTGGGGCCTCTCGATGCCATACTAGTGGGTAATTGTTACGGCTTTACCTTTTCGTGTGCTACAAATAAAAAAAAAATTTTCCTGTCTTTTTCTCTCTTATTTTCCCTCTCTGTACTGCTCTAACCAAGTATGCCGACCTATTCCACAAATCCCCAAACCTCAACATGAAATATCTCCAGAATAAAAACTTGATTAAACCTAGAACCCCATCTTCCAGCGTAGACCCCTACTACCAGGTCTCCTTCTCCAATATCAGGGGTCTACGTTCCAATTACAACCCAATTACAGGAGACGAAACCGGACATATTATTTCTATGTGAAACTGGAATAGGGCCGACCACTTCCCTAGATGAGTTCATAATTAATGGATACTCCAATTTAACAGCTAAATCTGACTCCCAAGATCGCCATGGGCATGGAATATGTGCCTACATTAAAGATGGCTTCCCATGTGGCAGGGATATCTCTAGAGAAGATCCTAATTTACCCTATATGTGCTTCAGGGTTGCACTTGCTAACACCACTACATTTATATTTGCCCTCTATAGGCCCCACAACAGCGGAGTTACTATCTTTAAGAGCATATCTGAGAAAATAGACCACATACTATCTTCACATCCCTCGGCTAACATCCACATCTGTGGTGACTTCGTCCATAACGTGGAATGGCTGACCCATTCAAATAAGACAGATGATGAGGGGAGGTTTTGTCATGATTTTGCCATTGCTTATGACCTCACTCAGATTGTTCGCGAACCCACCCGTGTGCCCGATACACCCAATCAATATGCAAGCCTCTTAGACCTTTTTCTCTCAACGTCCCCTGAGCTATGTTCATGTACCGTTCATTCTCCTCTAGGATCCTCCGACCACTCCGTCGTATCAGTTAAGATAAAAACGAAATGTAAGAAGCCCCCAGACGTACCCCTCCACCGTACTGTATACCGATACTCTATGGCTGACTGGGATAGCTTCCGTACATTCATATCTGATTTACCTCTGCACTCCATGTTTAAAAAGGAAGTGTCCTCTATAGTATCAGATCTGACCGAATGGTTAATTGTAGGCATAGACCAATTCATACCATCTAAAAAATTCCAACAAAAACCTAACAGCCAGCCATGGTTCTCCCCAGAATGTGCTGCTGCTATCGCGCACAGAAATCACTTTTTCCATAGCTACCAACGTAATAGATGCACTGAGACTAAAGCTGCTTTCAGGACTGCCAGCAACCACTGTAAAAGAGTAATAAAAAATGCAAGAGAGCTATATGCCCAGTCTGTTAAATCCAAGGTAGCTGATCAGCGGCTTGGTTCCCACCAGTTTTGGCAAATAACAAATAGGATCCTGAACAGAAGTGTGCGTTCTATCCCAACCATTATCAATGGACCAGAGGTCATCTCATCAGCGTCAGACAAGGCCAAACTATTTGCAAAGAACTTTGCAGCTAATTCTACCCTATGCGACGAAGGCCATCAACTCCCCATATTTCCTCCTATAACACAGAACAAGCTAGGTAACATACAAATATCCGTGCATGAGGTCGCCAAGCTAATAAAAAACCTAGATTCCAGTAAAGCAACTGGCCCTGATGGCATCCCAATTATAGTGTTAAAAAAGCTTCAACCAGAACTTGCTCCCATACTTACGAAACTATTTAAGCGCTGCCTTAAGGAGAAGTGCTTTCCGACCCCCTGGAAGACCTCATCAGTTTGCCCTGTATTTAAGAATTCAGGTGATAAGTCATCTCCCTCTCAGTACAGACCAATAAGTCTTCTCTGTGTTATGAGTAAGTTGCTGGAATCCATATTAAATAGAGAAATAGTCAACCACCTCAGCAGGAATAACCTTCTTAGTGACATTATTTATTTAACTATGAAGCATCCAAATAAATTGGAGGAGCAAAATAAAAAAGAAAAGGAACAAAAAATTACCAACTAGTCACTCAGAGCAGTTTTATTAGTGAGAGTCGAAATCGCAGTGTCTTTTTTTTTTTTTTTTTTGCCTACGTCACCATCTAGGTGTCACCAATTTGTTTTTAACCCTCCTTAACTTCAAAGAGTAAATACAATATATACAACTAAAAAAATAATTTTTAAAAATGCTGATTCCATTCATGAAAAATTCTTTTAACTAGAAATTTAAACTTAGGTAAAGATAGCTGACTGACAGCAACAGGAGCACTGGTAAACTACTGAACCACGTGGAAAGGTGTGGGGGGGGGGAAGGAAAAAAAAGGAAATTAAATGATAATAAATTATGATAACCGACTTTGAAAGGCACTAAACTCCTAAAATTTACTTCTTTAAAATTTTAGGCGGCACTCTCCGGTGATTTTAAAGCACTCTCTCGCTCTCTCTCTCAAAAAAAAAAAAAAAAAAAAGATTTAATTTTTAAGTTTGGGAAAGATATATTTATTATAACCAAATTCCTGTATGAAGACTGGATCTACTTTATTGGACGTTAATTTGTGAGATAAGTAATTTTTCAATGTTTAATATGTTTTTAAAGTTTCAATTATCAATTAAATTTTTTTAATTGCATTTATTTTTCAATTTATTTAAAAAAAAACAGGGTTTTAAATGTATTTTTCAAGGTAACAAGCTTCGAAAGAAGTCTAATAAAAAAAAAAAAAATCACTTAATTTTTAATTTCGACAACCCTGAGAATTTAATTATTAAAAAAATATTGAAATGTGACATTTTTTTATTTAACATTTCTATTAGTTCAATTAATTTTCTTTCAATAATTCATTTCACTCAACAAACTTCACCATTTTTTGTTTGTTTTTTTTTTCATCTTTTTCTGTAATTTTGGTAATTATGTTTGCTCAATTTTATCTAGTATTTCATTTGTTTTTTATAGTGGTATCATTTTTATATGTGTTCCTTTGATATACCCTATTGCAAAATTAGTTTGGCTAAACTTATTCTTCACATTAGAAACAACGTGTAAAAGCAATGAAAAATTAAGAAAAAATAATAGGTGTTAACTACTCCTTGTGAATTATGGAGGTCTGAAGAACTGTCGTCACAAATACAACTATCAATAGCTAAACAAAAAATCGTTTTTGAAATTCCTTTAATTGTAACTTTTCGCTATACCTACCTTTTGGTATAAAACACAAAAACTTTCGATTAATGGTATTTCTCATATAGGGTCGTTAACTTTAGAAAGGTTATTTTGTATCTACGGCGTTATGTCACATGGTATATTGTTGTTTTTTTGCATTACGCACGTTCATTTATAAATTATTAAATCAAATATTTATCTTTTTTATATTTAATTAGTATATATTTTCTTTCTCTTCCGCTATATTTTTTTTATTTAATTCATTAAATCTGTTAATTATGAGGACCAAAATAATGAATCGTGTGTATTTATTCTCTAATTTTCTTGTTTTTGTTCTGTTATATAAATTCTATTTTATTTGTTTTTTCTCTGAAGGATAAATTCTATTTTCTTTGAGTTTTTTTTCTGTATTCCAATTAAGTAAAATAAATTTTCTCTAAAATAAATTTTGCTAATTTTTCCGTTTAATTTACTATATAATGATTTTATTTAAACCAAAACACGACGGTGTAGACATAAAATATCTCTTCTAAAGTTAGGGAACATATTTGGGAACTACCGACCATAAGTATAAAACTACCTGGTATATTTCAAAACAATAAATTCCCTAGGAATCGGAATCGTACTTGGTATCGGAATCGTTAATCAATATTTTCCTGGAATCGGAATCGTATAAAAATTAGGAATCGTCCCAACACTATTTTACACCTTTAAACACGCGGGCAACGTTTTTTTTTATTACTTCGCTTATTCTTTAGTTTACCCCTCCCCCATACACAGGTTTATTTATGCATTTTTTTTTCCGTTTTGGTTTTGGGTTTTTTTTTACATCGTCTTTTTTATAATATTTAAGCAGGGTTATTAATTACACCCCCCCCCCATACACACACCTACAAACACCCGGGAAACGCCGGGTACCCCCTCCCCGCTAGTAATTTATAAAACTCATTATGTCTGTCTGTCTTCATTTTTTCAAACTGCATCTGCTCCAAGATAAAAGATCGCTAAGCCGTGCAAGGCAGGTCAAATGATTGCATTTTTTGTGGACGTTTTTTTTATGAGCTCGTAAAAATAACTGCTAAGTGGTCAAAATTGAAAGAAATTGGAACTTAGCAGGTGTACATGAACTTAAAGTTCTTATATTATGCATGCGCAAATATATATACATTAATGTTAGTTCATTTTTAGCTATTTCTTATTCAACTGATGATAGCTCAAATAGTAACAACACAGGCTGGAGCACTATAAGTTTTGGTTTCAGTTTCAATTCTAGCAGATTGAACTCAAATAATGTTTTTTTTTATTATTTTGAAATCACTACTATATATTGGATACAATATAATCTATATAAAACAGTAGGTGTGTGAGTGTGTGTGTGTGAAAATATTTAACCAATAAAATCTTAAACTACTGGTTACATAACACTGAAATGAATACGAAATAGTAATCAAACACCAAGAACGGTTTATAACAAGTAAAATCTTTGGATGGATGAATAATATGTACAGAAATATGTTGGCAAGTTGAAGTGCAAAATATTCATTTCAACTTGCTAAAATATCTTTGTTACTTTTGCACAAATTTATTCATAACTTGAAGTGATTTAATTTTAAATCTTTCTTATCTGTCAATAGCTCAAATGGTATGGAACATGCAGTGGCGTAGCAACTGTTTTTACTGCCCAGGGTGATCGTAAGATTGGCATTTGATAACCTGTTAAACTTCAAAATTCCAAAAATCCCTCAAAATATTTTCATGGAACTACAATGAAGGGTCTAATTTTAGACTGCTGCTATTTGTCGTGGACTTTCATCTTATTAAATATTCTTATACAGTTGTTATCATCACTAAAGAAAACCAATGATTTTTCAAAACAAAAACGTATTATTCAAATTATTGAAAAAAATTTCTTAAACAAGTAAATACAGACTGGATATGCAAACAAAAGAAGCAAAAGATTTTTTTAAACTAAAAACATAAGATTCAAACTATAAAATAAATGTTTAAAATAAATTGGTTACACAAACATAAATTTAAATGAGAACATTTGAAAACCTGAAATTGTTATGAAATGATAAAATCGTTTTTATTTTTAAGTCCGAATTTTCACCAAAAACATGGCTTGATCAAAAAGATATTCTGATGTAGTTTTCTTTTCTTTTTCTTCATAATGCTGTTATTAAGAGGTTGAGCCTCCCACAGAGAAAAAAATGTTTGAAATCTGTACATGTAATCGCTTGGTTTAAGCGCAAAATTGAACAAATTTTGAGTCACACATTTTTGAGAACATTTTTATAAATTTAAATGAGAACATTTGAAAACCTGGAAAGAAGTAGCGATTTTCTTTCCCAGGTTAACTTTCACTAGCAATACACATGAAAAAATTGAAATAGCTTAAAATATTTCAATATTGGTATACATAGAAAGAGCTTGATGAGCTAAGAAAGAATCTTTTTAAAGATTTTAAATCTGATTAAAATTAAGGAAGTTATGACTATTTTTGTGCCTCACATGTTTGCATATTTTCCCCTCTTTAAGACCATATGTGTTTCGTCACATTTTTTACACTACTTTTTCAGTAAAACTGTCATATCTTTGTTAAAACACAAGATAAAACAATGGAATTTACCATATAAGTGTATTTTTGTACAAGGAATCAGAATATGCAACTGAAAATCTCCAAAAGTTCATGGTTTCCAAATAATCTGCAGTAAATGTGCATAAATATGCTGCAATTCCTTAAAAATGCCATGTATCCATAAACAGAAAAGAAGTTGGAGAACTCAAAGTTGAATTGTAATGTGCTTTATGTACAAAAAACTTGAATCTAAACATAGGACCATTTAAAAATGAATATATTGCAATATTTCTTTGGTATTACTGCAGATTAACACCTTCTGTTTAACCCCACCCATCCCCTTCTGACCCCCCCCCCCCTGCAAAATGTGATTCTACCTTTTTAGGCAATTATGTATGAAATGTCATGAAAAACTTTAATGAAAGATAAACAGATTATTTTAGAATTTAATGTAAAATAATTTCCGATTACAGGTCATTCTAGCGTTTAAGGGCAGTTAACTGGTTTTTTTTCTATGGGAGATAACTCCTGTATGCTTTTTGTTCTGTTAAGACAATTATGTGTGGTTTTAAGAGGGTTTCTATGCAATGAGAATATGGGGAGGGTTGTCATTCGGACTTTGAATTAATTGTAGAGCTAAGGAAAATTAAACAAAACCAACAAAAACAATATTGGGGGGGGGGGTTAGTTTCACAAAAATTTAATGTAAAATAATTCATCATTTCCAGGACAGTTAATTTTTAATCATGTGCATTTTTCTTTAAGGAAGGACCTATTTATTGTTTGCTGGTTTTAGACGCTTGTATGTGGCTTACAGAGGTATTTTGTTGAGGGGGGGGGGGCTTGCCACTTGAACTTTGTGTTATTGTTAGGGTTAAAAACTGTTTTAGGAGGAGACTTGCCACTCATAATTGGGGTTAGAGGTGAGGTTAAGAGAGCTTTTTTTCAAAGAGAACGTTCATCCATCACTCATATTTACTGGTAGTGGTTCATAATTATTGGCTTTTGAAAATGTTATGGATTAAATTTGGAATATCACATTACTATTAAATATGTAAACTTATGTCCAAAAAAAATATGTGTGTATATATAACAAATAAATGTTATGCAAAGCATTAAGCAAGTTACTTTTCTACCTAACTGAATAAGTTTTTACTGTTTTTATTTAATGTAAAATATTTTTTCGATTTGAAAAGTAGGTAATATTCAGCGCTACCCGAAAAGAAAATATGGCCACAATTTCTATTTACATTTTTCAAGTCTTGATAATCACTTCAAAGTAAGAAATGAAACAAAATGGTGAATGAAATCCACCCAATAAATGTCACGGTAACATTTATTGGGTGGGTTTCATTCACCATTTTGTTTCATTTCTTACTTTGACATCTTTGAGACTTCAAAAATGTAAAGAGACATTGCGGACACTTTTCTTGTTCTTCGGTAACGCTCGCTCAACACTACTTATTTTAATTACATTTTCACCCCAAACAAGGCACATTGCCACTTTGTTGTGGGATATAGGCATCAGGGGTACTGTGTAGGGATTTGGGCAGTAAGATGTCGGTTCACGTTGCACTTGTACTGCATGTCAGTACAGTTGGGGAAGCAGGGACCCGGAAGGGAATTCCAAAATCTAGCTGTCCTGGGGAAAAAACTACTGGAGTAGAAGGCTTTCTTACATCTAGGGATCTCTACTGTGAAGGGGTGGGATTTAGCTTGTCGGGTTTGTCGGGGGTATTTACGTCGAGGGGGCACAAGTGCTTGCAGTTTGTCAGAGCATTCACCATTAAAGTACTTGTAGAACCGAATAAACATTTTACATTAAAAATAATTAAAAAATAAAAAAATTAAAAAAATTTTAAAAAAATTTTAAGATTAAATGATATTGAATTTAAATATTTTGTGATATAAAGTTTACACAGGTAATTTTTTATAACAGGTTTTGAATATAAAAAAAAAATATTCATATGGCAATGTTAATATCAGAAATCCAGCATTGGCCTAAAAAAAATTCATTTTGATTTGATTATTTGAATGTCAACTTTATTTTTGCATCTTTTTAAAAAAAAAAAATGTATGGAGATCTCTAACAGTGTCATTATTTACATAGGTTTCATCAACAGAGAACATTAAAATTAATTTAAATTTGTTTGTGTAGTTCATTAAAAAGAAATCTATTTATATTATTTTTTATCCATTTTTTTCTTGTAAATGTTTATTTATTCATAAATTTCTGCATAAAAAAAGTATATGTTTATCGAGTAACGTGTAAATTTTGATTTCTTTGCGTTTTTTTGTTTTTGTTTTTTTTTTTCTTTTCTTACATCTTGATATCATTAACACAGACTAGGTTTTTTTTTTTCATAAAATGAGAAATTACTTCTTTTGGATCTTATGCACTTATGTTACCATGCTAAAATAATAATGTTAGTATTTAGAAAGCCATTTTTAACTTGGGAAAGGAAGGGAGTTTTGTAACTATTTTGTATTTTCACCTAACAATTTCATTAAAAAATCTCAAAACTCAAATTTAATTTGAAAATAAGATTGTAAAAAAATAGCACGATAACATAAGTACAATTTTTATTATCATTTACGATTTATTTCATGTAAAATAAAAATAATACTGTTCAAATGTTAATATTTTTAATTTAATAAACAAATATCTATAATATTAATCATTAAACTCTACAATAACACACTTATTGTAAACTGGGATAGTACGCAGACAAATATTTATATTAACTTTTTTATTTTCTTTAGATGAATTTGGAACAGACTTTCTGAATGAGGACTTGATATTTTTATAGAAATAACTTAAATTGAAAAAAAAAAAAAAAAAGAATAAACAATCTATATATCTATAAAAGTGAACGTGTGTGTATCTGTGTGTGTACATTTTTCTACGCAATAAATCTGTCAATTTTAAGTCTACAGACTCGAAATTTGATATACAGGATACTGAGATTTGGGAAAATTTTTGTAATCCGTTTTCGGCCAGAGATTTGGTTGTTAAGGGGTCAAAGTTAAACGATTAGGGCTTTGAGAACTCTACCAAACTCCGACAATTTTAGGTCTAAACACTTGAAATTTTAGATATAAGTTCCTTGGACATGGATCTAACTTAATAACTTGATTTGAGCCCAAATCAATAAATGTTAAGGGTTCCAAGTTAAATAAAATTGACCTCTGCGGTCTCTACCAAATTACTCAGACAATTTCTGGTCTAAACATTTGAAATTTTATATAAAGTGTATTTAGAGATAGAGCAAGCTTTTTAATCGGTTTGGGGTTGAAAAATTTTAATTACCAATATATAAATGTATGTATGTTTGCATGTTTGCCTAAAACTTTCGATAGAGGCGACGGATTTTTACAAGATCAGTATCATTTTGAAGTTAGACCTTTCAGACGACAAATATCGAAAAATTGGCTAAACTCATTAATATCTTCACCTTCAACTGGGCAATTTTCTACGGGGGGGGGGGTCGCTTTTTTTTGCAGATATTTTCGAAAGTCATCCTCTCCTTTTGACTGTCTAGCCTTAATTTAAACTTATGTCACTTCCGGTTTGTGAGGGATTGTATTTTTTTAATATAAGCATATGAACAGAAAAATTTATAACCTTTTTTTTCCTTGTTCATTTGAAATAATTTCAATGTAATTGTTAAAAAAGAAAAACTGTTAAAAAATAAGTTTCATTTTTGAGATGATAGAATACATTTATTGTATAAGGAAAAATATGAGTCAAATGAATTAATAAATACATGTATATATTAAATTATTATTTTTTCTAAATCAATATGATATAAATGAAAATATGAAAATCTGATAGCAAAAAATAAAAAATGTTATTTCTATTAACCATTACAGTGCTGATGAACATCCCTACAATTGACACAGAAAATAATGTACACACCAAATGATGACGTTGCTGGTATTGTGTAAAAAGTTGACGTTTCTACTAGTGGTGGGACGATTAATCGTAAGAATCGTGTATTTTGGGAGGTATCGGAATCGCATCGTCAAAAAATACCTTAATTTTCCGATTCCTTCATTACGATTCTTTTAGTCTGATGTTGAAAAAAAGAAAAAAATTTCCTGATATTTCTAACCGCAAGAGAGAAATGTAGCATGTTATAAAAAAAGAAACCAAAGAAATTCATTATTAACAGGGCAATGTTTAGTGCCCCCTCCCTTACAAGGTTCATTCATTCAGATCTATTGTAATCAAAACTACAAAAGAGTTAACTTGAAAAGAAGTATGCAGGGCTCTACATTGCGAGTAAAAATAAAAACAAAAAAAAAAGCTTATCTTTTTCGCGACTGTTTTTTTTTACTGACAAATCTTCTAATAGTGAATGAAAATGCTTTTTCAACTTATATTTTCTTAAAATAAAACGAACAAAGTCAAATTATTTAAACAGTAAAAGGTTTAATAGCACAATATACTTTTTTTTTCTTTTTTTAAAAGAAGGCTTTTGAAAGAAATATCTCTAAAATGAAATTGATCACATATTATTTCGCAAAATTTTGACAGTGGCTTCTTTTGAAGTTTCAAAAAGAATATCATTGGAATAACATTAGAACTACACATGCTAAGTGGTGATTTGCGGTTAAGGTCTTCAGAAAAGGAAAAAACAAAAACAATTATTTTGCTATCTCTTAAATACAGCTTTATATTTAATTTAAGCTACTACTGGGTAAGTCACTTTTCAAATATATATATATATATATATATATATATATATATATTTTAAATTTACATTCTATTAAAATATTCAGCTCATGAAGCAATTAGATATATTTTTTGGAACTTCTTTGCAGATCCCCCCCCCCAAAAAAAAATAAAATAAAATATTGGTTTTAATTTAGATTAGATAACATTTTTGGTATTATTTTACTTTAGGGCTCGTCTCACGTTCGTATAGAAAAATATATTTTTTAAAGTAGATTTAGGTGTGCTGAAAACGCCACCCCATTCTCGAGTAACTCTTTATAAAATACCTATTTCGAATTTTCTTTTTATCCCGAAAAAATAAAAAAAACTTATTCTAAAAAAGACATGGGGCCTATGTTTTTTGTACCTCCCCCCCCCACCAAAAAAAAAAAACACCATGAACAAACAAAAACACGTGTTAGATGCTTCCTTCCCTATTTTAAAAACTATTTGCCTGCCCCAATTTTGAATGCAATATTTGTTTATAACACAACCGAAATTATATGAAAATTAAGATTTTAAAGGGAAGTCCTGTGGTAGTGTATTATCGACATTTACAAAAAAAAAAAAAACAATTGCCTTTCCAAAATTATCCGCAATTTTTTAAAATTAATTTCCATCTAATTTTAAATTGTCCGCAAAAGATTACTAGGCTTATGTCACTTTAATACGAGTGTGGGTACACATATGGCACACGAATAGCCTTAGTGTGCACTCGAGCGTACCTTAACGAAAGCTGTAAAATGGCCGAAAATAGTCTGAGGGTTCAGGGGCTCATACCCACTAGTGTAGCTAGGGGTGGCGGTCAGCCCTGTGTGACAGCCATAGAGCGGTGACAATCCCCCCCCCCCAAAAAAAAAAAATTTTTTTCAGCCAAGCTTAGGTGCGAAAATAGTTGGAAATAGAGTTTATTTATTATATATTATGGAATTTTTAATTTAAAATCTTTTTTTAGAATATTATAAACTCTTAAAAAAATTAGTCATTGCAAAATCTTTTGCCGATTTTTATTGAAAACTTTTGTACTTTTGAAATCATTTGATGACATTCTATTTTTTTAACTGTGGAAAAATGAGAAAGAAACTATATATATATATATATATCCGGGGGGGGGGGGTCACCTAGCCAGTATTGGCAAGCCAATGGTAACAAAGTGTGAAAAAATTTAACAATTTCAAGTAAAGTGGACATTAAAGGGATTAGTGAATTCAAAAGTTTTCACACCTTTATGCAAAAACAGGTATTGGCATCATGTGTCTTAAATATAAAGCCATAAATCCCAAACTACAGATAGAAATTATTTCTGCTAATTGGTATCTTTCCACGTTTCTCAGCTACAAGACACACAAAAGACAGTGTAAATTTTCCAAGATAAAAATGTAAGTGTATACTTTTAAACTATTTTAAAGACAGTCAAAATGTGTTTCATGAATTGAAAATTTAATTTAATTTTAACTAGTCTGTGCTTGTAATGAATATGCTAATTATGAAATGAAATAACTAAGAAATTGTTTTTGTGGTTTCAACTATATTCTAGTTCTAATAACTTTAATTTTCAAATATAAAAATATATTTATTGAATAAATAAGATAGTTTCTTATAATAATTGCACAATACCTTCACGTTTCTTTTGAATAATCTTTGAGAATAATAATGTCAAAAAAAATGGGTGAAACAATAAATAAACAAAAAAGCAAATGTTATTAATAACTAAGTTACTTCTTTACCCAATTAGATACATTTTTGGAGTATACCCGAACGAGCATCACCCCATCTATATTTTTTTCTGTTTGTTTTTTTGCAATTTTGAAAAACTGTAAGAAACCGAACAGAACAGTGGATTATTATTGATTGGACACTTACCAGATTATCTCACAAAAAACAAGCAAAAGTATTTTGACATTTGAAAGGGGTGCTAGTTTTTAGTAACAACGTTATAGCAAACCGATCCCATATTGAAACCACTCGACGAGAATTGGGATTTATTTTGGTGCTTGTGCAGTGTACGTACCGTGTTATATTTTAGATGGGATTTCCAAGTTAAATTAAATTTTTATGGTATATTTTTTCATTAAATTGTTAGGTGAAAGTGCAGAACAGTTAAAGAATAGCTTTTTCAATAATAACATTATTTCAGCATGGTTCATATTTCTCGCAGTATCAAAAATGTGGTGCTCGGTAAAAATGGCACAAGTGAATAAGTAGGTAAAAATGGCACCAAAACGTCCTACTGAAGCGATGGGGTCCCAAATTCTAATCTCATTTTGGGTTTTATAAAATAAAATTGTTTTTTTTTTTGTTTTTTTTAACTTTTTTTAGGCGGACGTTGGCTTTCACCATTTTTATATTTAATTAGTATATATTTTCTTTCTCTTCCGCTATATTTTTTTTTATTTAATTCATTAAATCTGTTAATTATGAGGACCAAAATAATGAATCGTGTTAATTTATTCTCTAATTTTCTTGTTTTTGTTCTGTTATATAAATTCTATTTTATTTATTTTTGCTCTGAAGGATAAATTCTATTTTCTTTGTTTTTTTTTTTCTGTATTCCAATTAAGTAAAATAAATTTTTTCTAAAATAAATTTTGCTAATTTTTCCGTTTATAATAATTTTATTCAAACCAAAACACGACGGTGTAGACATTAAATATCTCTTCCAAAGTTAGGGAACATATTTGGGAACTACCCGACCATAAGTATAAAACTACCTGGTATATTTCAAAACAATAATTCCCTAGGAATCGGAATCGTACTTGGTATCGGAATCGTTAATCAATATTTTCCTGAAATCGGAATCGTATAAAAATTAGGAATCGTCCCAACACTAGTTTCTACACATAACTTTAGAGGTGCCTATGGTATAAAATTTCAGATTTTTTGTTAGCTTTTATTTATTTTTTCTATTTTTACCCTCTCAAAATGCTGCCACCTTAATACACCACTGGGAACAGGACTGGAGGGCTATTTTGGATTAAATTCCAGCTGATGGCACCCAAGTAATTTTTTTTAATTGTAACTTTTGAAATCAGTATTATATATTAGGTACAATATAATACTCAATTAGTAATACATACGGACAATAAAATGTTTTAGATAACCACAGATTTCAAGGGGGTTTTGCTAAAATCATTATATTTTAGACCATATTTAAAAACCAAAGCACAAAGTTGTCAAAATACAACTGTTTTGTTCAGAAATGAATATACTTTCAAATGAATTAATTAAATAATAAAGTGCATTATATATTTTAAGAGTTTTAAGCAAATAAACTGATAAAAATGTGAACATCATAAAATGGCATTTTTGGTAAGATTTTGTAAATGGTTATCAGAATATATAATTAAAGCAATCCCAACCAGTCTGGCATATTGAACTTTGTTCAACTTGCAATTTTGCACATATTTCTGGTCAAATTTTTTAAATATTTATATGGTTGAAAAGACAAGAAAACAAACCAAGCATGCATGAGTGAAAAATTTACTTTCACCATGACTAACATTTGTGCAAAATTACAAAAAAAAAAAATCCAAGGTGTGGTTATTGAGAAAAGTGTGAACAAACAAATGATTTGGGGGCAATTTTACCCCTATAATGCCTCCTGGAGGGGCAACCAGAGTTATCCCGGAAAACCTGTTCCTGCAAAAATTTACTTTTACCATGACTAATATTTGTGCAAAATTTTTAAAAAATTCAATGAGTGGTTATTGAGAAAAGTGCAAAAAACAGACGTCAGGGAACCAATAAGCTTTCTAAAGGTATAAGTTGCGTGCATTCATTTATAATGACGAATTAAACAGTGTTTTGCTTTGAACAATTGAAAATATAAAATGATTTTTTTTTTTTGGTTTACGTGTACGAGTGGTACCCTCCCCCTTTATATTTTTTATTTTCGTCTTTTTCCACAACGTTTTCAGTGGATTATTATCGGATGGAAATTCCTGATTGTCAAAAAAATAAATAAAATTTAACAAAAAAATATTTAAAATATTCATAGAAGGTGCTCAGTTTCTAGTGAAGTTAAGAAATAAAAATGTCTTAAATTGGAAAGTTTAAAAACGAAATAATGTGTCACTCGGTAGTAAAAAGACATGAAATATAATACCTAGATATAGGCACAGTTTTTCCCCTGTGGACCAAAATATTGTAGGTTTACAACAAAGATGGCACATACAAATTTATTTTGTTTACACTATTAGTCATTACCTTATTTAACTATAGAACAACATTTTAGACACATTATTTCATAATATTAAAACATTACATTTATTTCTAGGAGCGACATCATCATCGTCATAACCTATAAAGAAAGTAGTTCCAATTTTACCCCATATTCCATAAGTCCTCTTACGACCTCATTCTTCACCGTGTGAATTTATACTTTTTCCTACTTTCCTATGCCATCATTAACTGGCTACTGAATCCATACACATTACATACACATACCACTTTTCATCTGCACAAATAACGATGGCTCCCTTTACATATTCAATGGATTTCGATTCGTTGAACTCTAAGCATTCCTACATTCTAGATTAACGATATCAGCCTCAAAACTGAAAGCTCACTTGCATTTCAATATGGCCTCTTCTGATTATATACATACAGAAGAGAAACCTTCTGGCTTATTACTTATCGCATTAAACACACCAACCATGCAGTACACATGTATTTATACATTAAAAAAAAAAAAAAAAATGCTGTATGTGTGTGCCATTAAACTAATAGGCCGCATAAACTTCTGCATGCATGCTTGTGTTTACACACATACATGTGTTTGTTTATTGTGTATTTGTCCATGTGTATGCATGCGCCATTAAACTAATAGGCCACAAAAACTTGCACAATCATGTTTGTGCTTCTACACATTTTTTCATTTTTTTTACATAGGCATCACCACTTATCAAGGCCAAGAGGCCACTCAAGGATAAGGGTTAAAGAGTGTACAGTAGAAATTGGACAATATAGTAATCATTAGTAATGAAAATTTGGTAAATTAGATAACTTATATAGAACGGCTCATCAAGAACTTATTTACGTTAGACTTGAACACAACCATATTGTAGTCAGCCAGAAAGCAGGAAAAACATACATGTGCGCATCTACATACAGACCTACATATGTGTGCGTGCATATTTTTTTGGTTTGCCTGAGTGTGTGTCCGTGTGTGTATGCGGGTGTGTTCGTGTTTATGCGTGTGCACCATAAAATTATTAAGCTGCGCCAACTTGGACACATGTGTTGGTATTTATACACTTGCGTGTGTGTTTGCTTTTTTTTTTGTTTCTCTTGTGTGCATGTTTGCTTTGAGTGTGTATGTGCATGCACGTTTTCTTTGTATATATGTATTCATTATGTTAACATGAATGTGCAGCATCAGAACAGATACTACACTTTCAGCCTTGGCCCTGAAAACTAATGTCTTATTATATCTACTGTTTCTAAGATGGTAGTAAATAAAATAAAGCGCAACTGACGAAATACTTTTAAATACACGCAAATTCATCCATAATTGTGAAATTATTCAAAATTGCAGAAATACAGCACAAACGCAACTGAAAAAAATTATTCAAACGATCCTTTGGAATATAAGTATATCAAATGAATTGGTGCTTATGCACTTATATTAGCGTGCTACTATTTTTTTTATAGTATTTTCACGTTAAATTCAAGTTTTACAATATCTGTTTTTTTTATTAAATTGTTAGATGAAAGTACAGAATAATTCAAATAAAATAACTTTTGGTAAAACTTGCAGAGAATGCTTTGTTTTACAGTTGTAAAAATGGAATGAAAATTTAAATTTTGTCCCAATTTTCAAATAAAATTACCAAAAAGATATACCAAATTGACTTTTTACGTTTAAAAATTAAATTATTTCGTTTTTATTTATAAAATTTATTTTTATATAAAAAAATCTTTCGTAGCAACAGATTTGATGTACATATTCCATTTTAGTAAAGGTCAAGCCCACAAGATATTGGCTTTCTTAGATGAAATGCACCTAACATTTGTAGAATAATCAAAAGAACACAACAACAACAATAATAATAATAATAATAGCAGCAACACTTACCAAGGGTCCAGCTTATGCACAAGACAGACACCAGATTGAGCTGGACTGAGGGCTTGTATTTATGTACAAGCATATCCAATCAGGTGATTCCGCCAATCACAATCCAAAGAATAGACTGGCCCATGTGTGCACAATGGAATCTCCCATTGTGCCATAAATAGTTCTCCTCTTTCATGAGAGGTAACTTTAGTCTTTGTCAAGTTATCCACAACTTGAACACTGACCGAAAGTCCACTACAGAATCCAATATGGCGCTACGAACAGGATTCGAGACAGAAGATTGGGAAGACTATTTCCTCAAAGCAGGCATTGCTGCCGATTCCGCCAAGAGCTACGCTGCAACTTTTGTGAAGGAAAAACTGAGGAAAGAAAACCTTCAAGTAATGGATCGAGCCATGCTAAGAGAATTGGGAATCACAACAATGTGAGAAGCTCTGTCTATCCTTCGACAAGCCAAGGAGCCCGCTACCCAGACCACCTATGCTAAGGCACCAGCTGCCAGGCCTCCCCAACTTCATCTCGAAATGACCCCTCAACAATTCAGAAAATTTCGGATTGATTGGGAAGTATTCACCAGAATAACGGACATGCCAACTTCTCAGGCCAATATCCAGTTATACAGTTGCGCTGATGAATCCGTCCAAAACGCAATCATAAATACGTACCCTAAGTTCTTCACCACCAACCCAGACAAGCTGCTAGAGATGAAAGAAGCATTGGTAACTCAAAAATCAAATCCCATGGTCCATTGGATGACATTTGCATCTATATCACAGCATGAAGATGAACCCATCCAACAATACCTTGTTCGTCTTAGGTCCACGGCCATAGACTGTAATTTCTCATGCCCCAACTGCGATCACGACCTGTCCGATTTTTTACATCAAGGACCAATTTATCAAAGGGATATCGAATGATACGCTTCAGACCGATCTACTGGCAAAAGCCGGGTTGCTAAGAACTCTCAACCAAAATATTTGTCATGCTGAGGCATTTGAGTCTGCACTACGGGACCAAACCGCAATGACTGATACCTCAGACATAGCTACAGTCCGGATGTCAATATATCGCAGGCAAAAAAAACCCAGTGCTGTACGGACTAGCAGAGGCAATATTCGCACTAGCTCTACTGCTACTCACAACGATAACATTGCTGATAAAGAACCCCGTCAAACCTGCATAGGTTGTGGTAGTCACCAACACGGTACTCCAAGGACAAGTGCCCGCCATTTAACATGTCCGGCATGGAATCAAATGTGCAACACTTGTGGGAAACTTAACCATTTCTCAGCAGTGTACCGGACAAAGAAATATCGCCCGGCAGTGATAAAAAGTTTTGAAAACCAAGAAGCTCCCATGAATACACTCATGGCCCATATCACATTCGATCAAATGAGGGGCACCATTATGACTACAGAAGGTGATCTGTTAACTGAAATAAATGCATCAGTAATCCCATTCTCACCAAAACCAGATCCCAGACAAGCTGTCAATATCCCTAGGAGTCATAGTACAACGCTAAAGGTTTTTCCCGACAGTGGTGCCGCCATTTGTCTTGGGGGACCAAAGCATTTAATCAAAATGGGCCTCACAGAGATTAGTCTTGTCCAATCAAGAAAGATCATACGAACAGTTGGAGGTTTCACACTCATGTGTCAGAGTTGGCTACCAGTTGAGTTTGTGATCAGAGGGAAAACAACTAAACAAGCCCTCTACATATGCAATGGCATACAACGGCTTTATCTCAGCAGAGCAGCCTGCATCGATGTGGGAATATTGCACAAACATTTTCCAAACCCTTTAGCAGACGAACATAAAGAGGTAGACACCAAGTCTAAAAAGTGTGTAGATCAATTGCCAAATCGCCCCAAAAATCTCCCTTTTTCCGCAACAGAAGATAACATAGGCAAACTTAAGAGCTGGCTCCTAGAAAAGTTTGCCAAAACGACATTCAACAAAAATGGGATATTTCCAGCCATGTCGGGCCCAGCTGCCCATATTCACCTCAAAGAGGGAGCAATCCCTAAAGCCAGGCATAACCCAATTCCTGTACCCTTCCACTTCAAGGAACCAGTAAGACAAGCCCTTTGGAAGGATGTAGAAAAAGGTATCATAGCTCCAGTACCCGTGGGTATGCCTACTGATTGGTGCAGTACTATGGTAATAACTGCCAAAAAGAATGGTAATCCACGGAGAACAATAGATTACTAACACCTTAACTCTCAATGCAAGCGAGAAACCCACCATACTGGGTCGCCATTCCAGTTGGCACTGCAAGTGCCACCTAGAACAAAGAAAACAGTCCTAGACGCTGTTGATGGATACCACTCGATTCTCTTAGACAAAGAATCTCAACCATTAACCACCTTCATAACTGAGTGGGGAAGATACATGTATCTTAGGATGCCTCAAGGATATGTCGCATCTGGCGATGCTTACACTCGCAGATACGATGAGATAATAAAAGATATCCCACGCAAAGTGAAGATAGTAGACGATACCCTGCTATATGACTCTAGCATTGAGGGAGCCTTTTATCATACCTACGATTTCCTGCTCCAATGTGCTAAGAATGGAATTGTGCTCAACACCGACAAATTCCAATTCTGTCAGGATGTCGTACAATTTGGAGGCCTCCAGATAACTTCTTCAGGAGTGACCCCTTCTGAGTCCATGATACAAGCGATACAGGATTTTCCAGTCCCAAGGACAATTACTGACGCCAGATCATGGTTTGGGCTTGTCAACCAAGTAGCCTGGGCATATTCACTGGGTCCAGTTATGGTGCCTTTTCGGGACCTCGTCAAACAAAACCCCAAATTTGCTTGGAATCAAAACCTTGAAGACGCATTCAAAGATTCCAAGCGAGTTATAATTCACCTAGTCCAGAAGGGGGTAGCAACATTTGACAAAGACAGAGCAACTTGCCTTGCTCCAGATTGGAGCAAAGAAGGAATGGGCTTCCTACTCCTACAAAAACATTGCCAATGTACCATGGAAAAAGCCCCAATCTGCTGTTCCGAAGATTGGCATCTGATATATGCCGGCAGCAGATTTTGCACGGATGCTGAACGCAGATACGCACCAATAGAGGGTGAGGCAGCAGCAATAGCATGGGCATTGGAGAAATGCCGTATGTTCGTCATGGGTTCTCCAAACATCATAGTGGTCACAGACCATGAACCTCTGAAGGGGATATTTGGCGATCGTGATCTGAGCAAGATCCAAAACCCCCGGCTCTTTAGACTAAAGGAAAAGACCCTGAGATATAGATTTACCATACAGCATTGCCCCAGGAAGTGGCACAGAGGCCCTGATGCAGTCTCCCGCCACCCAGTGATGATGGTGCAAGCCCTCCTAATGTATTTCCAACAAAACCCTCTCAAATGGATATACTGGAATCGAACAACATAAGCAACATAACAGAGTCAACAGCCTTAATAGCAACATTTGCAGACAGCAGTAATATAGCCATGATATCACCAGACCTAATTCGTTCAGCAGGTCGTGGCGATCAACAATATAACAAATTAATAGACACAATACAGCAAGGCTTCCCAAAAACACGTAATCTCACTGCGCCCGAATCCGTGAGTATTGGGAGGTGAGGCACCGCCTTAGCACTGACAATGGTCTAGTATTGTTGGATCGAAGGATCGTCATCCCCAAAACACAACAAAAAAAGGTCCTACACTGCCTGCATTCTGCACACCAAGGAGTAGTCGGCATGAAAGCACGTGCCAACGAATCTGTGTACTGGCCAGGGATGGATGTATCAATCCGCAGTATTAGGGCGAATTGCATGGTATGCTCAACCATCGCACCTAGTCAACCAAGGGAGCCTATCATCTAACACGATCCCCAGAGTGACCATTCCAGCAAATCGTCATGGATACTTTTTATATCGGAGATCACACATACCTTGCCTGCGCAGATAGGCTAACTGGTTGGCTAATTTTATACCGCCTAGAATCAGGTCACATATGTCGACAACTGTTCCAAATATATGGTGCCCCAGAAGAACTCAACACCGATGGCGACCCACCTTTCACTTCCAGCACGTTTCAAGAATTTCTGAAAACATGGTGTGTGTTAGGCACAGATTATCTTCTGTTGCATATCCCCAATCCAATGGCAGGGCAGAGCTCGCAGTAATAACTGCAAAGAGGATTGTGAAAGGAAACACAGGCCCCCAGGGTTCCTTGGACAATGACAGTGTTGCCCGGGCCATCTTGCAGTATCGGAATACCCCAATCCAAAGCATTGGCCTATCACCAGCTCAATTATTACTTCACCATCGACTACGTGACTCCATCCCTTCACAGCCAATCCTCTACAAGCCTCATCCTGAATGGGTGTCAGCGGCACAACACCGCGAGGAAATGCTCCACCACCGCAATGCAAAAATAGTAGAAAGATACAATAAATATACCCACAACCTTCCACCGTTACAAGCTGGTGACACCGAAGCCATCCAAAATCCAGTCAATCGCAGATGGAACACGACGGGCAAAATCATCAGTTCCCTACCAGATCGACAATACCGAATCAGGGTTAACGGATCCGGAAGGATCACACTTAGGAACCGCCGTTTCCTCAGAAAATACGAACTCAAGCCTGCACCAACCCCAATACCAAGTGCAGCACTAGGACCAACAATTCCCTCAAGCGATACTACATTCTTGCATCTCCCACTGTCTCCCTGTAATAGCACATACACAGCAACCAAACCCCAACAACAAACCACACATATATCCCCACGCTTTTGATCAAGGATTCCCCGAGCCCTTTCTAGGTTACTACCACACAACAAACTAGGCCTAAAAGAGAGATACACCTCTCATACAACCCAGCCTACTCGTGGGGGGGGAGAAAGGGGAGATGTAGAATAATCAAAAGAACTGTAGTCAATAACACACAACAATAATAATAATAATAGCAGCAACACTTACCAAGGGTCCAGCTTATGCACAAGACAGACACCAGATTGAGCTGGACTACACTACAGAATCCAATAACATTGATGCTTTTTGTTTTTCTAATATGAATGTTTGGTACATTTTAAGTTAAGAAACCAGTTAGGAAATGGGGGAGATAGAAAGAGAAAGGGGGAATAGGAAGAAGGAAAAGGTGGGTTGTTGTTTTCGGTTTTGCAGAACATAAGTTTTGCAAAAGAAAGTAGAAAAACAAAAAGCATCAATATTAGGTGCATTTCGTCTCAGAAAGCCAATATCTTCACACAGCCTGATTTAATAACACCAGAAAACGTAACAAAGATGAGACTATTACTGATTATGTTATAAGGGCAGAAATAACAGCAAAAGCATTAAAACTCTTAGGTTTAATAATAAGCGATAGCCTATTAATCTCAATGACACTCAAGGATCTTGCAGCCGATTTTAAACCATGAACAACTGTTATAACGCAAAAAGACAAACCCATAATTTTCAGCGAATTTAAAGTGGCATTGCGAAGAGACAAATCTGATGCTTGTGGACAATAGTAACAAACAATATCATGAAGTTCAAAAATGCTTCTTGAAAACCGACACAACCAAATTACACATCTCACCGCAATATTTTCCCAAAAAAATAAATTTCCCCAAGAAAAAGATTAAAATTATCTGCTATAATTGTGGACTACCCAATCACAAAAGTTTCCAATGTTGATATAAAAACTCAAAAGTGGACTCTTCTTGTAGACTGTGGCACTACAGCACACATTATCACCAAGGAATCTGATTTTATTAATTTGGATTCAAACTTTAATCCACGGAGTCATTTTGTTGAACTGGTCGACAGCAGTCAAATAAATGATATAATCTTGAAAAGAGGTGATGCCAAAATATCATTAAAAAAATAAAGCAACATTTGTAACTGTATTCTTAAAAATGCTCTTTTCGTACCTACATTTAAGAAAGACATTTTCCGTATAAGCAGCCATCAAACAAAGCACGAATATAAAGTTTGGCCATAACAAGTCAAAATTGTATGGAGTATTGCTGCCACATCTGGGCTGGTGCATCTGCTACTAGTCTCTCGCTCCTAGACAAGGTTCAAAAGAGAGTCGCAAACCTGATAGGCCCTGAACTGGCATCTAAGCTTCAGCCTCTGTCCCATCGACGAAATGTTGCATCCCTCTGCCTTTTCTACAAGTATTTTAGTGGTGAATGCTCTGACGAACTGCAATCACTTGTGCCCCCACGACGCGAGCACCCTCGACAAACCCGACAGGCTACTAGATCCCACCCCCACACTGTAGAGATCCCTAGATGTAAAAGATCTTTTTACTCCAATAGTTTCTTCCCCAGAACCGCAAGACTCTGGAATTCCATTCCAGGTCCCTGCTTCCCCAACAGTACTGACGTGCAGAAGTTCAAGTGTAACGTGAACCGACACCTTGCTGCCCAAATCCCTACATAGTACCCCAGTAGTTGTTTCCCCTGATAGTAGCCCCCTACACCAAAGTGGCAATTTGCCTTGTTTGGGGTGAAAATGTAATAAAAAAAAAAAAAAAAAAAAAATTGACATACCCCAATGGAACTGTATTTGATATTAAAGAAAATGGCTGACTATATTATTTCAAAAGTATGGTTCCCTCAACAAACGCCTGTTATGCCCTTTCTAGGGCAATTGCTCTTGACATATCAAACGCCTTCGACAAGGTTTGGCATAAGGCCCTACTTCACAAAATTTCCAGCTACGGTATAATTGGAAATGTTTTCTCAATCATTAAATCATTTCTCTCCGATAGGCTCATAATAGTGGTCGATGGACAAAAATCAGAGGCCTGCAGTATTAATGTTGGAGTCCCTCAAGGATCAATCCTGGGCCCAACTCTCTTCCTGATCTACATCAATGACCTCCCTAAACACATACTTAAATCATTCGTTGACATCTATGCTGATGACACGACCATCTACGGCAACACATCAAAGGCTGTAAATGACAAAGTTCTCTCTGATTCTCTCTCCCCTGATCTCAAGCGCGTGGTTCAGTGGGGGAAGACGTGGCTGATTACATTTAATGCATCCAAAACCAAACTCCTATCTTTACATCATCAACGCTCTGATCCCCATCTGGCATCAATTGTGATGGATGGCTCTTGTCTAGGAGAAGCTCCGTGTTTTGACAAGCTTCTGGGTTTGTCCTTTAGTCCTGATCTGAAATGGAACACGTACATCAAGTCTGTTGCCAAGGTCGCTGGAAAAATGGTGGGATCCTTCTACCGCTCCAAAAGATATCTTACTACTGATGCAATTCTCTATCTATATAAAAGCCAAGTACGTCCAAGGATGGAGTACTCTATTGCCACATCTGGGCAGGAGCTGCTAAAAACAGCCTATCCTGCCTTGACAGAGTACAAAATAAACTTTGTGGCTTAGTGGGGGATGCCCTTTTCTCTACCCTGCAACCTCTCTCCCACAGAAGAGACATTGCGAGCCTATCCTTGTTTTATCGTTATTTCCATGGTAGGTGCTCGTCTGAACTCCAATCTCTGGTCCCCCCCCTCGCCAATCTTTCACGAAAAATACCCGTCTAGCTGAATCCACTGTGAAAAATTTCCCCCACTCTTTATCTGTGCCTAAATCAAAACGTGGATTCCATGAACAAAGCTCTTTCTTAGAACTGCACGCCTATGGAACTCTGTTCCGTCTGCCTGCTTCCCACCTGACTACAACTTTGATGTCTTCAAGTCCAACGTTAACAAATTCCTAATGACCCGCCCTCTTAAGTAAACACTTCATTAAATCTCCACACTAACGTACTGTACTTGCAATAACCCTTATCCCTGAGTGGCTTCCAGGCCTTGATAAGTGGTGACCACTGTGTAAAAAAAAAAAACCTGGCATAAAATTCTTGGACACTGCAATACTGCTGATATTAAAAAGTTACCAAATGTAGTCGAAGGCATGAAAATAATACCTTCAGACGATCTCCCAAATTGTGATGCTTGTGCACAGGGAAAAATGGAGAAATATATAAGCAAAACACCAGACAAAAAGACCACAAAAATTCTCTCACTTGTGCACTGTGACTTGGTAGGCCCGATAAGTCCGATGGGAAGAGATATCTTCAGGTGTGCATTAAATTTTGTTGGTGATTATTCAGGTTTAATTATGGCTTGTTTTTTAAAAAAACAAATCCGACACTATCCTCGCTACTCAGAAATATTTAGCTGACATTGCCCCGTACGGCTCAGTAAAATGTATTCATTTGGACAATGGAACCGAATTTACTAGTAAGGACTTAACTTCTATTAATTAACCATTGTATTAAACACGAGAAATCAGTTCCATTATTTCAAAATGGCACCGCTGAAAGAACATGGCAGACTCTTTTCGAAATGGCAAAATGTCTACTTATCGAATCGAAATTAGCCCAAAGTTTATGGATATACACTTTAATGGCACCAGCATATATCAGAAATAGATCATTCAATAAAAGATTGAGCAAATCCCTGTATGAAGTGTTTTGCAGTGTAAAACTCAAATTGAACCGAATGCCTATATTTGGTTCAAATTGCTTTGCATTCATAGAAAATACTTGTAAACTAAATATTAAAAGTGAAAAAGGTATGTTCATAGGTTACGATAAAAGCAGCCCAGCTTACTTAATCTATTTTTCAGACTAAAATGCCATAAAAAAAAGTTAGATGTGTAAAATTCAATGACACATTTAATTTTAAAAAATGAAGAACCAGGACACAAAAAACATGAGGAAATATTACCTAGTATTTTTGTTGATCACAACGAAAATATTAATGACGAGAAATTGCAGTAAATCTATTAACGTAAATATTAACCAGACACATCGATAGCCGATAAGGGATCGAAAATGGCCAAACTTCTTTAAAATTGAAAAGCTACAAGATTACACAATATCTTACTGTTACTCGTTGAAAAGCACACCAGAAAGTTATATTGAGTAGATTAATTCAGAAAATCACCAAGAATGGAAAAAGCATATGCAATCCGAATTCAAAGCTTTATCTGAAAATAATTGAAATGGTACCAAAACCAGACGATAATATAATTTCTTCTCGCTGAGTTTTTACAAAAAAAAAAAAAATCATGGCCTCTGGCAGTGAAACTTTCAAAGCAACATTTGTTGCAAAAGGTTTTTCCCAAATGAGGTAAAATATTTTGCCATATTCTCACCAAGAACAAATTTAATGACAATTAGAATTTTATTGCAATTTGCCGCTCAATACAATTTAAAAATACATTAAATGGATATAAAAAATGCTTATTTAAATGTTCCGATTGACTGTGAGATTTATATCTCCCAACTCCCTGAGGGATTTAAAATTAAAAATAAAATAAGTCACTGTATGCTCTAAAACAAAGCACTGACAATTGGAATCTAACATTCCATAATTATTTAATAGAACAAAAATTCAGGCCGTGTCCCATAGACGCGTACATGTATACCAAAAATACATGTAATAAATTGTGGATTTTGTTTTTTGGGTTGACAATATATTACTCGTCTCAAATTATGACAACACTTTAAAAGATGTTAAAAATAAATTAAATAAAAATTTTAAATGGCCGATCTTAGACAGTTATTATGGTTCCTTAATATAAAGTTTACTGGTGAAAATGAAACTATAACAATGACCCAATCACAGTACATTGAAAAAATCCTGCTAAAGTTTAGAATGCAAGATTTCAAACCACATATAACTCCAGTTGAGATTGATATAAATAAAAATACAAAATTCGAAACTAAATTAATAGACGATTGATTATACAGAAAAATTATTTAAAGTCTAATCTATTTGATGACCGCTACTAGGCCTGATATATGTTACACAGTAACAAAGCTATCTCAAAACTTATCAAAACCGACAATTCAGGACTTAACTCATGTAAAACAAGTCCTTCGTTATCTAAAAGGAATCGAGGAACAATCTTTAGTATTTAAAAGTCAACATATCCCCTAGAAGGATTATTATATTCAGATTGCGGATCAAAAAAGTATAATGGGATATTGTTTTAGACTGTCAAAGACTGGACCTATGATCTGGAAAACTAAAAAACAACAATTTGTTGTCCTTTCTACCTGTGAAGCAGAGTTTGCTGCACTTTTAGGCCAAGAACTTATTTTTCTAAACACCCTTCTAAAGACTATTTTAAAACCAGATCTAAGTAAAAAAAAAAAAAAAAAAAAAACAGTAATAATACATTGTTACAACCAGAGTAGTATTTTATTAGCAAATAACTATGATTCATCAAAGGTTAAAGCATATTGATATCAAATATCATTTCATAAGAAATAAAATCAGTAGAAAATCTATTACTCTTAATTATGTAGAATCTGAAAATAATTTAGCCGACAGTTTTACTAAACCTGTAACAAAGATAAAATTTAAACATTTTATCGCTGAACTTTTTGGAATTTAATCTTTAATAAATCTATTTTCAGAAACCCAAAATGAGAAGTCAAACCCCCGCCCCCCCCCCCTCAAAAAAAAAGGAAAAAAAATTTTTTAATTGTCCCAGGTACGACGACCAATTTTTTTCTTGTCTTCCTAATCAAATTAACAAACTAAAAGTATCTAACAAAATATTTCAAGTTTTTGTTTTTCTTCCCTCTTCAGAATACCCTTTCTTTAAAAACAACATTTATCTGCATATTTGAAAAATGTGTATATCTGTATGTATTTGTATATATATATATTTAACAAGTATGTACATTTATTTGTGTATATACATTTTTTTTTTTAAATTGGATTAAAAATGGTTTCTTTTTACACATGTTATACCAATATATTGATATTTTTTGATCAATGAGAATAAAGATAAATTCCAAAAATAATTAAACAAAAAAAAAAATAAAAAAGGAAATATTTAAAAATCTTTTTTATTTTTATACTATCAAACCAAATTGAGTCTGAAAGGACTTTTTTCATTATATCAAAAAAGAGGGGTGTTAAAATGTTTTTGATTATAATGGAGGGTATGACTACTAACATTTGGACGATCTTATTTATAACTACGGTTAGGACAATCAGCCAATGAGAAACCTTCAACTTCATTTAAAAAAAAAAAAAAAGAAAAAAAAAAAAAAAAAATCAAATTTTGGATTCAAGTCAGTTTGCCGTCAGCTTTCGTCTTTACATGACTGGATCTACTGGCGGCATCTTTGTTCTAGGGAATTACTGAACACTCCAAATCGTGACTACATTGATTCTTCACCGATTGGATCTACTGCAGCCATCTTTGTTCAACCGAATGACTCAACACTTATTTGGGGGGGGGGGTACTTTTTTTCTTTTTCTTTTTTAACATTTCATGACAAAAAATAATTTGTAAATTTTCTTGAAAAATCTTTTTGCCTAACAATTTATGGTTTTCATAAAAATCATTCATCTTTTCTTAAAAAAAATTTCTGTTTACAAAAAAAAAAAATAAAAATAAAAAAAATAAAATTAATTTCCTTGAAAAAAAACTATACTTTCACCTTTACGGTTAAAAAATAAAACATTCATCTTTTCTTGAAAAAAAAAAAAAAATATATATATATATTCAGTAAATTTACAGTAGGTTTTTGTTATTTTTTATTTATTGTATTTCTAGTTTTTTTCCGGTTTGTTTTGAAATTCTGTTTGTGTCTATTACTTTGCTCAGCTTAATCTGGTGATTGCTGGTCGGGTCCGAACCATAATTGACACAAAATTCTAAGGATCTGGGTCAAATTCTCCAAGAGTACCTCATTTTCAAAAAGTCCTAGGTTTAGACTTCAGTTTCTTGTACATAAAATACATTACAATTGAACTTTGGGTTTTCTGACTTCTTTTTTTTAAAGGATACATGAAATTTTTAAGGAATTGCAGCATATTTATGTGCATTTACTGCAGATTATTTGCAAACCATTTCTTTTTGGAGATTTTCTGTGTCATATTCGGATTCCTTGCACATAAGTACATTAATATAGCAAATTTCATCGCTTTTAACAAAGATAGCATTTTTACTGAAAAAGTAGTGTAAAAAATGTGACAAAAAGCATATGATCTTAAAGAGGGTAAAACTATCCAAACGTGCTCCAGTAAAGCAACTGGCCCTGACGGCATTCCAATTATAGTGTTGAAAAAGCTTTAACCAGAACTTACTCCCATACTTACAAAACTGTTTAAGCATTGTCTTAAGGAGAATTGCTTCCCAACACCCTGGAAAACCTCATCAGTATGCCCTGTATTTAAGAATTCAGGTGACAGGTTATCTCCATCTCAGTACAAACCAATAAGTTTCCTGTGTGTTATGAGTAAGTTGCTGGAATCCATATTAAATAAAGTAGTCAACCACCTCAGCAGAAATAACCTTAGTGACATGCAAGATGCTTTCCGTTCTGCTAGATCTACAGCAGATGTGCTAACAACAGTTATATCACATAGGATTAGTAAATCTCTCGACAAAGGTTTCCTTTCTAAGGCAATTGCTCGACATATCAAAGACCTTCGATAAGGTATGGCATAAAGGCCTACTTTTCCAGCTACGGTATAATTGGAAATATTTTCTCGATTATTTTCTCTCCGATAGGCTCATAAGAGTAGTGGTTGATGGGCAAAAATCAGAGGCCCACAGTATTAATGTTGGAGTCACTCAGGGATCAATCCTGGGCCCAACTCTCTTCCTGATCTACATCAATGATCTCCCAAAACACATACTTAAATCATTCGTTGACATCTATGCTGATGACATGACCATCTATGGCAACACATCAAAGGCCGTAAATGACCAAGTTCTCTCTGATTCTCTCTCCTCTGATTTTGAGCATGTGGTACAATGGGGGAAGGGGTGGCTTGTTACTTTTAATGCACCTAAAACTAAGCTGCTCTCTTTACATCATCAATGTTCTGATCCCCATCTGGCATCAATTGAAATGGATGGATCTCATCTTGGGGAGGCTCCATGTTTTGACAAGCTTCTGGAATTGACCATTACTCCTGATCTGAAATGGAACATGTACATCAAATCTGTTGCTAAGGTCGCTGGGAACCTTCTTAGTAGATATCTCACTGCTGATGCAATTCTCTATCTATATAAAAGCCAAGTACGTCCAAGGATGGAGTACTGCTGCCATATCTGGGTAAGAGCTGCTAAAGCCTATCTTGCCTTGACAGAGTACAAAATAGACTTCGTAGCCTAGTGGGGGGTGCCCTTTTCTCTTCCTTGCATTCTCTCTCCCACAGAAGGGACATTGCGAGCCTGTCGTTTTATCGTTATTTCCATGGGAAATGCTCGTCTGAACTCGTTCAACTTGAACTATTTACTTACAAAGCTGTTTGAGTGTTGTCTTAAGAATTGCTTCTCAACACCCTGGAAAATCTCATCAGTACGCCTTGTATTTAAAAATTCAGGTGATTGGTCATCTCTCTGAGTACAGACCAATAAGTCTCCTGTGCGTCAGGAGTAAGTTGCTGAAATCCGTTATCTATGGTTATATCTCATAGGATTAGCGAATCTCTTGACAGTGACTTATGACATATCCAAAGGCTTTTGATTAGGTATCCCAAACCAAAATTTTATTTTCATTATATCTAAAAAAATTAATGTGGTCATATAGATTTTTGTAAACCATAAACAAAAGTACCAAATTTATTTTGGTAGCTCAATTAGCCATCAAGTTATGATCGTTCAAATTTTGTCAGAAAGTTGAAAATTTGCTATCATCGTGTAGAAGCCAAATTTCATAGTATATAACTAAAAATGTAAAAAAATCCTTATAAATGTAATGTCACCTTGTGGTAAATGAAAATTAATACTAATGAAAGCAATAATTATTAGATGAAACCAACCTAAACACTAGGCAAAATCCCACTACCAATGGGGGAAAAGTGCAAATATGACATGGAAATGCAACGTTGACTGTTCATATCAATTTCATCTCAATAGCTAATGTATTGAATCTTCTTAGCATGATTCATAACAGAGATCAAGATAATTTTTTCTTTTAATTATAAATTGATAAAACCACTCCTTTGTGGACCATGTAAAAGCAGTCAAACAGACAATTTGGTAAAAAGGGCAAAAAAAAAAAAAGGGCTAAAAAAAATGGGTCAAAAGTATACATAACTGAAATTACTGTAAAAATGTAACCATTGGAGGTAGAAGCTTGAAACTTTGCAACTTTACTAATTTGGGGGTGAGGAATTCAAAAAAATGTTTGCCTTGTTTCTAATAAACATTTTTGTTACAAAAATATTTTTACTTTGGGGAATTTAAACTCGCCAAAAAAAGGACCGGCAACAATAAGATTTATAAATTTGTTACACAAAAAGTCACAAGTCATTTTTTTCAAGCATTGAAAAACCTTCAACTTAAAAGACAAGTAAAGAAGATATTTTATAGGCAGAGGTCTACAATTCCTTTCTTTATTGATTTCTCCCACAATTCTTTCATAAGCTTCTGCTATGGTAGATATATCAAAAACACTACAAATCCTACCATCACTTGAAACTGGCATTACCTCAAATCCCCATCTGTAAAACATGCTGACTCTACCTGTGCAATGTCATCTGACAAAGGCCATCGAAAAAAATCTTTTACCTTTGGTTTGCGATAAAAAATTTTATTACAGTGCTGAATGCAGATATAACCTCAATGACTTGGCCAATGTAAAAGTTGGTGTCACAGAAGACAGCAACCCATTGTCCTTGATGCTCATAACTGAAGATATCCTGAGATGGTTCTTCATCACAACTGCAGGAGTTATCTGAATGTTCAGCAGATTCACTAAGGGACTTTTTTTGTTGCTTTGGAGGTGGAAATGAATCAACTGGATTTCTTCTCAAATAGTCAGAGAGAGCAGCTCCCAGTTGAACTCTATTTCCACTGGTGTTGATTTTGACACCTAACACAACTTTGATATATCTCAGTTCAAGTTTATCAAAAACATCTGATAGAACATATAGGTCTCTGAGGTACTTCTACCGTTTATCGACAAAAATGGAGATGCCATTTTTTTTTGTTGCGCACATGTTAAAATCAGAGGGAGAAATCAGTATTTTAAACTATGCTATTCATAATATAATATTCATTAAAATTATTGGTCAAAAAAACAAAAAAAAAACTATTTTATCCAATGTTGTTTTCATTACAAAATTGTTTTATTAAAATTATATTTTCTTACGCAAACTTTTCAATAAATGTTTTTACAATTATATTTTCATAAATTTTTATACAGTTTTCAAATGGCACTCGCCCAGTTAAGACAATTATGAATATGTCATTTTAATAATTTTTTTCATTTTCTGTTTTTAATAAAAAATATATACGTTTCATGAAAAACTTTCCTATCTTCATTAATTAAATGGAAACATTTTCAATTAAATAATTATGGATATATGTCCTTTCACTTTCTTTATTTACTTTTTTTTCATAATTCTTTCAAGAAGTAATTAATATCTAGTTTAATTTTTTTTGTTATTTATTTCTAACTTAAGTCATAATTTAAAATACTGATTTCTCCCTTGGATTTTAATGACAGGGTGCAAAAAAAAAAAAAAAAAAAATGATGGAGTCCACATTTTGGGCAATAAACTGTAGAAGTACCGTCTCGGAAATTATTAAATAAACAAAAAAATGATTTTTACAGTGAAATTAATTTTTTTATTTACGCACCACGTGCACATAAGAACTGAAAATATGGTTAAGTAATGTACAGTGTAATTAAAAAATAATTTAACAAAATCTTCAAATTTATCAAAAACACCCAATATAACAAACAAAAAAAGAAAAAAATACACATTTTTACGTGAAATTATTTTTTTTCTTTACATATGACTTGTTGCGTGTAACTTAAAACTTAGCTATATTTTGTTAATTTTTCTTTTAAGTAATGTAAATGTACAGTCTAATAAAAAAATAATTTAACAAAATGTTAGATAATATCAAAAACGCCCAACAGAACATAAGAGAATTAAATAAGTAAACAAAAAAAAAAAAAAATTAAGTACATTTTTTAAAATGAAAAAGTTTTCAGTCAGTCACGTTTTTGGTTTAAAATGTACCCAGTTTAATTTTTAAAAGATAATTTAACAATATTGAACTTTATCCAACCGAAAGAAGATAAATATGCAAGTTTGAAAGAAGATGTAGAAAAACAACTGACATTATTTTTTACATTGTAAATTTTACTTTTTGACGCACTAAAAATATTTTAAATAATAACTTTCTGTAACTTTTAAACAAAACAAAAAAAAAAAACTCATCTAAGAACTTTGATATATCCTTAGTGAAACAAGTTGTTTACGTTTGGTCCTGCCGCTCGTTTGTGCTGACAGTCGATTTTAGTGATGATACTTCAGTCACTTGGCATTAAGTTGTAAATCTCGATGTGTAGGCACAGTCACTTTTATTAGTGGCGCTCCTTGATTTATGAGCATAGTAACATGACACCAACAGATTATTCAAGGAGATAAAAACAGTGCCATTTTCGGAATTTTTTCAATTGAATTTCTTTCATATTTCGTTCACTAAAGTTTTCAAGTTAGATTTTTTTTTTTTGTGAAAAACAACTTAAAAACACATTTTTAAGCTCACCATATTGATAAGCGACCTTTTTTCTTTAAAATGGTATTTTTTTTTTATACATAGAGACTCATAATATCGTGCACACCAAATTTGAAAAACATTTTTTTTTGTGTAAAAAATAAAACGGTGTTCACCAAAATTCGTGACATAACTTGAAGTACCTGGAAAATAAACTATTAAAGACACAAGAAAAAGAATTCTATATCTATAAAGCAAAAAGATTAAATTTTATTTACATCAAAACTTTATCAAAATAACTAAAAAAATAAATGAGATATTGCAAGGAAAATTTAACTTTATTTACCAGTTTTCGCATCCTAAACTAGGCTAGTTTGAGATACCTACTTTGATAAGGTATGGCATAAAGGTCTACTCCACAAGACCTCCAACTATGGTATAGCTGGAAATATCTTCTCAATTATTAAATCATTTCTCTCTGATAGGTTCCTAAGAGTGGTGGTTGATGGGCAGACATCAGAAGCTCACAGTATTAATGCTGGAGTCCCTCAGGGGTTTATCCTTGGCCCAACTCTCTGATCTACATTAATGATCTCCCAAATCACATTCCAAGATCATTCGTAGACATTTATGGTAACATTTCAAAGGCAGTAAATGACCAAGTTCTCTGATTTTCTCTCCTCTGATCTTGAGCATGTGGTACAATAAGGAAAGCGGTGGCTGATTATTTTAATGCATCTAAAACCAAGCTTCAATCTTTACATCATCAAGGCTTTCTGATTCCCCGTCTGGCTTCAATTGAAATAAATGGCTATCTTGAGGAGGCTCCATGTTTTGACAAGCTTCTGGATCTGACCTTTATTCCTGGTCTGAAATGGAACACGTACATCCGTTGCCAAGGTCGTTGGAAAAATGGTGGAATCATTCCACCACTCTAGTACATATCTCAGTGGTGATGCAATTCTCTACCTATATAAGAGCCAAGTACATCCAAGGATGGAGTACTGTTGCCACATCTGGGCAGGAGCTGCTAGAAAGTTCTTATCCTGCCTCGATAGAGTTCCAAATAGATTTCGTAGCCTCTTCCTTGCAACCTCTTTCTCACAGAAGAGACATTGCGAGCCTGTCATTTTCATAAGCTCCAATCTATGGTTCCCGTTGCCAAACTTTCACGAAAAACACTTGTCTAGCTGAAATCACTATCAATAATTTTCTCCTCTCTTTATCTGTGCCTAAACCTAAACGTAGATTCCATGAACAAACCTTCTTAAAAATGCATGCCTGTGGAACTCTTCCGTTTCTCCGCTTTCCGGCTGACTACAATATGGTTGTAAACAAGTTCTTGATGAGCCATCTCTTTAAGTAAATTTACCAAATTTCCACAACTGACGATTACTAAGATATTGTCCTACTGCCTACTGTACTCCTAAACCTTTATCCTTGAGTAGCTTCTGGGCCTTGATAAGTAGTAACTTCTTTGTAAAAAAAAAAATTTTTTTTTTTAATTTTTTCAAAACTTAACTTTCACTGTTTCTAATGATATTTTTTTGTACAATGATTTTTTTGTACATTAATTTGAATTGTGTAGCTATTTTATTGACGAGTGCATTTCATTCTGCTTGATTTCAATAAATTTTTAACCCCATTTTTTAATATCTGTAGATATTAAAAAATGGGGTTAAAAAATTTTTGAAATTAAGCAGAATTAAATTCATTTGTCAATAAAATAGTTACACAATTCAAATTAATGTACAAGAAAAAAAATTATATTAGAAACAGCTATTCCAGCTACACTGTTCAAATTGTGAAAAAAAAAAAAATTGAAACATTATTCCATCTTATAAAAGGTTATTTTTCAATTTGGTAGGCAAAGTATAGAATTTTATGGTTAATTTTCATAAAAAAATTTCAAAGTAAAAAATTTCAATGATAAAATATCAGATTTTAAGTCATAAAAATATATTTATATAATTTAATAAAGCTGGGTTTCCCCTATAATAATCACTATATATATAATTATCATAATCACATTTTAATCTGCTAAAACATCTTTTGTATAAATGTTCTTATTTACTTGCCTCCCCATGAGGGCAGAATTTGACACAAGGTCGCTTTTTAATGTGGGGAATATCCAACTCTCCAAAAAGGAGCACTCTATATCGAAACAAAAATAAAAATTGCCATAATTTAGAAGGATTTCTCCACTGATCGAGGACAGAAAAAGTGAAGTGTAGTATCAGAACAGATACTACACTGTTCCTAGCCAAAAGGCCAAGAAACCAGTTGATTTGATGCCCACCCTTTCTTTTCTTTCTATCCTACGTTTTTCTTTTCTCTATCTCTTTTGCTTCTATCTCTCTCTCTTCTCATTTGTTTTTTTCTTTCTTTTCTCTCCCTTCCTTTTTTCGTCTGTCTCATCTTTGAGTAAACATTTATCATTTTATGTTAGCTTTTCATATTTGGATCATTCCATGTCAAAACACCAGCAAAAAGTTCAAATCTGCACCCACTGATACTGAATTACTTGAAATTTGGTACAAATATTCCTCTTCATGAGTTAGGAAAATGTGCCAATTTATTTGGACCTAAACCTTACTGTTCGGATTTTATGGGGGGTGTAAAATTTGCATATTTTGCTTCCAAATTTATGCCATGTTTTATAAAATTTAAAAAAAATACTTACACACATTCAATATTTCTGAAATTTGGTAGGAAGGGCATTTAGGGACTGTAGAACCTGAATATTTAATTATTTTAACCCCATACCAGGTAGAAAATAAAATTTTGCTCACTCAAAAGCATGTCACCCAAATCAATTTTTTGTCTATGTACCTTTCTAGAAAAAATATGTTCTCTTCAATTTTCATAACATCTTTTTCATAGCATCTACTATGACTGCTTAAGTTCTCAAAAAAAAATTGTGAGGGTTTTTAGCCTACATTAGAAGATATGGCTCTGCCAAGTTTAGTTTTTTTCCCCTATGTACGTGCAGTGAAAGATTGATAAAGACAATCATCCTAATGCTCTCAAACTCCTCAAATATTGTACTAAGTAATTTCTTAAACTATTCAATAAGATAGTCTTTGTCAATTTAAAAAGAAAATAATTTAAATATATTTTGTAGATATTGCATTTTGTATGGTATGGAGTTTGAGAGCATTAGGACGATTGTCTTTATCAATCTTTCACTGAATTACTGCATGTACATAGGAAAAAAAAAAACTATAAACTTGGCAGAGCCATATCTTCTAAAGTAGGCTAAAAACTAGTGGTGGGACGATTAATCGGAATCGTTAATCATAAGAATCGTGTATTTTGGGAGGAATCGGAATCGCATCGTTAAAAAATACCTTAATTTTCCGATTACTTCATTACGATTCTTTTAGTCTGATGTTGAAAAAAAGAAAAAAAAATTCCTGATATTTCTAACTGCAAGAGAGAAATGTAGCATGTTATAAAAAGAAACCAAAGAAATTCATTATTAACAGGGCAATGCTTAGTGCCCCCTCCCTTACAAGGTTCATTCATTCAGATCTATTGTGATCAAAACTACAAAAGAGTTAACTTGAAAAGAAGTATGCAGGGCTCTACATTGCGAGTAAAAATTTAAAAAAAAACGCTTATCTTTTTGGCGACTGTTTTTTTTACTGACAAATCTTCTAATAGTGAATGAAAATGCTTTTTCAACTTATATTTTCTTAAAACGAGCAAAGTCAAATTATTTAAACAGTAAAAGGTTTAATAGAACATACTTTTTTTTCTTTTTTTAAAAGAAGGCTTTTGAAAGAAATATCTCTAAAATGAAATTGATCACGTATTATTTCGCAAAATTTGGACAGTAGTCGGCTTCTTTTGAAGTTTAAAAAAAAACGACCCCATACCTATCTCTTCCAAACCTAAAGTTATTAAATAACCCCTTCATTAATTTAAGGGTAATTAATTCAATTCAGTCGAGTTGTTTTTTTTGTTTTTTTAATTTCATTGAAATAAAATCCATTTTTTAAATTTTTTTCTCCAGAAAGATAAAACCCTGAATTTGATTATATTAAAAGCAGAATAATATAATCTTTTTCCTAGAATTTTAAATTGAAAATAAAAAAAAAGTGTTTGACGCAGTTTTTTGCTGAACGAAAAAGAAATTAATATATATATTTTTAAAAGGTGTTGTAATCAATTAATTTTTATGTCTAAATAATATGTGTGAATTGAACACAGTCAACCAAAAAAAAAAAATTTTTAAGAAGTGCATATTTGCATTTCATTATGTAAACTTTTATACATTGGTTTCAAAAATTAAATTCTATAAGTTTTTTTTTTTTTGTTAACTACTGGTTGGTACAATTTACTGCTCCATCCCTTTATATTTTTTTCTTTTTGTCTTTTTTAGCAGATTATTTTCAATTAATTATCCAAATAAGTGACTAACTTTAAAACAAAATTTAATAGTAATTTATTTGTTTACAGATAAACTGAATTTTCTAATATGGCCCAAAGTCCAAAAAAAAGTCCTTTAAAGATGATGAGTTGAAAGCCATTTGCAAAGTCTGTCAAATTAAAATATCGCGAGGAACAAAACCATCTAACATGACCACAACCAACATGTTAAAACATTTAACTATGAAGCATCCAAATGAATTGGAGGAGCAAAATAAAAAAGAAAAGGAACAAAAAATTACCAACTAGTCACTCAGAGCAGTTTTATTAGTGAGGGTCGAAATCGCAGTGTCTTTTTTTTTTTTGCCTAAGTCACCAATTTTTTTTAACCTTCCTTAACTTCAAAGAGTAAATACAATATATACAACTAAAAAAATAATTTTTAAAAATGCTGATTCTATTCATGAAAAATTCTTTTAACTAGAAATTAAAACTTAGGTAAAGATAGCTGACTGACAGCAACAGGAGCACTGGTTAACTACTGAACCACATGGAAAGGTGTGGGGGAGGAAAAAAGGAAATTAAAGGATGATAATAAATTATGATAACCGTCTTTGAAAGGCACTAAACTCCTAAAATTTACTTCTTTAAAATTTTAAGCGGCATTCCCCAGCGATTTTAAAGCACTCTCTCTCCAAAACAAAAAAAAAGATTTAATTTTTAAGTTTGGGAAAGATATATTTATTATAACCGAATTCCTGTATGAAGACTGGATCTACTTTATTGGACGTTAATTTGTGAGATAAGTAATTTTTCAATGTTTAATGTTTTTAAAGTTTCAATTAAATTTTTTTAATTGCGTTTTTTTTTTTCAATTTATTTATAAAAAAAAAAACAGGGTTTAAAATGTATTTTTCAAGGTAACAAGCTTCGAAATAAGTCTAATTAAAAAACATCACTTAATTTTTAATTTCGACAACCCTGAGAATTTAATTATTAAAAAAATATTGAAATGTGACATTTTTTTTTTATTTAAAATTTCTATTAGTTCAATTAATTTTCTTTCAATAATTCATTTCACTCAACAAACTTCACCATTTTTTGTTTTGTTTTATCTTTTTCTGTAATTTTGGTAACTATTTTTGCTCAATTTTATCTAGTATTTCATTTGTTTTTTATAGTGGTATCATTTTTATGTGTTCCTTTGATATACCCTATTTCAAAATTAGTTTGGCTAAACTTATTCTTCACGTTAGAAACAACGTGTAAAAGTAATGAAAAAGTAAGAAAAAACAATAGGTGTTAACTACTCTTTGTGAATTATGGAGGTCTGAAGAACTGCCGTCACAAATACAACTATCAATAGCCAAACAAAAAATCGTTTTTGAAATTCCTTTACTTGTAACTTTTCGCTATACCTACCTTTTGGTATAAAACACAAAAACTTTCGATTAATGGTATTTCTCAAATATGGTCGTTAACTTTGGAAGGGTTATTTTGTATCTACAGCGCCATGTCACGTGGTATATTGTTTTTTTCATTACGCACGTTCATTTATAAATTATTAAATTAAATATTTATCTTTTTTTATATTTAATTAGTATATGTTTTCTTTCTCTTCCGCTATATTTTTTTTTATTTAATTCATTAAATCTGTAAATTATGAGGACCAAAATAATGAATCGTGTTAATTTATTCTCTAATTTTCTTGTTTTTGTTCTGTTATATAAATTCTATTTTATTTGTTTTTGCTCTGAAGGATGAATTCTATTTTCTTTGTTTTTTTTCTATATTCCAATTAAGTAAAATAAATTTTCTCTAAAATAAATTTTGCTAATTTTTCCGTCTATATAATAATTTTATTTAAACCAAAACACGACGGTGTAGACATAAAATATCTCTTCCAAAGTTAGGGAACATATTTGGGAACTACCGACCATAAGTATAAAACTACCTGGTATATTTCAAAACAATAATTCCCTAGGAATCGGAATCGTACTTGGTATCGGAATCGTTAATCAATATTTTCCTGGAATCGGAATCGTATAAAAATTAGGAATCGTCCCAACACTACTAAAAACCCTCACAAAATTTTTTTTGAGAACTTAAGCAGTCATAGTAGATGCTATAAAAAAGATGTTATGAAAATTGAAGAGAACATATTTTTTCTAGACTGACTGCATAGGCAAAAAATTGATGATTTGGGTGACATGCTTTTGAGTGAGCAAAATTTTATTTTCTAAAAAAGTTAAAATAATTAAATATTCAGGTTCTACAGTCCCTAAATGCCCTTCCTACCAAATTTCAGAAATATTGAATATGTGTATTTTTTTTTTAAATTTATAAAGCACTGAAACCCCCACGATGTTTCGCGGCATAAATTTGGAAGCAAAATATGCAAATTTTACACACACACCCTAAAATCCGAACAGTAAGGTTTAGGACCAAATAATTTTGCACATTTTCCTATCTCATGAAGGGGAATATTTGTACCAAATTTCAAGTAATTCGGTGTTGGTGAGTGTAATAGCCTGGTGAATGTAATGACCCATTTAAAATAATTTTGTTCAACTGTTATTTTGAAAAATTAGGTTCCATTTCCATAATTTGATGACCATTAATCATTTGTGTCATGATATATTTTAATGGATGATATCACTTATGACATAATGGATTTTCCTGGTATCTCCAACCAAATGATGAAAGAATGACATCTTTCATAAGGGGAGGAGTCCCGCATGGATTCTCTGGGCTTCTTGCTAATCAAAACCCTTATGCCTCTTTCCATTCTTTTATATAATAGAAGTGTATAACCAAATTAAAGTTACATAAAATGAGTGAAACTGCCAGTAAAATTTTTCATTATAGTATACAATAAATACACTTTTACACTTTTCAAATTTAATACTTAAAAACTTAATTTATAGCTTTATAATAAGCCTTTGTTTAAAAGTTTTAGACTTGTATCTTTAATAGGTAATTTTTACAAAAGATTTGGTCAATTTTTCTGCACAACTGCCAAATTGGGCTTTGAAATATGTTTTCATATTAGAAACAAAGTTTTTATGAATGTACTAATAAAAAAATATTTAACTTAATCTCTATAATGTCACAAATTATAAGTTTCAATGTGTTAGTTGCTAAAATAAAACTTGTATGAACAGTCAAAGTTGCTTTTCTGTATTGGTTTTGCACAACTTTTGTTTAAGACTGGGTATATTTAAGAATTCTTAATTCCATCTGTATTATCTTTCTTTTAATCTATTTTTAAATAAAAACCGATTCGATTTGAAAGAATATGACTCCATTATTAGTGTCATCTGACAACTGACCATTGAACTATATTTGAAGTACTTTAGGATGTCAAGTTGTGAGTTGAGAAACGGATCCTAACTACAATAGTTGTTGTTATAGCAAAGCTCATGTAACAGGGTCATTTTTAATATATGACCTTTCAAAAATAAGAGATACTTCTAGGTGAAAAATTAGTATAAACTAGAGACAAACATGGAAGCATGAAAAAATTGAGCCACTAAACTTAGCTTATAACTCATTATATCAAAGTTATAATAAAGTATATATTTTAAAACAAAACTATTTTTGTATGCAAACATTTCAGCTAGCTTTCTCACAACATACAGCATAATGAAAGGACATGTCCTTGGATTGAGAATTTTTCTTGAATCAAAATAGAGACGAACTGCTGACTGGCTACTTACCCAAGTTCCTTACTACCTGTATCAAAGTTTTATGGATTTTTAAAACACAGCATGTGTGCAAAATGATTGGTAGAAAAACTGTTTGGAATCCTTGGCCATAGTTTTATTTTTATGAATAGGAAATTTTATTTAACTAAATTTTAATAATTTTGTAATTTTTTTACAAATTAGCAATGAGACAAAACTATTTTGATTTATATTTCAATAAGGATTTCTTTATAAGTATAACACTGTCAAAGTCACAATCTCAGTTGTTAAGTTGTATCAAAGGTTGAACCCCGATAGCTATAAAGTTCTTTACAACCACACAGGTCACTGAGCCTGATAAGACTCAAACGTTTACAGACAGGGCAATTCCGGGCGACGCATCATCTAGTATTTTCAGTGCATATCTCTGCAAAAAGAGTTGATTAACCCCACACTGTGAATCTTTTGTTGTTTAATCAATTCTCTTTTCGATTGTTTGGTTTCTGATGCTGTTCATGTGGCAAGAACCTTTTGTCAAACATTCCAGTAGAATTAAAAAAAAAAAAAAGAGCTCAATGATCAAATTGTGGGATCCTTCTACCGCTCCAGAAGATATCTCACTACTGATGCAATTCTCTACCTCTATAAAAGCCAAGTACATCCAAGGATGGGGTACTGCTGCTACATCTGGACTGGAGCTTCTAAAAACAGTCTATCCTGCCTTGACAAAGTACAAAATAGACTTTGTGGCTTAGTGGGGGGATGCTCTCTTCTCTTCCCTGCAACCTCTCTCCCACAGAAGAGACGTTGCAAGCCTGTCTTTGTTTTATCGTTATTTCCATGGCAAGTGCTCGTCTGAGCTCCAATCTCTGACCCCCCCCTCGCCAATCTTTCACGATAAACACCTGTCTAGCTAAAACCACTGCCAGTAATTTCCCCTCCACTCTTTATCTGTGCCTAAATCAAAACGTAGATTCCATGAACATAGCTTCTTTCTGAGAAGTGCACGCCTATGGAATTCTCTTCCGTTTGCCTGTTTCCCACCTGGCTACAACTTGGATGTCTTCAAGCCCAACATAAACAAATGCCCGATTTATCGCCCCCTTAAGTAAGACACTTTATCAAATCTCCAATATCAACTATTACTACGATATTATCCCATTGATTATTGTACACAAAATAACCCTTATACCTGAGTGGCTTCCGGGCCTTGATAAGTGGTGATCCCCATGTAAAAAAATTAACAAAATTATACAAACTTGTTAATATAAAAAAATGAAATAGTCAAAAAATAAAAAAATGTTCATGCATATCTTTTTTCTTTCTTTTTATCAGTGTGCTAGCTAGGCACTTGTAGTAGTAATTAGAGAGGTGGGGGGGCAATCGTCAATTTTCTCTCTTGCTTAGGCAGTTATTCGAACAGAGTTCTTGCTCTTGTAGACTACAGCTTTCAAGCTAATGGCTTCCTCACACTAAAGTTCTTTGCTTTGGAAATTCTCCCTTCGATAAGAACTATCTAGCTTGTTTCGCTTGACGTTCCCTAAGTGTTCTAAGTGGAGGAATCCTGCATGGATTCTTTAGGCTTCTTGCTAATCAAAACCCTTCCGTCTCTTTCTCTCTCCATTTTTTTTTTTTTTTAATTGCTTTTGCAGTTCTTTTTATACAGAGATAGATGTAGCAATACCAGGCACCATAACGTTCAGCGCTGGACAAGGTGCACACTCCTACTTAATTTGACACTCATAATCTTTAAATCAGTAATAAGTACATTTCTCCTACGTCTATCAAAATAAAACTTATATTACTGGATTTACAATAAAATTTACTTTAAAATGGTATTTTAATATTTTTGTGATTTGTGAATTTGAAGAAATCACTATTTAAATCCAACTACTAATGACAAAACATGCCAGCATAGTAGGCCCACTCGCGGTAGATGACTTTTTGCAAATAAGCGGTCGGGGTGTGTTCACATAAATAGTCAAAGCAGAAGCATTTCTAATTGTTTCAGCTAATTAGAGAAAAGAATTTGCTACGGAATTTAGACACAACACAAAAATAAAAATTGTGTTCAAATGCTACTTAATAGCAAATATATTCATTTCTTTTGTCCTAAAATTTTAAAAGAATTTGATAAAAACTTTTTATATATGAGTAGATAAAAGTAGTGACAACAGCATATAAACATGAGTTTTTGGGAGCCGAGACGTGCACAAAATAATCTGTAAGCAAATCATTCGTCAACTAACTTAATAACAAAGTATTCATTTCTTTTTTTTTTTTTTTGTTATTTAAAAAAAAAAAAAAAAAAAAAAAAAAAAAAACATTAAATTATGGAAAGAATATTTTTTTTAAATAAATTTTTTGAAAAAGAATAACCAACAATGACCATGCTTTTAAATGAGTTAAAACGCATAAACCACTTATCCAGTTAAGTAAAAGAATAACTTTTATGGGTTTGTTTTACAATCCACAGAGGTATGAAAAAGTGGTAAAAAAACAAATATATAAATAAATGCTACCAAAGGCAAATTACGATAAATATTTGGTGTTGTAAATGTTTATTCTATTAATAAAACAAGTAGTGTCGAGCAGTACAGAAGATTAAGAAAAAAAGTGGCTGTAAAGTTTATTGAAGCCTCGACAATGACTTAAAAATAAAAAATTATACAAAATAGTGGTAGAAACTCACACGATAATTGTCACAGTAACTTAAGTTAGTTTTGCTTAAGGAGTAGATAGACTGTCTATTGGTTGACTTTCATACTTCTTTGCCTATTAGCCAGGTGCAGAGGTGCTATCACAGGGACTCGACAGAATCACCCAGTGGTCGACCTTGTTCTTAACTAGGACAATGAACGCCGTTTTCCCCGCTCTCACTACATTTCATCCTTCTAAACTGGACACTGGTGGTGCTTGAGTGCCATATATGCCAGGATTGACAGTTCCTGGCTGCTGTTTCCAACTGATAGTAGCTTGGATTCTCTTCTTACACAGCTGGTAGCACAACACATAGCTTCTCTATATCTCATTTCTTATAACAGACGGTTACATTTCCGACACGTTTCCCAGACCAGCAAGATCAACATGCCTCACTTCTAGATCTATTTCTGACCACAGTTCCCAATGATTGCATAACAAATGCCCACAGCCCATTCAGGGAATGCTGATCACATTGTGATAATGGTAGAAATCGCCTTAAATTCTCGACCCAAAACTGAAGAGCCACTGCTCAAAACAATGAGGTATTTCATAAAGGCTGACTAGGAAGCCATCAGGGATCTCAGAGATGCCCCATAGAGAAATATCTTTTCTCTTCTAGCTGAACAGTGTACAAATGAGACCACTGAATGGTTCAAAACTGCAATTGAAGCACATGTTCCCATATGGAAATTCTATAGCAAGCCTCACTCTCCCCAATGGTTTACTTCTACTTGTGCGGCTGCCATTGCTCAAAGGCACCATGCGTACGACAGATTTTACCTGACATAAGTCTAGTTCAAACAGACAGAAGTTTATAGAAGCTAGAAATAATTGTAAGAAAGAAATAGTGACAGCTAAGACAGAATACACTGAAACCACCAGAAAATGTATCGAAGCACAGAAATTAGGAACCCGTGATTTTTGGAAAATCTACAACAGTGTAGTAAATAATGGGCAGTCAACGATTCCCGCACTATCAAACAATCATGAGGTTGTTTTCATGGCAACCGAGAAGGCTAACATGCTTGCCAATCGGTTTGCCTCAAACTCCACATTGAACCCAGCAAAGCACTCTCTCCCTGACTTTATTTTGCGGACTGACGCCACACTAGATGATCTGAAAATCACCCCTTCTCAAGTGCATGGTATCATAAAAAACCTAGACACCTCAAAAGCATGTGGACCAGATCTCATTTCAGCTGTGCTATTTAAAAAAATGCTTTGCTGAGGTTGCTCCAGTTCTCTCCAAACTTTACAACAAATGTTTTAACGAATCTTACTTCTCTGACTGTTGGAAAACTGCTTCTGTGGTACCAGTTTTCAAGAATTCTGGCGAAAGAACTGACCAATTAAATTATTGCCCCATTAGCCTCCTCCCTTTTCGCCAAAATATTTGAGTCCATAATTAATCAAGCTCTAGTCCACGACCTTACAGCTGCTAAACTTCTGACCGAAATTCAATATGAATTTGAGCAAGCAGCAGATATTCTAACTAATCTCTGAACGTATATACCGTTCACTGGACAAAACAGGAGAGGGTAGAAAGGTAGGCCTCAATATATCTAAGGCTTTTGACAGGGTTTGGCATGATAGTCTTCTAGGAAAATCAGATATGGTATCACTGGAAGAATACATAATGTAATTAAATCCTTAAGTAAGAGAAGAATCCAGATTGTCCTCGATGGTTGTACATCTAAACAATATGATATAAATGCGGGAGTACCTCAGGGGTCTATCCTAGGACCTTTATTATTCCTGATATTCATAAATGGCTTCCCTGATAAAATTGTTTCTGTGATGGGTATATTTGCTGATGACACCACTGATGACCTCAGGCATGAGGGGAAAACAAATGAACACATATGGCAGAAACACTAAATGAAGACCTCCAATTTGTAGTGGAATAGGGACAAAAGTGGATGGTCACATTCAATGCTGCCAAGACTAAGCTTATTTCCTTCAATAATTACAAGAACCCTTTACTACCACCAATAGTAGGGACCTCAATTTTCCGTGATCACGGAATTGTGGACGGAATCATGAAATTGTAGATTTGAAACGGAATTCTGTTTTTTTACCGAAATCATTTTCCATATTAAATTAATCATTTTTCTTTTTCTTTTAATGATATACTTAAATACTTGCGGTGTATAAATATTATAATAAATAAAACGACTGTTATTTTTTTCAATTTTATTCTTTATAAATATTTCTAATTCTTTTGAGACCTAAAAAAAGATTTTAAAATCAGTTTCTGCATTCGTATAAAAAAAAAAAAAAACCTAGAAAATATTCATCTTATTTTGAAATATTTTGAAAAAACGTTATGAATGTATAGCATAGCAGATGAAAGACAATATTCCTCCCCTTCCTGTTTATAATCTTACTGATTAAGTGGAAGTGGAGTTTAAGACAATAGTTTTAACCTAAAAAAAGAACGAAAGAGGAAAAACATTTAGAAGAGGCCATGTTTTCCTTGTCACTCATCGTCGTTATCTTATCTGTTGACAGATTTGTAGTAGGGGAGAAGTGAAAGTGAGTAATGCGTGGAAGTGTCATAAATTGAAAGTCAGGAGTTCTGATTTTTTTTCTTTTAAGGGGGCTCTTAATGGAAAAAATTATTCTATTCTTCCCCACAAGTTAGTATTGGGGTAAAAAAAAAAAAAAAATAAATAAATAAAAATAAATAAATTTTTTATTTACTTTAAGGCTTTCTATACATTCTAAATCTAGACACTGCTGCTGATGGCAACTCGTTCCATGTTGATTTGTTTAAATTGTCAGCGCATTTTTTAAACCGGGCTTTAAATTTGTGCAAAAGCTAGAGTTGAACAATTTCCTGACGACTTATGCAGAAGACAATATGCTATTCTGCAAATTTTGTCTACACAGTGTCGATATTTTTAGGATTGATACAATCAAAGACCATATTAAATCAAAAGTTCATATCAGAAAAAAATCTTCAACTGAGTCATCTCAAGTGAAACAGAAGTCAATTACAACAATGTTCAAAAGTAAAGACAAATGAGATGAATTTATTCTTGATTTTTTAAAAATGTGCACTTTATCAGACATTCCCCTTCATAAAATTGATAAAAGAGACCATTTTTACTAAAATACTGTAAGGAATGTGGCTCTATTCTAAGTTTTAATTGTATTAGGGAGCGCCATCTTCCAAATTATTTGCTTGTCATTTTGCTGCTTTAAAAGTCAAGCTTGCGAATGAATGGATTAGTATCATAACAGATGAAAGAGACTGTCGTGACGACAGCATTTTAAATATTGTTGCAAACATTCGTGGTGAGTTAGTTCTTATTGATGTTGTTACCCTGTCAGAATGCAATCATTAAACAGTAAGTCAAGCATGTGTCCGAGCTATAACTCATTTTGACATAGAATTTGAAAAGATCCTTGCTTTTGTAAGATTCAGCAGCCTATTGCAAAAAAGCTCATAGAGAAGTCTTAACAACTATCTTTAACAACAGCTACCATGTGTTGTGTTTGGCACACATTTTAAATCTAGTTGAAGAAATTGGCCAGCATTTGATATTGTTACCCAGCTCACTACTTTCATCAAATCAGCGTTTTTTAGAAAGCCGAGTCGAAAAAAAAAACGATATTTGAAATGGCTTGAAAATTATTTGCCTAAAGAACAAGTGAAACTACTCCTGTCCCAGCGGCAACCAGATGGAAGTCCTGGTTTAATGCTGCCAGATATCACTCATCTTTCATACAATTTTATGAAGTATTCTTTAAGCAAGAAAAGAGTCATGGCCTTGCAGTAGAGAGAATTCTTGAATACGTAGATGATGATCGACTACATCATGCATCTTTTCCTTAATCTGCGCCTCAATCTTTATCAGAGAACTGCACACGTTTAATAAAAGCTTTGACAAGCTTAGAAGAAACTAAATCTCCACTTGCTTGTTTTGTTTATAATATGATGGAAGATGTGAAACAGTATTTACATGCTGGTAAATTAAAATTAACATTTGGCCTTGAAACTGACTGTCTTCTGTCTGAACTAAAAACTGCAGAAACTTCCAAGAATTGTTCAGCCTATCTTTTACTAAATTGAATAAATACCTGGAAGCCCATCCTGTGTATAACTTTGACAATGCGGCTCGTATATTAGATCCTAGACAACTACTCTGTATAAATCACAATATGGATACATTTGCAGCTATTAAAGACTTTCAAGATCCTTCTACTGAACTTGTCAAAGAATTCCAAATTTATGTAAACTGCTAAGAAAACTTGCCAAATCCTTTTAATATACCAGCATTTTGGAATGCAAATAAGAGCAGATTTCCATTTCTAAAACAGATTGCTGATGTTATAAAACAGAAATACAAATCTCAGACGATTTACACGCAATTCCGCAGGCATTGGCAAAATAACATTTATAATTTTCGGCCAATGACAATGCCTCCCGCCTAAATTAAACACAGGCTTTCTCGAGCCACTTTTTCATCGCGCCTCGATATAAAAAAGGGGCAGCATGTTCAAATCGGCAGTTAGACAGACCGACCAGTCAAACACATCACGCTTCGCGTTCGTTGCTTCCTCCGTCGTCTTCGTCACCAACGCCGTCATCTTCGCCTCGAACGCTGTCAACATCAGCACCTTCCTCTTCTCCGACGCCGTCTTAATCGTCATCTTCACCGTCGCCACGACTGCTACTTCACCGACGCACCAGCCAAACATCAACCACCTCTCTTCTCACCAACGTCGCCACGGCCCATACCTTATCGTCGTCCCAGTCAACTTCGAGTAAATACTAACGATCCTTTTTTTTTTTTTCTTCTAACATCTCGTTTGTCGAGAATAAATATATGCATATATATGTATATACACAATCTCCATGTTCACGTTTTTCTTGCTACCATACGCTTGTCTTAATTACAACACTGATAAAGTCATATTCATACCTGTTACTAGTGTGGACGCTGAACGTTCATTTTCTCAATATAAACATTTAATGAATAAAAAACGTGAAAATCTAACCCCTACGAATACTGTTGACAATGTTATACTTCAATGGAGACTTAGAAAAAAGATTTACTGATTGCTAATTTTATAATATGGAAAATATTAAATTTCAAATTTTGAGTTGTTTTTCAATTTGTGATACTTTTTTTTAATGTTTGAATTAATGTTTAAATTTTGTTAAAGTATTTGAATTATGATTGAAATACTGTTTTGCAAAAAGTTGTAGTTTTAATAAACTTGAAGTTATTTGTTGTAAGTACTTTTTGTGATGATAAAAATTCCAACATGTAAAAACATGTATTTCTTCAAATACAATAAAAGTTTGAATTGTTTCATAAGTTTTAATTTATCTCAACTGTCTCTTAAAAGTATTAAACAATCAATGAACATTAAAACTAAGGAAAATTAAATTTTGCAAATGTGAAAACGAGAAAAAACGGAATTTACTAAAAGTGGAAATGGAATCAAGGAAAATTTGAAACGGAAAATCGGGGTCCTTACAATAGCAATGGTTAAAAACACATTACCTGAAAGTACTTCCTTTAAACTCCTTGGCCTAACGTTCACAGGGAACATGAAATGGAATAGATATATTGAGAGCATTGCCAAGGCTGCTGCGAAGAAGGTGGGCTCTCTCTACTGTGCTAGAAAGCTACTTACGCCTGAAAGTATCCTGTACCTCTATAAGGCCACCATTTGCCCATGTATGGAGTACTGTTGTCACATCTGGGCTGGTGCATCTGCTACTTATCTCTTACTCCTGGACAGGGTTCAAAAGAGAGTTGCCAACCTGATAGGTCCTGAACTCTCATCTAGGCTTCAGCCTCTGTCCCATCAACGAAATGTTGCATCTCTGCCTGTTCTACAAGTATTTTGATGGTGAATGCTCTGATGAACTACAAGCACTTGTACCCCCCCCCGGCGACGTAAATACCCCCGACAAACCCAACAAGCAGCTAAATCCCACCCCTACACAGTAGAGATCCCTAGATGTAAGAAAGCCTTCTACTCCAATCATTTCTTCCTTAGAACTGCTAGACTTTGAAACTCCCTTTTGGGATTCTGCTTTCCCAACTGTACTGACATGCAGAAGTTCAAGTGTAATGTGAACAGACATCTTGCTACTCATCTCCCTTCATAATATCCCTGCAACTTATGTCCCCCTACTTCAAAGTGACACTTGGTTTGGAGTGAAAATTGAATAAGAAAATTGTGCAAATTTCCTACCATTTTCAGTCACAAGCTTGAATAGGACTGACTTAAGGCAAAATGTCTACTGAACCACATTTTTTGATACTTTGAATAGCCATAACTTGTTCAAATAGGCCGATTTTAAAAAAGTAAAGAAATTATTTGTTTGTTTTTTTATGTTCTTTTCAATAATGCTTGAGTTTATTCAATCTAAAAGAAAAAAGGGTGTGGTATTGCGAATACATGTGTGTGTGTGGGGGGGGGGGGCAATCACACCCATCCTCAATAACTAATCAGGATGAACTACTTCACACTCAGGCTTATAACCATCAGTTAATCCCAATCAAGTGATTTCTTTACCTTCACTGTGAAACTCTTTGATTCTTATAGTAAGAATGACATGGAGGTCAACAGGTCATCCCACGAGGCCAGTTTGGATATGAAAATGTCACCAGTATAATTATCATTAATAATAACTCTTTGCACCTGGTCCAGTGTTCAAGCGAAGCCAAAACAATTATCTCACCAGTTGTTCAAGAGAACTTTAGTCAATTAGCATTATATATATATATATATATATATATATATATATAATAAATAAAGGAAAATAAAAACTAAAGTTGTAGCCTGTTGATTTAGAATAACGCCCAATGCCCAATTCCTGACCTAATAGGGTTGAGTTAGCATTAATTTTCGCTTAACCTGTAACTTCTTGGTTTAGTTTGCCGTAAGCTAGCTGATCTAGCTGATCATGTCACATATGTAAAAATCAACAAACAAAATATTTTTATTAATTTAGACAAAGAATATTAAAGAACATTGTCTTCACTGTTGGATGTGATGTTATCTTTCATTTCTCTGATCAAGCAGTGACGACCATTAGTAACCTGATAATTATTTATAATAGCAATACCCATCGACCATAAAATGCTTTGGATAATTACAGATTTCAAGGTAGTTCTAAAATAATTATATTTGAAAAAACTAAAAACACTAAGTTCTCAAAATACCGCCATTTTGTTTCACATGCTTTAATAAATAATAATCTACATGATGTATTTGAAGAGTTTTCAGGAAAGTAATGGTAATGCTATCTATTGGGCATTTTCCCTAAGATTTTTTTTTTTTATTATTATACTCATGGTACTTAAAAGCTCGGTACCACTCTCCTAAGAGAAATTTAATCATGAAATTTGTAAAATAATCATATTTACATAGTACTTAGAAATCATTAATTTCTGGAAATTTTCTGTACCAGATTCGGATTCTTTGCACAAACGTATCCTTATCTGGCAAATTTAATTGTTTTATCTGGCATTTTTACTGGAAAAGCAGTGTTAAAAAATGTGACAAAATGCATATGGTCTTAAAGAAAGGAAACATGCTAGGCACAAAAATAGTCACAATTTATTTTAGTCAGATTGAAAAATTTTTTTTAAATTCTTAGAGCATCTTGAAATATTTTAAGCATTTACAATTTTTTAATGTGTATCGCTATTTGTAATATGTGTTTTTCATTTTTGTTTCACTGTTTTGTTAATTCTGCTTTTTGTTTGCTTTTTTTACCAAATTATTTTCAAATGTGTAGCATTGTTAGTGCTTAAATTATTAATTAGGCCAAATTATTTTATAAATCTATAACTAATTTTGTTACAGTAATGTTTTAATCTCTCTTTATAAAAATTTTGGATACAAATAGATTCTAAAATTTTCAATTTCGTTTGCTAAGAATTTATGAGAAATGACCTTAAAAATGCTTCAAAATCCCTTTCAAACTCAAGGTTTGTTGCAATATTTTGGACCTTTTAATGGGGTATGATCCCACACAGTCGGACAATTCTATTTATTAACGATGCTGCTAAGAACTGACGAATCGAATTAATACACGTTCTGCTACTAACCAATCAGAAACCAGAATTGCTTCATAAATATTAAACCTTTTCTGGAGCAATTTCACATGTTCTTTTCCCGGGTTTCGACACGGTAAGAATATTTTGTTCTGTGGACAAACAAGTCACCTACCAGGACTTGTGTGTAACGGCGAACCATCTGAAACTCAAAATGGCTTACACTTCTAGAGGTTATGGGCCCAGCACGCTTCCACTGCGCCACTCTGCTCTGTTAGCAAACATACATTTATTTTCGTGTACATTTGATGCTTCAATAAACAATAATAATTTTCTTGTCGATTGTGGGGCCACGGCACATGTGATTACAAAGGAATCTGATTTTATCAATTTTGACCCCAACTTTAAGCCACAAAATCATTTTGTAGAACTAGCTGACGGGAGTCGAGTCAATGATATTGTTTTGAAAAGAGGCAATGCGAAAATCTCGCTAAAGAACAATAAAGGTGAACTGTGTTTCTGTATTCTAGAAAACGCTCTTCTAATCCCAAAATTTAAACAAAATATATTTTCTGTGCAAGCTGCCACAAAACAAGATGCAAATATAAACTTTAGCCCCAATAAATCAAAACTGGTATACCCGAATGGAACTGTATTCGACATTAAAGAAAATGAAAGACTATATTATTTAAATAGCGTAGTCCCATCAAAAACCGCCTGCCATGATCTACAGACATGGCATAAAATTCTTGGACACTGCAATATTCCTGATATCAAAAAGTTGCCGACTGTAGTTGATGGAATGCAAATACAAACATCAAAAACCTTCAACTGCAACGTCTGTACGCAAGGGAAAATGACAAACTATCAAAACAAGATACCAGACAAAAAGGCCAAAACAATCCTATCAATGGTGCATTGTGACTTGAACGGTCCCGTAGAACCGATGGCCAGAGAACATTATAGATATGTGTTGAATTTCGTAGATGATCATTCAGGTTTAATAATGGTTTACTTTTTAAAGAACAAATCTGATACCCTGCTAGCAACTAAGAAATATCTAGCCGACATGGCCCCCTACGGTGAAATCAAGTGTATTCGCTCTGACAACAGTACGGAATTCACCTATAAAGACTTTGAACTTTTATTAATTAACCATCATATCAGGCATGAAACATCAGCTCCTAGATCGCCACACCAAAACGGGACTGCTGAACGTGCGTGGCGGACACTTTTTGAAATGGCAAGATGCCTACTCATTGAATCAAAACTCCCTAAAAACCTCTGGACGTATGCACTTATGGCGGCGCCCTATATACGCAACAGGTGCTTTAACAAAACACTATCTAAAACTCCATATGAATCTTTCTGCGGTAAAAAAACAAATTTAAGCAGAATGCATATATTTGGTTCAACTTGCTTCGCATATATAGAGAAAAAGAGTAAATTGAATATTAAAGCCGACAGAGGTATATTTCTTGGATACGATAAAAACAGTCCAGCCAATTTAATATTTTTTCCCGAAAAAATAAAATAAAAAGAATCCGGTGTGTAAAATTCACGGACACGTTTACTTTTACAGACGAAAACCCGTCATATGAAGAGGATGAAATTATATTACCTCAAATAATTAGAACAAACGAAAACAATAAAAATGACGGAGACGAGAGCGTCCATGATGATGATAAAGTCGAGAGATATCCCAAAAGAAATAGAAGACGTCCCGATTTTTTTGTGGTCGACAATATAAAGATTATCAAATTGACTATTGCTATTCAATGGAAAATGCGCCAAAAAGCTTCAACGAAGCAATTAATTCAGAACATTGTGAAGAATGGAAAATTGCCATGAAAAAAGAAATAGATGCCTTAACCAAAAATGATACCTATACGGTAGTGCCTCTCCCAAGAGATAAACATGTTATTTTTACCAGATGGGTCTTTACAAAAAAGAGTACAGGATCAGGCATAGAACAGTACAAATGTTGTATTGTAGTGTGGCCCCCAGGTTGGGAATTGTAGTAGTTCATAGAACCCCCTGGTTGTGGCACACAGCAGTTTTAATTACGTCGATCGTCCGTGGTTTCACCTGTTTACTAAGCGGTTGTCATGACAACGAGTTAAGACTAGTGAGTTATCTCACCTTAGACTGGCACTTTTTCTTTATCTTGCCTCTCGTCAATTGTCAAAAAATGTCATAACAATGTTGAACCTGAAAACAAATCGGTTGACAACTTAGAACGATCAGCCGTAACTTAAACATGTATTAAAGACGTAAGTCACAATTGCGTTAGTTTTTGTATAAAATTATATTTTACAATATCATACATATTTACAATTTAACAGTTCGTCTTTTTCTTTTGGTGGTTTTGAAGTTCACAGTGATAGTAACAGCGTTCTCACAGTGATCTGAGGAAGGAATGACGTTTTGACGATACGGTCTTCAGCGACGTTCTGTTGCCTTTTTCTCTCCTCTCTCTGCTATCTCTGTCACGCGTCTGTTCCTTATATGGCATTCAGCTCAACTTTCTGACGTCACACGTCCTAGAGCTAATTTACATATAACCAACAGAATATTTAGGTCTCGGCTTCCACGTGAGTCCTTAGCACGTTTTTGTTTTATTTATTTAGTCGGGCGATTACTTCTGCACGTGCCGATAATTCACCTGTCATTAGGAAATTCCATTCATTGTTTTTTTTGTTCGCCGTAGAATGCCGTGCAAAATATGTGAATTCCAGTAACCTGCTTTCTCGTTTTGTCAACAATTACGATCGTCCGACTTTTTCTATTTACACTGCGAATTCTTTATTTTCTTTAATTCATACTAGTGGACTATCGACATTCGAAGTCCACCTTTCAAGTTAATAAAAAGGGATTTTATTTTAACCTTTATGTATCGGTTGGCCCTAGCCAACCGCTACATAACACAAAGCAAGATTTGTTGCTAAGGGGTGCTCTCAGATTTACGGTAAAGAATACTTTTCTACGTTTTCGCCGACCACAAACCTAACGACAATCAGAGTTTTACTGCAAGTCGCATCACAATATGACCTAAACATCCATCAAATGGACGTAAAAAATGCTTATTTGAATGCCCCAATAGACTGTGAAATTTATATTACCCCTCCAGAGGGATTTAAAATGAAAAATAAAAATAGCATGTGGCGACTTAACAAGTCATTATATGGTCTAAAGCAGAGTGCTCAGTGTTGGAACACAGTATTCCATGATTATATTATTAAACAACAATTTAGACAATGTGCTGTAGACCCCTGTTTATATACCCAACACAAAGACGATAAACTACTGATTTTGGTCTTGTGGGTCGATGATATTTTAATCGCATCAAATTGTGACAATGTTAACTGATGTTAAGAACAAATTAAGTAAAAGATTCAAAATGACCGATCTTGGCAAAATATCCTGGTTTCTGGAGATAGAATTTACTCAAAGCAAAGGACTTGTTACGATGACTCAATCGAGATACATCGACAAAATACTATTAAAATTTGGAATGGGAGAGTGCAAGAAACGCTCTACACTGGTCGAAAATGATATTAATAAAAATATACACATAGAATCTGAAATAATAGATGACACACAATATCGCGAAATTACAGGTAGTCTTATATATTTAATGACTGCAACCAGGCCCGACATATGCTATACAGTAACAAAATTGTCACAAAAATTATCACGACCGACAATGAAGGATTTAAACAGAGCTAAACAAGTCCTACGTTATTTAAAAGGAACCAAAGAACAGAAGTTAGTATTTAGAAAATCAAGAAATCCCCTAAAATTAGGTTTTTCAGATTCAGACTGGGCAAACGACGAGGATCGCAAGAGTGTATCTGGATATTGCTTCAGACTCTCAGAAAATGGGCCTATCATTTCATGGAAATCTAAAAAGCAACAGATTGTATCTCTCTCTATGTGTGAAGCAGAATTTATCGCGCTCACACACACGACCCAGGAAGCACTCTACCTTAAAAATATCCTGAAGACTATTTTAGAGCCAGAATTGATTACAAGCCCCGTAGTAATTAATTGTGATAATCAAGCCAGTATAGTCTTAGCACAGAACACGATAATCAACCAAAGATCTAAGCATATAGATATAAAATACCATTTCATAAAAAACGAGATAAAAAAGGAATCCATTATTTTGAATTCCATATCATCAGAACAAAATATCGCTGATGTATTTACGAAACCGGCGACACGGATAAAGCTACAACGTTTTCTCTCAAAACTTATTCGACTGAATAATTTTTTTTTTTTTTCTTTCACTGCCCTGGATGTATATAGATTTCTATATATTAAAAATACAGACCAGCGAAGTTCCAGTTATGAGAAGGCTCTTACTTTTTTGCATGAATATCAGTGGAAACCCCTAGGGGCAATGCTCAGAGTATATAGATTTCTATATATCAAAAAAATGGTCCTGGACAAGACGTTAAACTGTATCCATTTTATTTGCATTAACACTTTAACCTACTAATGCGTAACTAATACTTTTGCTTAAAAAAAAAAATAAATAAATAAAAAATCTTTGTAATTTTCCTTTTTGACATTTGAACACAATTAAAAATGGCGTCTTTTTAAATGCTAAAATTCTAAGCTCCAAATGATTTCTAATTTTTGTTATGTCCAAGTAAATATAAAAACATATATTTATTTTTTAGCAGAACAAACACAAGGGACTTCCCCATTATAAAAATAGGGAGGATGTTGCAATATTTTGGACCTTTTAATGGGGTATGATCCCACACAGTCGGACGATTCTATTTATTAACAATGCTGCTAAGAACTGACGAATCGAATTAATTCACGTTCTGCTACTAACCAATCAGAAACCAGAATTGCTTCATAAATATTAAACCTTTTCTGGAGCAATTTCACATGTTCTTTTCCCGGGTTTCGACACGGTAAGAATATTTTGTTCTGTGGAACTGTTTACTGCAAACAAGTCACTTACCAGGACTTGTGTGTAATGGCGAACCATCTGAAACTCAAAATGGCTTACACTTCTAGACAAAGTAATTTGTTTTGTTTAACTACTAGTAGACTTCCCGGCATTGCCAAGTCATAAAATATGCTTACATGATATTTTAATTCATGCAGATTTTATGTTTTTTTTCTCGACTTTTTATTATACTCTATCCAATATATAGTAGTGATTATAAAAGTTTAAAAAATAAATAAATAACTTGGGTACCATCAGCTAGAATTGAAACAAGCATTTAGTGCTCCAGCATTATTTGTTATCATCTGAACTAAATCCATATGCATATAAAAACTTCATAAATAATGTTTAAAAAATAAATGTATATTTGCACATGGGTAGAAAGAATATGTTTAGTCAACTTACACCTGCCAAGCTCCAATTTCTTTCAATTTTGACCCCTTAGCAGCATTTTTGCCAGCTGAAAACCAAATAGAATTTGTTTCATAGGTTCAAATCCCTTATATATATATATATATATATATAAGTTTCAAGTTTGAAGACCAAAAATTAACAGATGTGTTTAGTAGAGACTGTTCCACAGACAAGGTCACTTTAATATATATATAAATTAACAAAAGATTAAACTAGCTTAACTAGATTAAACAAAATATATTGTGGTGGACTTAATTTTGTAATTATTTTTTTTAAATAGGATTTTATATATTTCATTTATTTCAATAAAAATTAAAAAAAAAAATAATATGTACTTATCAAAGTTATGTAGACACAAGAAAGACATGCATACAGTTGTCGCATAACTTCAGAGTCTATATATTGATACCTTTATAACTATTTTTGGATACTGGTACAGCTTTTGAACCAAATGAAGCTGACACAGAATTACATAAACAGCCAGAAATAGTTGAATAAAAATATACTGGAATCAAAAATCAAAATGAAGTGCCATTCCGAAAGTAAAAACGTTAATTTTTATGAAAAATTATTTTGGGATGAAAAAAATGGGACAACTTTTCGAAGTTTGTTCATTTTTTTTCACAAATAAGATATTTCTTTTTCTTTTCAGTACTAGTCCAGCTTTTGAAGCACACGAAAACAGGTTGTTTGTTTTACCTTAATCCTAAATTATTTTTATTACATTTGTTAGCAGCTATTAATTGACTATTTGTTTGCTTTTTCACCTTCTATTTATGTTTTTTTAAATTCTTGACAATTATCAATTTACAGTATAATCAATTTGTAATTTATTTCTTGTCATTTAATTAGAAAAACGCTTCTGAATTTTCCAATAGGTCATGTAGACAGCCAAGAATAGAAGATAGAGACAATGGTTTTGTTTGGTTCCAAAGCTGTACCACTGCAAGATAGAGAAACTGCGAGAGAAAAGGAGAGAAAGATAAAAAATACATAAAATGTTGATTAAATCTAAACAGTGTAAGGAGACGCATGCGGGTAGGGACTTCATGAAGAGGTGAAAAGGGGGCCAAGGATGCATGGGAGGAGGTGGTGAGGGTTGACAGGGTGAAGACAGGATGGGGGTCTAGTCAGAAATAGATTAGCTTGGAATTAAATTTTGAAGAGTCATCCATGTAAAAGAAATATCACTTACTTTTTCAAACTTGTCATAAAGATGAGTAAACTTGGAAGGTATTTCATCGGCCTGCGATAAGGCGAGAACTTGAATAATCTGTGCAATCTGCATGAGGTTATGTCGGGCAATGTGACTTATAGGCACATCAGACATAATGCCATAGGGTTCAGGATCGCAGATAGCAGGACATATGAAAAGTGCAAATACCAAATCAGCACAAACCGCTCGGACTTCATTTGCATTATGGTTTCCAGATTTAGATAAGAGTTGATAAATCTGCGAGACTAACCAAGTGAGACTGACAGGAAAACAGTACATATTATTCTTGATGGCATTAATGAACCGGTTTGACAATGTCACAAGTTTGTCCACAATGAAACAACGGTAATCTTGCAACTTCACTTTCCACTCATTTGATCCTTGTTCACCAAAACGCCGCAAACGTTCAGAAGGTGAAAATCGCACAACTGCTTTGTCTGGATCAATGTCATAAAACCATTCATCTTCCATCAGAAGTTTCATGACTGGGTCATGTAAAGCAGCTGTTAAGAATAACTTAGAAGAAAACAAAGAGTCGAAGAACGTTTTGAAAAGTCTACTAAAAGCACACGACCCTTTACGGATCAAACGCCGTGGGTTATCACCGGGTAACAGCTGAATCTCTGCCAGAGTATATAACAGCTGCAAAGAAAGGTATTCATCTTCAAGCATAACACAGTTACCGTAGAGTGAAGGAAGAACAATGCCAGTTGCTTTCTGGACAGATTCTATTCCAAGTTTTTCACCTGTACTGATGAGTAAAGCAACCAACTTTGGATTATCCCGTAAAAACTTAAGTATATCAGCAAACTTTGTATCATGATAGCTAAGCTGTTTGTAGCTGTCAACAAATTTGACAGCTTCAAGTTGCTTGGCTTTAATACAGCATTCGGACTGCGCAACCCCATGAACAGTTGCAATGAGGGTCTCGAGGTTGGCTCGTTGTTGTCTGGCAATCCATGACACATGATAAACTGCTTCTGCAACTTTTTTCACATCTTCATAGATCTTTTGCATTTGTTCTCTTTCAGAATTAATGAAAAGGCGTTCTTTCTTCAATTGCCAGGCCAATTCTTCCAATTGTAAAACCAACGCCATGGTTAGAGAGGACTTGCAACTTCTGGCCAGTTTATGGCTTAAGAAAATGGTCAAACATTAAGACCTACAAAGACAAACATTTATACAAATTTATTAGACAAGAAAATCATTTTTAATTGAAATTTTACATAAAACATGTAATTTATTTTTTTCAGTTTTGGGCTAAAAGTCATTAATGAGATGGAAAAATTATCAGTTTAATATTATCAGAAGATTAAAATGATGAATGAAATGAACAAAATTTTATAACTTATGAAGATGGTTTATTTCAAATATTTGTTGTCATTGGATTTGAAGGCAACCATGTTGTAATTTCCCAGGAAAGTCTCTTGTATTCTACATATAGGAAGTTCATGGAAATTCTGTTTTTTAAACATATTCCTAAAATAAAACTAGTAATAAATTTATATCAATGATTATAAAATCATTAAAAAAATTTTTTATATAATTTTTATACTGATGAATTGGAAATACAATTTTTCTTTTTAACTCATCAAAAAGAAAATATTGTTAGGATAAAATGTCAAAATTGATCAGAAATACAATTTATATATTTTAACAACAGTCTTATATAGCTGAAAAAACAGTTCTAATTACATACCTTATAAAAAACTTAATCACAAAATTAGCAATAAAAAACTGGCATGGTTTAAGATATAAGACTAGCTGTCTTTACCTGGTATTATATGTACTTGTTACTTTTATTTTTTGTTTCATATGTTCTGTGTTGTTTTTTTTTCTTTTAAAAAAGTATTACTATTTTTTAAATAGTATTTTTCACATGTACATGTTTTTTTTACATTATTATTATTGGAATCTTTTGAAATGAGTAATTTTTGCATTTGTTTATTTATTTTGCCGACTGGTATCCTCATTTTCATAGACCAGAGAATAAGATGGCCAAAACGTGAAGCAACAACTATGAAGATAAGGATAACAGTCCGCAAAATAAATAAATCATGGTATTGTTTGATAAATAAATTTTTAATTGAATCAAACTGCAATAACTAAATGTTGTTATAGTAATATTGGTTGAATCTTCTCTAGTTATAAAATTACTGAAAATTACTGAAACAAAATTGTATGATAAATACTTCATAAAGGTGTTAGTAAAAAATAATTCTTTGCAGAAATCAAGAGAAATAACTCATGACATGATTATGTCTTGAATGTTTAAGAATAATCTAATAGTGTTAGAAAAAGTATTCTCTCTAAAAAGTTTTAACTTGAATAAATTTTGAGTTCAAATGATGTATTTTCAAATAAGTGTTTGTTATAATACCTTTACTTTATATGTCATTTTTAAGAGCGTCTTTTGCTCTATCTAAACGTTTAAATTACAAGCATCTTAAAACAATTATGTCTTCTTTTTAGAACGTTGAATACAAGTTGGAAAAAAGTAAATTTGCCCAATTTTCTTATTTCAATTCAAGCTAAGCAGCTTGCAATATCAACGAACCACTACTGAAAGCACAGCACAATGGTGGTTCAAGAAATTTTGTGGTAGCGACAAGAGTCATGAAGATTATAAGTGTAGTGGTCAACCATTGGATGTTGACAACAATCAATTTAAGAGCCTCAGTCGAAGCCAATCCACACACAACCATTCGAGAACTTGCTTTTAAATTATACATAACATATATAACAATTTCAAACCACTTGATATGGATTGGAAAGAGAAATAAAATTGATAAACGAGTACCTCACGAATTGAACGACAACCGAAAGAAACGTTATGAAGTGTTATCTTCCCTTCTTTTATGCAACAAGAATGACCGTTTCTCGATCGGGTTGTGACTTGCGATGAAAAGTGGGTTCTTTACAACAATCAGCGACACTCAGCCCAACAAAGCTCTATGACACTTCCCGAAGCCAGAATTGCACCAAAAGAAGGTCATGCTAACTGTTTGGTGGTCTGCAACCGGTCTCATATCCATTAGAGTGTTTTGAATGCAGGTTAAAGTATTATGGCGGAAAAGTACTGTCAACAAATGGATGAAATGCATCAGAAACTTTAATACCTAGCATTAGTCAATAGAACAAGAATAATTTTTGTCCACGACACTTCCTGACCGCATGTTACAAAACCGACCCTGCAGAAGTTGAATAAATTTGGCAATAAAATTTTGCCTCATCCGTCTACTCTCCAGACCTCTCACCTACCGACTACCACTTTTTCAAGCATCTCAATAACTTTCTGCGTGAGAAATGCTTAAAAAATCTAAGCAATATCAAAAATGCATTCATCACCACCAAAACGAAAGATTTTTACATTACTGGTATAAATACATTTATTTTGCGTTAGAAAAGTGGTTAGATAACAAAATTAGACTTTACTCAAAATAAAAAAATTTATTTTTTTAAGCTTTCAAAATCAGATATTCAAAATGTTCAAAATTAAAATCTAAAGTTCAAATAGGACAACTGATTAATAAGAGCATCTAAGAATAAAAAAACAGCCACTCATCAATATGGTTTTTAAGTTGTCTTTCATAGAAAAATCTAAACTAAAACTTCCATGAATTAAATACTAAAAAAAATGATTGCTCTTTAAATTAAGTTTCTGCCTGATTGTCAAAGTCCAAATCTGAGGGTTTTTTTTTTTTTTTAATATGAAAGAATAAATAACTTCAAATTCCGTAGTAAAAAAAAAAAAAAAAAAAACATAAAAATTAGCAACAAAAGAAGAAAAATGTTTAAAAGTTTTAGATGAAAAATATGCTTTGCAGATATACATCATCAATTGAATGTGTAGTTGGCTGCTTGGGAAGTTTGTTAGCGGCCTTTTGTCTACTGAATTAAAACAGTCAACAGAACAAATTATACATATATGGTTGCAGATGCTTTGGTATGATACTAGGATGAGAAAATCAAGAGTTAGATTGAATTTCTTTCATGGTGTTGTACGTTATGATTAGATCACTTTGCAGTTTTCACTGTTCAAGTCTAGTAAGTTCAGCTACAGAAGCGGTTCCTCATAGGTGAGCATCCTGGTCACCATGCACGTGATTAGGTACTGTACATATTTGAGATAAAGAATGCCTTCCTTGGATAGAGACTAAGCCTGAATGGCATACCTCAGTATAGGTTGAAAAAAGAACAGATATAGAGGGCAAAATATGTTGGTGAAAGATCTGCATATTAGAAAGGAAACTCTTCGAGCTTTAGTTGCAGTAGCAAAAATATGTTTGGTAAATTGTTTAAAGAAGGTATTGATCATCACATCGACAAGATAAGGACAGGACTGAGGATTATTATTCAAACTGTTTGCATAAAAATAAATAAATTGAACGTTAAATTACATGCATTTTGAGAAGTCTGCCATTTTCACATTTGGCCATCATATTCTCCAGCTTTTTTTTATGTTGTAGTTGATTATTATTATGAAAATGGCAGCAATCAAAATAGTGAAAACTGTGTAGAATATGAAAATACTTCATCTCAAAAAAAATTGCCAAATGTCAATGTTTTAATTTTCTTTGGTCACATCCAACTTCCAAGACAGGCTCGAGTGTTATTTGGTAATGAAAGTAATTTATAACGAAGAAAAATTAATACTTATGAATTGAAAAAAAAAAAAAAAATGTGAAGCATGCTGGTCCCCCATAAGTGCACAGTGAATGAGGCAGAAAAAAATGACTAGGTTCAGCATTTGCCCCTCCTCCTTTAGCCCCAAAAGTCCCTAGAGGACGTCAAATCCTGGTGAAAATGAACAAACAGTTTTAGGCCTTAACATATGTAAATTTGAGTTCTGCACCATGTAAAAAAGAAATGACTAAGTCCATCATTTACACCCCCCACCCATTGAGCCCCAAAAGTTTCCAAGGCCTTAACATATTTAAATTTGAGTTCAGCACCATGCAAAACTGCTAAATAGAAAATTTTGGACAAATATGGTAAAATAATCCCCAATAATCCTAAAAGAGCAAAGTATAGACAAACAAAATTATATAAAAATCAGTTAGTCACAAATTTTCAGAAAGTTTTATAAAAATCCAAGGCATCAATTTTTTTTTAAGCACAAAAGTGTCAATTGTAACCATTTTAACCCTAGTGGGACAACTGGAGTTTTCCTGGAAAATCTGTCCCGTTACTTTTTTACTCATATCATGTTTAATGTTTGTGCAAATTCTTTTTTAAATTCCAAAGCATAGTTATTGAGAAAAGTGTGGACGGACTAAAGGACAAGGGTGAATTTACAGGTCCACCCTTCTTTTTGGCAAGGGACCAAAAATCCATCAAAACTCAGAATTATCCAATCTTAATGAAAGTTTCAATATTTTATTAACCAGTTAATAGATTTATTTAGGTCATTTAAATTATTTGCTCGCCTTCATTTCAAGGATGAAATATCTTATAAATATGTACATTTTAATAGCGGAAACTCGTACGGGAATATGGTTTTTGAAAGTTGACTTAATCTTTTTGTAGGTTTCTGATTACTTTTTATTGTGTTTGAAAGATTAAAGCCTAAAGTTAATCTTTAAAAGAAAAAACATTTCTAATGTAAAATGTTTTCACAGCAGCGCAAATTGAAAACTCAGTTTAATTTGGAAGTTGAATAAATTCATTGTAAAAATAAATAATAGTTTTCTGGGATGATTTCAAAAATAATTAGTAAAGTTTTAAGATATTGAATTTAAAAAAAAAAAAAAAAAATATTATAATTATTCTCCAAAAGAGAAAGTTTAGTAACCAATCTGGCTTTGCATAATCAAAACGAATGAAAAGGCACCGTACATAAGTTCTATGGAAGCCCAAAGTGTCAGAAAGTCAATTTTATTAAATTTATAGAAGAACTGATTATACCTTAATTTCTGTATTTTTGAAGATTATAAAAATATTCATCAACTTAAGTAATCCTATTTGTTGTAATAAAAAGGAAATACTTATTTAATTAGAATATTTGTTTACTTTTTTACATGATGACTCGATTTATTCTTAAACATAACAAATTAATGCTTTTTAAATTAAATTAAAAGTGCATTTTAAGTGTGAAAAAAGGTGAATTAAAATCACTGATTACACTCACAATTTATTCATTGAAAAAGAAATAATGCAATAATAAAAGAATATGGTGAATAGGATGAAAATCCTGTGTTTCCCTTTTTATCTTTTCTTTAAAATTTTGCCCATCTAAATTAATCATTGTCTAAATCAATCATTATTAAAAATATCATTTTTTAAATTATTTTTTCTTAGTAATTCTGGATCTCGATTTTTTTCAATTTGTTTTTTTTTTTATTATAACACATTTTGTTTTATAAAACAAAATATGTTATACTGATGTTTAAACCATCATGTGTACAAGAAAAATATATCACATTTAAAATTTTTGTGAGAATTATCATTTATATCGCATGAAATATTTTTTAAATTATATTATTTTGGGGATAAAAATATTGAATAAACAATACTTAATTCAATGATAATATCAGTAGTTCGAGAAATTAAGTTTTCTGTGGGTTATATTGATTTCATCAACACAGACTTTAGGGGCTTTTTTCATAATGTTCCTGAAATATTAATTTTTTATATTGTTAATATCTATAATGCTTAATTTTTACTTTTTGTAAAAATTAAGCAAACAAAAATTCATGCGTCCTTTTTTAGTACTTAAAAACTAATTTAAGCAAAGGTATTTTTTTTTTTTTTTTTTTTTACAAAAAATACATTTTCATTAAAATAAAAAAATATGGGTTCATTATATTCTGTGATTGTTAATACTGAAAATTTCATTAAAATTGTTTGATTTCCTGAATTTTGGTGAATTATTTAAATTGAGGGTGAAATCAAAATGTTTATGCATTTTAAGGATCAGTCATTCATTTTGCACATACCTATGTAGATCTTATTATACTCATAGTTGAAACTCAGTGATCACCTTTGCAAAGAGATATCTGGATGGTGGGTTATTCCATGTCAATTCACCAGGCCATTACACCCACCGACTCCGAATTACTTGAAATTTGGCACAAATATTCCCCTTCATGAGTTAGGAAAATTTGCCAAATTATTTGGTCCTAAACCTTACTGTTTGGATTTTAGGGGAGTGTAAAATTTGCATATTTTGCTTCCAAATTTATGCTGTGAAACCGTACGGAATTTCAGTGTTTTATAAAATAAGAAAAAAAATACTTCCACTTATTCAATATTTCTGAAATTTGGTAGGAAGGGCATTTAGGGACTGTAGAATCCGAATATCTATTTTAACCCCATACCTGGTAGAAAATTTTCCTCTCCCAAAAGCATGTCCCTCAAATCATCAATTTTTTACCTATGTAGCTTATGATCAGTCTTGAGAAAATATGTCCTCTTCAATTTTCATATTTTGTTTATAGCATCTACTATGACTGCTTAAGTTCTCAAAAAAATTTGTGAGGGTTTCTAGCCTACTTTAGGAGATATGGCCCTGCCAATTTTATAGGGTTCTTTTTCTTATGTAATTCAGTGAAAGATTGATAAAGACAATCATCCTAATGCTCCCAAACTTCTCAAATGTTCATATTGTGTTAAGTAATTTCTTAAACTATTCAATAAGATAGTCTTTGTTAATTTAAAAACAAATTAATTTAAATATATTTTGCAGATATTGCATTTTGTATAGTACAGATAGATTGTCTTCAACAAGTGATAAACATTGACTCATGCATTAGGATCAATAATTTATAGAGTTTTTGTTGATGGCATTAAACATTTTTTTTTTGTTTTTTTACAGTTTTTCAAAAAATTAATTTTATTAAACTAAAACCTTTTTTTTTTCATTTAGAAGAAAGTGATAATAAAATGTATTTTTCATTAGTTTAAAACACTAAGATTAAGCTACACTGAGCAATAAATTTTGTGTAGACTATTGGTTAAACATAAGATATCTGATAGGTAATAATTGTAATAAATTTAGAATTAGGCCAACTGTGAACTCTGAATGACCCTCCTCTACCCCAGACTGGAACTTGTCTGTGGCACCTAAAATATTAGTCACTTTTCCTCCAGTATCCAAAGAGAAAGGTGGCATTTTCCTACTTGGATTTTTTACTAGCACACAGATTAATTGAAGTAGTTTTTTTTTTTTTTTTTTCAGATAAAGATGAATTGTTCTATTTGTACTGAACTAACAGTTGAAGCAAGTACTAATTTATTCCATGATAAACAGGTTGGATTAATTTCAGTGGATCATTTGGATGCAATGGATGTAAAGCTTATTGCCTATAGGACAGGACTTGATGAGGATAAAATACTATCTGTAACCATCACAATCAGACCTTGTTAACTGAGTATGAGGGGCTTGAAAAGAGCTGTTGCAATCCATTTAAAAATCATAAGCAAATTAAAGGCAGTTTGAAAGCAATTTCTTTGAAGTTGGCAGATAAAGCAAAGGCATCCCAGACAAGAAACTCTGCCCTAATTGCCGAATATGAATCGGCAAACTTCTTGATAATGAAAAACAAAGGCATGTATCGGATGAGGAAATACAAGAGCTTGATGCAAGTACTTTAACGGAAACAGAAGACAAATATCAATGAGTGTTTCTCTGCTATTGGAATTTCTCCAATGAAAATAAAAATGCTTTATAACTCTGGAAAGGCTTGTTTAGGTAAGAGAAAACTTTGTCCTGCAATCAGTATGGGTATCAAATACCCTCTTAAAAAAAAACAAACAAAAAAAAAAAAACCGCTTAATTCTATGTCTAATCCTAAGTACGAGTAGCAATACACATGAAAAAATTGAAATATTTCAATATTGGTATGCACAGAAAGAGCTTGATGAGCTAAGAAAGAATCTTTTTAAATTTTTAAAATCTGATTACAATTAAGGAAGTTATGGCTATTTTTGTGCCTCACACGTTTGGATATTTTCCCCTCTTTAAGACCATATGCGTTTCGTCACATTTTTTACACTACTTTTTCAGTAAAAATGTCATATCTTTGTTAAAACACAAGACTAAAAAATGAAATTTACTGTATAAGTGTATTTTTGTACAAGGAATCAGAATATGCAACTGAAAATCTCCCAAAGTTTATGGTTTCCAAATAATCTGCAGTAAATGTGCATAAATATGCAGCAATTCCTTAAAAATGCCATGTATCCATAAACAGAAAAGAAGTTGGAGAACTCAAAGTTGAATTGTAATGTGCTTTATGTACAAAAAACTTAAATCTAAACATAAGACCATTTAAAAATGAATATATTGCAATATTTCTTTGGTATTATTGTAGATTAACACCTTCTGTTTAACCCCACTCAACTCCTTCTGACCACCCCTCCAAAATGTGATTCTACCTTTTTAGGAAATTATGTATAAAATGCCATAAAAAACTTTAATGAAAGATAAACAAATTATTTTAGAATTGAATGTAAAATAATTTCCTATTACAGATCATTCTAGCATTTTAGGGCAGTTAACTGTTTTTTTTTTTCTATGGGAAAATATGCATGCTTTTTTTTTTTTTAAGATGATTATGTGTAGTTTTAAGAGGGTTTCTATGCAATGAGAATATGTGGAGGGTTGCCATTCGGACTTTGAATTAATTGTAGGGCTAAGGAAAATTATGTGTGAACATACTGAAAACTTGACAGAGACAAAGCTAACAAAAACAATATTAGAGGGGGGAGCGGTTAGTTTCACAAAAATTTAATGTAAAATAATTTACCATTTCCTGGCCATTCTAGCATTTTAGGACAGTTAACCAATTTATTTTTATGTGTATTTTCTTTAAGGAAGGATCTATTTTTTGTTTGTTTGTTTTAGATGCTTGTATGTGGCTTACAGAGGTATTTTGTTGGAGGGGGAGAGGGGCTTGCCACTCGAACTTAGTGTTATTGTTAGAGTTAAAGAGTGTTTTAGGGAGGAGACTTGCCACACATAATTTGGATTAGAGGTGAAGTTAAGAGAGCTTTTTTTCAAAGAGAGCATTCATCACTCATATTTACTGTTAGCGGTTCATAATTATTGGCTTTATATTATATATTTAGTTTTAATTTAATAAGAAACTTGCGTTGCGAAATAAACTTTCTTCTGTAATACAAAGTATTAAGACCAAAACATTGACTCTGAGCTGTTATGTGATGAACCTTTAAAATTAAAAAGTGAGATTTTAGATAAAGCTAAGTGCTTTGATAAAATGATAAAGGTTCTTGCAGCAAAAGTGAAGACTGGAATCCACTAAAATGAAAATACAGATCTTGACACTTGCCCCTACCAATTGGTCACACAAAAAAGTCATGAATGTATTTCGTGTTTCAGAACACAATGTACGCAAGGCTCGCAAATTGTGTTTGGAAAATGGTATTTTAGCTGTGCCAGAACGAAAACAAGGTAAGTCTTTGCTTGCTGATATTGCACAGTTAGTGCAAGTATTTTATCAAGATGATGAGTACACTCCTACCAAATTTCAGAAATATTGAATAAGTGGAAGTATTTTTTTTCTTATTTTATAAAACACTGAAATTCCGTACGGTTTCACAGCATAAATTTGGAAGCAAAATATGCAAATTTTACACTCCCCTAAAATCCAAACAGTAAGGTTTAGGACCAAATAATTTGGCAAATTTTCCTAACTCATGAAGGGGAATATTTGTGCCAAATTTCAAGTAATTTGGTGTCGGTGGGTGCAGATTTGAACTTTTTGCTGGTGTTTTGACATGGAATGACCCTGGTATGAATTAAAAAATAATCATTATAATTTTTTAATTTATATATAAATTGCTCCTTTATAAAGCAATAATTGCAAAAATTCAAAAGATTAAGTTTACCAGCCTGCTCAATCATAAAAAAAGCTTTGAGAGTCAAGCTTGAGGGAAAAATTTGGAGACTGAATTTTCAAGATAGTTTGTATTACAGCAATGTTCAGGCAACTTCTGGAACCATATTTACTGCTGCAAACTTTTCCAATTGACCATTTTAGTAACATGCTGCACGGTTAGCAGCTTGCTCCCACACTTATCTAGATTTTGTGCTTAGAACACAACTTTCAAAACTTTTTGCTCCATGCAGTCATTTTCAAATATCTTCTTAATATATTTAGGATTTAATGGCTGAAAGGCCAGTCAAGTGCAAAATTGATTTTAATAAACATTTCTATTTATTAAAATAAAATAAATATTTAAAAAAAAAAAAAAAAATTTTTGAATAAAATATTCTTCTTCAGGAAATACAAACAATTTGTTTTTCTTCTTACGTGCCATGATTTTTTAATGTCCGGTATTAATGTTTTTTAATGTACCGGACATTAAAAAACCATTCAACCATAACTTCCAACCTCTGAGGATGTGCCATCTCCACCATGACGTGTAAGAAGAAAAAAAAACTGTCTGTATTAGAGGGATATTTTATTATTCGAAAATTTGAAAAAAAAAAAAAAAAAAAAAAAAAAAAAAAAAATTTATTTTTATAAATAGAAATGTTTATTAAAATCCATTTTGTACTTGTCTGGTCTTTCAACCGGTAAATCTTAAATTCTTAACATCAAGTGCTTTTCAAACAGTGGATTTTCTATTATTTACTATTTTATTATATATATATATATATATATATATATATATATATATATATATATATATACACACACATATTTAGCCAGTAGAGTTTAGTTTCCTAGAAGTACATCCAATGAAACAACATGTGTCTACCAAAGAGTGCTCAATGAGTGAACAGAACAGGTATATTAAATTTATTTATGCAAACATTGATGGCTACATATGTGCATACATGTTTCTGTAATCATTCTTGGCCTGAAGACGTAATCCCCGAACACGGGTGATTACAGAAACATGTATGCACATATGTAGCCATCAATGTTTGTATAAATAAATTTTATTTTTATATATATATATATATATATATATATATATATATATATAAAGTTCAAATGTACTGATAACATGAACTAAAGAAAATAAAAATTTCAAAAGTGCTCATGTGTAAAGAGTACAGCTTTTATAAAATTATATAAACATTGGGAAGAACATACATGGATTGACCAGCATTTTGACATTAACATATCTTGTCTAGGCTCTCTAATGATTAATATAATAAAAAAATAAACAAATAAAATTGTCCAACCTCAGTGTCATTTATTGTCACTTTTTCCAAAGACACAAAGTTTAACATTATCTCTTCCCCCTCACTTTTTTCTTATTACTAAATTAAGTCTAATCTGACTAATCTGTGCAAGTTGATTTTTATTTTATACTAGCAAGACCCATTAACCAGCATTGCCCGGTGGAAGCACGACATCCCACCTTGTAAAGAATTAAACTATGGCTGTCGTTGGTGGCCACTGCCATTCCTGGAAAATTGCGGACACTGGCAGTTGTGACCAAACTGAAATAATTTGGCTACCACTAGCGATTACTGCAGGTACTGTTTGATTCTAAAAAAAGAAATTAAGGGAATAGCAATACACATGGCCGATAAAACCCTTTGGATAATCACAGATTTCAAGGGGTTTCTACTAAAAGAGTCATATTTTACAAATCAAAGCACTTAAGTCTTCAAAATACCACCGTTTTGTTCGGAAATGAATATACTTTCAAATGAATTAGTAAATAATAACATACATTATATATTTTTAGAGTTTTAAGCAAATAAGGTGATAAAAATGTGAACATCATAAAACTGCATTTTCGGTAAGATTTTGTAACTAACCCCCCCCCCCCCCTGATTTGTAAAGTGTTTCTGTTAAGAATTTTTTAATGAAATTTGTAAATTAGCCAAAAAGAGATGTCATTTTTAATAATTTCGAGTGTCCGAAATTCATTTGACCACTCGTTTTTTTTTTGTTGTGTTAAAAAAAAAAAATAAAAAAAAATAAAAAAAAAAAGATTTCAAAATGATGAGTATGGAAAATTTTGAAAATAATTTTCTTCGGACACTCACTATTAAATAAAACAATCTTTTTACTATGTTTATTCGTTCAAAAGATGATTGAACAGTGTTTTCTCTAGTGGTATGTAGCAATTTAAAAACATAATATCTGAAAAAATTGTTATGAATTTGAATCAAAACTTCTGTAGTATTAGTAATAGCAGCAGTAGGTGTATCAGAAAGTGGCCATTAAAAATGATCAGAACTTTGATAATTCAACTTAGTATTTTTCGAAGCTTATAACTACTTGAAAAATGTAATTCAACCCCTAATTTTTTTTTTAAAGGAGTAAAGACCAACTTTTTAAAAAATAACAGGTTTAATAGCAAATTATACAATATTTGTTTTTTTAAAGTGGTTTTCTTTAAAAAAATAAAAATAAAAAACTAAAGAAAATCAACATATTCTGACTTGCTTATAAATATATGTATATATATAAATGCCAAAAAATCACTTACCTAAAAAAAAAAAATACTATTAAATGGGTAGTTCCATTCTTCATTTTTAAGAATTTATTCATATTTATATTTTAAATTCCATATATTTAAAAATAAAAAAAAAGGATTTTTTAAAGCAAGGGTCCTAGAAAATCGCATTTTCGTAACGTGTTTTGCACAAAGCTTTAAAGAGCTGCTGCTAATATGAAATTTATGAAATATGGATTCATCCAATGGACATAAATAATGTCTTTTTTATTGCGCGTGTTAACCAAAATTAGTATTTTTCATCCTCCGTAGTTAAAAGGAAATGCACATTTCACTTATAAGTTTTTCCCCTAGAACATAAAATCCTCTTCATCGATTTTTAAAAAAAATTCTTTTAATGAAATACACAAGTTTTTGATTGATATATTTTAATACTTTATCGACTAAATTTTTTTTTTTTTTAAATATCTAAAATAAAATAAAAATAAAAATAAAAAACATTCAATGAAATAGAAAAATTTGCCGTCAGTGTCTGGTATTTACTTGACGATGTAAGCATAACATGAGCTTTCATTAGAAAAAAAAAAAAAAAATCAACATGTTTTTTTAAAAAAAAAAAAAGGTTTTACATTTTGGACTTTACAGGTAAATTTCCAAAAACTATTCTTTTTTTTGTTTTAAATTAGAATATTTTCTTTATTCATCTTTTATCTTCAATTTGTGATATATAAAACTTCGACACATAAATTAATTAAAATTTTAATAGACATTTCAAAATGGGGGGGGAGGTGAATTCTGCATGTTTTTTTAAATAATACTGCAATAATTACATCAGGATAACATTCATGCATAAGAAAAAAAACAAAAAAAAACAAAGTTAACGTCCGTGCAGTCTCCATAATCGGTCAGAAAAAGAAAATTAAATACTTCACAGAAAGTGGTAAAAAAAAACAAAAACATATGTAACAAATAAGTGTTTGCCAATGAAATTTACTTTAAAACCTACCTGCATAATATTTTTGGTGTTTGTAAGCATTTATTCAGTTCTATAAAGAAAATGTGGACATAAGTAACGGCTTTGAAGCCTAGGTAATTAATTGGTGAAAAATCTAAAATTAAATCAAATCATCCACAAGAATAGTAAATGCAAAAAAAATAAAATAATAAAAAATAGCATCCCAGAAGGGTTGATAATCGCTCAAAAATTGAAAATTAAACATTGATACCTGTAAATTTTTTTGTTTTCTTCAGGGCTATGGGGGGGGGGCTAGTTGTGTGTAGGTATTTTGCGTATATTTACATTCCCAAACGAACATAACCAGAAAGAAAACATAATTTGACATGAGTACCAGAATAAATTAAAAAAGCTAATGATTACTGAATTTCATGATGAATCTGCATTTTGGCTGATTTTACTTTATATATGAGATAGAAAATAAAAATTATTCTTTCAAAGTCAATCAAAAGTTCAAGTAAAAGTGATCATGAGACCACACATGATTTATTTCTTGAATTTTTTTTTTTTAATCCTCAGGATAAAACTGAGATTCAGATTTTTTTCACAATTCTATTAAGGAAATATATACAGACTAGCATAGTTTCCATTCAATTTTATATCTTAAATTCCTTCAACAAATTTATTTATCAATAGATTTTTAGACTCTGCTTCCTGATAAAACTCCTATCTCTATGATCATTGAATGATTTTAATTGTTTTGATTTGATTACAATTAAACCTTTGCACTACAAAGGCCATATTTTTAAATAATCTTATGATTCAATATTATTTCATATCTACTTCGTTGTGTACAAGATGATTTAATCCATAGATGGTTATCTATTGGTTGCTATTCATCCCATGTCCACTCTGGCCCAGAATAGTAGGATCCCATCTATGGGTTGAATACAATCTGTTTTTATACAACATGAAACAAAATTTGACTCTGAATTGGTTGAAAACAAGTCAAATGAACACTTATGTTCTTCCTAAAAGCAATGGATTATATGGAAAAATGTAAATATGTAATAAATAAAAAATATAGAAACAATACCATCACAGTCTATAAATAAATTAAGTGTTGTGGAGCTTTGTTGACATCTAAACAGAGCTGAGTGTCCCCAGTTATTGTAAAGAACCCACTTTTCATTGCAAGTCACAATCCGGTCAAGAAATAAGTTATTCTTGTTGCATAAAAGAAGAGAAAATGACAATTCATAACTGCGTTTCTTTTGGTTGTTGTTCAATTTGTGAGGCACCCATTTATCAAGTTTTTTTGTCTTTCCAATCTCCTCCAAAGGACGGGGTTAGTAAGCTGGCTGACAGTCTACCCCTAAACTAGTTATGTGGTTAACCGGAAACCCAGGTTTTTATAACACCATCACTCTTCAACAAAAGATAAAGATGACCTTGTCCCCCAACAGATAAAATACCAGAGTGGCATTTCAGAAGATTCAGTGTCAAGAATGACCAAGAAATATAATACAGGGGGAGAGGGCCATAGAAAAAAACCCACAAAAACTCAGTGTCAAGATGAAACGGGAACTATATAATACAGTTTGTCATGCATGACACTTAAAATGTAATATTACACACATTTATACATAGGACCCACACATTGTATGCAGTCTATGTCGCAAAGGAGACCAAGACAAAGAATAATTCAAATTCACATTTTCTTGTAGCAACAACATTTTCTCATTCTCTCACCATGCATGACTTCTCATTACATCTGTGACGTCACTCACACGAATGCTTTCTCTAATGTACTCTTTCTCTTTTTATATTCTTTTTCTTTACAGGTTACATCAGTTCGCATGCATTTGCATACACTCATCTGCGCTGTGTTACAAGTCTCATACATGACAAAATAAATGGCACATATTACAACCCCTCCCAACACTACACTGTCATGGACACCCCTGAGCAAGGTGTTCGCCATCACCAACATCACTCAGAAATCCATTCAGCTTGGTCTTTTCTACCTCTCCCATTTTTTCTGCCTATCTTACTTTTCAACCCTATCAATTATTCGATTCAATCTTAGATATGACTTTAAACTATATCCAACGGTGTGATCCCAATTTGATAACTTTATGAAGTGTGCAGTCATTCTTTACTTGCCTCCTCCCAAAGATGGCAAAGTTAGACACAAGGTTGGTTTTAAATGTGGGTAAAATCAATTTCCCCAGAAACAGGCACTTTAAATTTTAACAAAAATTTATAATTGCCTTAGTTTAGAATTTCTTTCACTGACCTAAGATAGAAAAAATGGATTGTAGTATCCGAACAGACATGACACTTTGCTCCTAGATTAAAGGAGTTGCCATTACTCACAATTCTACTCTGAATTGAAGTGGATCTTAATTATGGGTTAAACAATCGTTTGCAGACTTTACAAAATATATGCATATAAAACAAATCTATTAAAAACGAAGATATTAAGAAATTGAAAAAGAAAATGTTCACCAAAATTACGGATTTGTCTGTTAAATGATCAAAAATTGGAAACTGAAAATTATTAAGCAAAAGATGTATAAATATTTTCCAATTGTTTTAAGGTTTTTTTTTTTGTTTTGTTTTTTAACTCGTCACAACCATGCCAGTACGAAATTTCTAAAAAGTGAACATATTTTGTACTAATGGGCTTACTACAAATCTAGTGTGTAAATGTTTGGATTCACGAAAAGAACTAAAAACATCACCCACCAATAAACTTTTTTTTTCTTTGTTGTCTCAAAAATCAGTCAATTTATTCTTGATTTCAATGTCAATCCAATTTGTAATAAGACAAAACCAAAAGAAAGTAAAAATAGGATGAAATTTAGATAAAAAAGTTGATGCTTATGCACTTATTGTACCGCGCTAGTTTTTAGATAGTATTTTCAAGTTAAATTCAAATTTTATGATATCTTTTTTCATTATTTGAAAATTGTTAGATGAAAGTACAGAATAGTTACAAAACACCCTCCTCTCTCCATGTGAAGAAGGACTTTCTAAATAACGTTATTTCCGCACGGTACAATAAGTGCATAAGTACCTAAAAGTTTAATATGTTATACATTGTGCATCATATGTATTATTATTATGCATGTACATAAATCTACTGCAGTTTCAACGATCATCAGAAACCTCCGAACTCAACCGACCAATTAATCAGACATACTCTGATGACCGGTGATCACATGAAATAGCAGTAAAGTAAAAGCTATACACATTTTATTATCATTGATATATAGGCACTACCATTTTTATGTGAACTTTTCCAAAATGTACACATGATCTGGTGACGACATCAATTGATGTGCTTGATGCAAGCCACGGTGAACGATTTTTTTTTTTTTTTAACTATTATTTACTAGTGTAATTTAATAGGAATTTATTTTACATTCAAATAGTTTACTTAAAGATTAAATTATCGAAATGTGAAAAAAGATCACTATTATTGTTAGAAATAATTAAGTAAAATCTGGGGAGTTTTCAGTAGGGGTAGAAAACATAACACAAAAATAAAATGTTACGTGACTTTTTTGACATCTACGGAAGAGCAGAAGTGACAATAAAATAGTTTGTTAGTTCACTACACATGTTATTTGTTTATTTAAGTTTTCGATACTTTGGAACGATTTAAATTATTTATACGAAAAAGCATTTTTCTCCCTTGAATGCTACTTGGGAATAATTTTCTCTTTTACCAGTTTGGTGCCTCCAACCACTTCATAAATACTAAAATTAAAAACAAACGTTAACGAAAGAAGTTGAGTTTTTAAAGTATCTAAAATTGGAAAAAAAGTTTAATAAGCTTTAAGATTAAACGTAACACAAGAAAACAATTTATAAAAATAATTTAACAACTTACTTTTAATAGATAATTTGGTTACTTTTTAGTAAACACTAACAGAATAATCGAGCTAAGCTGTGAAGTTTTAGAATGGTGAACGCAACTGTGGAAGTAAATGTTTTCAATCAACCAGTTCATTTTTGTTCAATCTCGGCTTCCATATTTTATTTCATAAAACAAGACATACAAAAATATTGCAGTGCATGTACAAAAACTGGATTTTAACGCAATATTAATTTTGAATCGGGTTTAATCTGGCCATAAAATAGGTGGCAAGAGTCATGTTTATATTATAACTTTATATTTAAAAAAATTTTTCACACAATTAAAAAAGTCTATGTTGCAGCGGACATTTTTAAATAATGGAATTTTAATCATTTTAATCTTTTCAAAATCAGTTAATTTTTAAAGAAGTTACCTTTTCTTGGCAATTCAACTGATTATAGCATATATTGATTAGAAAAAACCCTATTTAAAAAAAGAAACATTAAATTTATGTCAATTTTTTAATTGCAACTTCAAGGTAAATTTTTGTTAAATATATGTATTTAAACTTTAAAAAAAATATTTTTTACTTATTTGAACTCTTGTTTCATAATAAATAGAAATTTTGATAGATTTAAATATATATTGTTTAAATTTTGAAAAAATAAATGGGGGGAAGGACACGCACTAAAAAAATATTTCCCCTCATATTTTACGGAAACTGCATTTTATATGTAATTTCATTCTAAAATAGGTAAGTATCAAAAATTTCACGAAAATCTGAACATTAGTTGATTTTTGTTAGATTTATTAAACACGGGTATTTTTTCACATTCGGAATGTCTACTACATAGGAACGTTATTTTAAAGTGCCAATTATGTAAACAGAATTTTCGTCTCACAATTTCATTATTTTCATACGATGACAAAAGTTTTTTTTAATTATTACTAGTTTATTTTGCCCTTCTTTTAAATGGTACAAAAGTTAATATAATATTAATTTATAATAAAGTTACATTGTGTTACATATAGGGTGGGGTAATTCTGTGGTGAATTTTGGCAGTCCCTATTGATATTGTTTGTTTGTTTGTTTTACGGCATATCAACCATTTTCAAGTTATTTAATGCCGAATCCAGTGATTTTGAAGAACAATTTTTTAATAGAATATATTTGTTTTTTTCAAGTCGGTTTCTATTTAACCCATAGTTGGGACCCTAACAGGTACTACCACTCCGGGTCAGAGTGGACCTGGGAGCAATGGCAATTAAAAGGTGGCTCCACACTCCCCAAAGCCCGTAAGCTGAGGCCTCACCATCGGATATAGTTTAAGGTCATATCCAAGACCCCTATTGATATAGCTCTATCTTAGAGAATGTCAAATCCTTTATTTGCCCAAGATGGGTTGTCTTCATTTTGTTGTTTCGATTTTGAAAGGTTTATTATTATTAGCAGCTGTTGATGAAAGGGTGGTATCCAAACTCATGAGATTTTACCTATTGCGCCAGAAACCGTCGGTACGGATGGTTAATCATTATATTCCACTCTATATAATGTGCATTTATTTGTATATAAGTAAACATAAATCACATAGAAGTTAGCGTGTAAAAATGTACCTATCTCTGAATGAAACAATTTCAAATGAGAAAAAAAAAATGCTAGCCGGACAACCCCATTGAATGAATTCGGAAAGATATCCCCCAGTTTAAACAAAAGGTCAACCGTCAGTGTCTTTTTTCCTAGTGATCATCAGAAATTATATGTATATAAAATTACTGACGTAATTTTATGATTTTTAGCACGGTGAACACTGGCGAAGAGCATACACCTGCTAGATTACATACATTATTTTCGTTGCTTAAAACATAAAAAGGTTTTTTTCTAAATACTCATAAATACTATTTAAATGACAGTTTAATCACTTTCTAATTTCTCATGGCCACCGTGACGACCTTTTGACATTCGAACCTCTCAAATTAGCGGATAAATTTTTGGCTAAAATTAAAGTTAGTCCTCATGGCTGACTAATCTAAAATCCGGTAAAGAGCTGCGGCACATTATCACGGAACTGTTTTCCTGCAGACTACAACACGGCGGTCTTTTAATGTTAATAAAACACTTATCATAAACTGTCTCCATAAGTAATCAAACTTTGTTCAATTTCATGCATCGGTTTCAATCCTTTCATAATATTCATAATTCAACTGAGTGAAACATTAGTTAAAAAAAAAAAAATGTGATCATACAAAATAAAACCTCGGTTCATGAAATTTTTAATCAAGTATTATGTGCTCCTAAACAAAAGATGCTTTTTAGGAATAGGTATCCAGATATTTGTAATCATGACGTAAACAGTTCCGAGTACGAACGGAGAAAGCTAAATCAAGATTCAATGCTTCCGCACAATACGAATCGACTTTGCAAATAAAAGTTAGAGTAAGTTTCAAGTAAAGGTAAAAAGAAAAAAAAAAGTTCGGTTGGTATTGTTTTTTACTATAGCGAATTCTTAATAGGATGCTATAAAAAAGGTATAATCAAGGACCAAGGTCTGAGGCTAAGAAATTTATCCTAACACATCAATGACAACTGGCTGAGAGAGAAAGAGAAAAAGAACATCTTACCTCTTGCAACAGATGCCGTCGGTTGCGACCTCAGGTATTAGTCCTTGTGGTCCCGTAATAATTCTTTATCAATACAATAATTGATTGAGAAAGAAAAAACAAAGGAACTACCAAGACGGTGTCCCAATAGTAAATAAGAGAAGAAGAAAAGAAAAGGAAAGAGAAGAAAAGGAACAACTTCAGACACGGTGTGAACCGATTGTAAAGATGGGGGTAAAAAATAACACACAAGCTAGTCAACCCATACAATTTTATAGAAGGTCTAGGGTCACATGATTTATCCATTAGTATAAAAAACAATCACAAAGGAAAAGACGCTTTCGCATCCATCTCTCAAAACCCGAGGTCATTGAAGGTAGGAAAGATTTTCTTATACACTCCCGTCTCAAGAGAAAAAATAAATAAATAAATAAATAAAATAAATGAATAAATAAATAGTAAACAGTGAAGTTGTCTGAGTACATTTTAATACAAATAACTGTTAATTTTGGGTCCAAACACTCAAAATTCTAAATTTAGATTCCCGGGACATGGATCCAACTTGATAAATTGAACAAATCCAAGAAAATAAGTTTTAAGGGGTCGAAGCAAAAACCCCCCCAAAAAAACTGAACCTTCAGCCAATCCCCGGTCCAAACATTCCAAACCAACATAAAGTGTATTCAGACATAGGGCAAGCTTCGTAATCGGTTTTTGTCAAAATTTGACTGCCAAGCCGGCTGAACTGCTAGTAAATAAATAAAAATAAAGGATAAAGAGAAAAGGAAGAAAAAAAAATGGGAGAGGTAAATAAATAATTACCTATTTTCTGAGAGTGGACTGTTAGTGAATTGAATGTAGGCAATTCCAACAGTACCAATTCTCACCCTCTGGGGGAACTTGCTGAATACCTACGCAGTTGAAATGGTACCATTGATTGCATTCATCACAGCATATCATTGGACTACCATTATCCGGTAGAACACATCCTGGGCAAATAAATGCATGTTCAGCATCATTTAATAAATTATCCACCATCATATCATGGGATAATGAAGGATCCTGGTTGAGGCAACTTCCACACCGCCAACTCTCCTCTTCTGGTGGAGGTCGATATAGACCAACACAGGAAAAATGGTACCAGTCATCACAGCAGTCACAACATATCATGGCACTGCCATTGTCTGGTTCACCACAATCAGGGCAAATCCAACCAAGCTCTGTGCCCTCTTCAATAGGGTCTTCAAGTACAGATGTACAGCCATTCAGATTGTCATCAGCATTCCCCATCAAGGAATCAAGTCCATCAATGGGTTCTTGAATAGACGACTCCAAGGGATAGAGGTGCTTCAGGGAATGAACTTGCAAGGAGCCATCTCCTCGTTTTATCTGAGCAGATCTCACCAATCCGTCATCTCCTGTAAATAGACGTGTGACCCTACCCAATGCCCAAAATGGTCGAGGTTTGTTAGGGAGTTTGATTGTGACTACATCTCCCACACAAACAACTGGTGAAGTCCCTCCTTGTTGTCTTTGAGCATGCTCTCTTATACTAAGCAGATAATCTTCGTACCAAATTTTCTTAAATCTTTTTAATGCATCATTCCTGCAATTTAAGGACTCTAAGAGTTGTTTCCGAGAGGGAGGTTCTAGTTGATAAATACCCTCCCCATCCATTCTCAAAATCAAACGAGGGTTTACTACAGGGCGTAAAAAGTGATTTGGACTTATTATTTCCAAACTTGAGTCAGATGAACTTCTGTAAGTCAAGGGACGGTCATTTATGGCATTTTGTACATCAGAAATAATTGTCAGGAGATCGAAATAATCATGACTAGCTCGTCCAATTAATTTATACAAGCAAGACTTGATGGTTTTAATTAGTCTTTCCCATACACCTCCATACCAAGGAGAGTGTACAGGGATCTTAACATGCTTGATTTGGCATGTCCCCAATTTCTCCCTGAATTCACTGGAAGCAATCACCTCATGAATCATGTCACATCCAGCCACAAATGACTTAGCATTGTCACTATAAATATGCGAAGGAATCCCATAAATATTTGAAAATCGAATCAAGGCCATTAGGAATGAGTGAACAGACATATCCTCAATCAGTTCTAGATGAACTGACCGTACCTCCAAACAAGTAAAGACCAGGATATACATCTTCACCCTCTCCCCACCTCTCAGAACCCACAGATGACCCGTATAGTCTACTCCTGTGTGCAAAAATGGTCTTATCATATTCACCCGATGTTTAGGTAAATCAGTCATTTTGGGGTAGGTAAATGGAATAGAGTTAAGGAGCATCCTGATAAAATTCTCTTTACCGCCTGCCAACCCTGGGGTATCCAGTACCCAGATAACCTGACCTTATTCAAGGTAGCAGGAACACCCAGATGCTTACACTAGTGGTGACAGTCCAATATTATGAGATTAGTAAGATGGTGATCCTTAGCAATAAGCAAAGGATTAACTATTTCGTATTCATATACAGAGACCTTCCCAATTCTTCCCTTGGATCGAATTAATCCTTCCTTATCCAAAAAAAGGTTTAGACTTCCCACTCTCGGTGGTATTGACCTACCTGAAGGATTTTGTAAGTATTCTAATTCCTCCCAGAAGGATTGTCTCTGCATTACTTTAATCAAGTGTGTCCGAGCCATCTTACCAAAGTCGGAGTCTCTTTTCCTCAACCTATTAATAAACTTGAACATACATGTGGTGACATTTAATAGTTTAGACAATGAAGAATATCTATCATATTGCACAACTGGCTCCTCCTGGCTGTGCGAAACAGCACAAACCATCGAATACAATCTTTTTGCTTTCTGGGCTCAAACAATTCAAAGGATTTTCAGGCCAAGAAATCGGTTGGTCTCTTAGCCAAGACGGTCCAGAAACCCAATATTCCAAATTGGCCCTCAGTTTAGAGGTAGGAATACCCCTGGTGATAAGGTCAGCGGGATTCTGTGCAGTAGGCACATATTTAAACTGAATGGCCACACCAAATTTAGACATCAATTCAGCCTCCCATTGACTAATGTCCTTCAATCTATTCATGGCAAAAACATTCTTGCTATTAGTCCGCCTTGTGACCAACCAGGATAATACTATTTGTGAATCAACTGCAAGAAATACCTTTTTGAAACTTACATTAGAATAGGCCTTCAACAAAGTCGGAAGGCACTTGATGGCCAAGAAGGCAGATAAAAGCTCCAGAGTTGGTAAACTCTTCGATTTAAGAGGCGCCACCTTTGCCTTGGAAAAAACCAGGGATGAAACCTTCCCCTGGACTGCATATGCTGCAAATCCATATGCCCTTTTGGATGCATCACAAAACAGAAATAATTCAGCTTCCCTCCCTTCGTCAAGGGTTTTTCTAGGGAAGGTAACAGAACCAAGTTCTGACAATTCATGAGCGATGACTGCCCATTTGGATTGAAGTTCACTTGGCACAATTTCATCCCACTCAAAACCTAATTTCCACAACTCACTAACAAGAGTACGTGCCTGTATAGATACCGGCAAACATAATGAGAGTGGATCGAATATCCTTGATGCTTCAGACAGTATATGCCTTTTAGTTGCTGCCTCAGGGTTACAATTATAGGAAGCAATATTGATGGTATCAGTAAGAGGATCGTAACGATAACCTAATACCTTCTCCCAAGGACAGCTGTGACTCACAAGAGTACCATCTCTCCTCATTAAATCGTGTAATTCTGTATGATTAGAATTGCAAGATTGGAGTATGAATCCTCCTTCTTGCAATCTTTCTACTGCTCGTGTATACAAGCCCGTTAACTCATCCAAGGAATTGCTTGTTTTAATCAGATTATCTACATAAAAATTAGACTGTAACATCCCAGTGCAATCATCCAAAGGATAACGCCCAGCATGAAATTTTAGTATGCAATTCAAGATGAATGGGCTTGCACTAAACCCAAATAAGATTTTTGTGTAACGATAACACATTAGCTTATTATTTTTTCGCAGAAAGAAACAAAATTTATTCTTATCAGATTCACTAGATAATCGAATCATCAAGAATGCCTTCTTGATGTCTGCTAAAAATACATACCTATTTGTTAGGAAAAGCAGAGTTAAATCAAGCATGTCCCCTGTTAAGTTGATCCCAGGATAAGCAGCATCATTTAGAGAGACAGAGTTCTTAGTTTTAAAAGAACAGTTAAAAACTGGTCGAATTTTAGTTGTAGTTGTATGCTCGTCTTTGAACACGGGTCTATGTGGAACCCACACATAATGCTTGTATTCCTGAGGGGAGCATTCTAGGGGTTCAATTATCCCTTCTCTTTCTTGGTCTTCAAAAACCTTAATATACTCCTCATATAAGTCCTTCTTCTTTAAATTGAATACTACTCTGTCCAGCACCTTAAGTGCTATATGATGGTTAGATTGAACCTGAGATAACTTGTCCTTATGCCAAGGCAATTTAACCAAATAATGACCATCTTTATAAACTATGTTTTGCATGAATTCTTCCATCTTTTGATTGTCATAGTCAGAAACCGATTCTATGTCAGGCAGTCCCAAGGATTCTAGACTAAACATCCATTCCAAGCCCCGATCCACAGTGCTTCCTTCAAAAATGTCGGCAAATGGATCCACATAGGTCGGAACAGGATTCACAATACTATTAACCAAAGAATCGTTACAATAGTACTGCCTGTCAATTTCATAGCTCAAGGCTCCCGGAGTTATAGCAATCTTACTGATTTGGTTCTCATGCAAAAAATGTTTTGTATTTCCTATGGGGATAATGCCAGCGGATGTCTGCCAAGCCGCACCATTCATGCATCGTGTTATCTTCATGGGACGCATATATTGAATCAAATCAATTCCCATGAGACCCCACAATTGTACACTGCCACTCTATCTCTGCAGCAAAGGTATAATTCAGTTTTCTTAGGTTTTCCCAAACCAGAGGAAGGTCTGGTACTTTGTGAGACAGATTCAATTCGCAATCAATTAGAATAGGTAGTTGGGGGGCTACTCCTGGCAAGACCTCTACAACTGCTGTTAACTGCTTGAAAATGCTGCGTTTTCTCCCCACAAAGGTCACAACGTCCATGGCCACCTCCTCCCATGAGTCTGGATCGCACTTCAGGTGCTGAAGAACCCTTTCAGAGAAATATGACCTCTGACTGCCCGAATCAATAAGGCAATTCAGAGAAACTGAGGAGGCTCCCCTTTTAATTGTGATGTTGACCATTGGCAGTAGGTTTTGAATGTCCCCAAGTTTTGTACTTATGCTAGTATTTATTTCTGTTTCCTCTAGTACAAATTGAGGACACATAGAAGCATAATGCCTCCGAGACTTACAATACCTGCAAGGGAATCTAAATCCCTTGACTCCTGGACAGGCTTTCTGATCATGGCTGGCAACTGTGCAGAACTCACATAATCCAAGTTGCCTACAGCGTTGCAGGCGCTCATTGTATGAGGGATAGGTAGTACACTGAGAACTAGTGTGTCCATTTCTTGCACAAAAATTGCAATAAGGAATCTTGTCTTCCAAGTCTAGGTCTGCGTGAAAACTTTGTAATGCAGAATTTTTAGGTGGGCTTCTCGTCCAAACAGCATTTGACCTTGGCTTAAATCGTGGAATCAGTTCTGTCTTAGGAGTTGAAATAGGTTTAATCCGGAGTAATGCTTTAATAACTTCGTGACTATACTGCAGTATGCAGTTCAAGCCAGGATATGGTGTGCTAGAGCCTCTAATGAGCTCTGCCTTTATCTCATCAGGGATCTTATCAAATAGGATATGAGCCACCAGACATCCACTTCCGGAGTCCTCAACTAAAAAATCATAACCATAGTCTGAATCTAACTCACCAAGTTCATACTGAACCTGGGAAAGATATTCCTTTAGTTGTTCATAAGACTTGTCCACCTTAGGTGTAGACTGCACTATTCTTTTAAAAATTTCTTCCCTAATGGCTTCTCTGTCCCAGTATTCCTCTTTTAAAATATTTATGGCCACATCATAATTATGGTCATTTTCTGACAGGTGATGGATCAGATGAAATGGCCGACCTATCACATATGCCTTAAGGCATATGAGTTTTTCCTTCTTTGAGCTCACTCCAGATGTGCAAAATTCAAAACGGGTTAGGAAATCCTGCAGGGCAAATTTATTGGTTTTATCAACGCCAGTAAATGTTGAACATGTTATTTTAGGCTTCGCTAATTCAATGCCAGATTGAGCTGGGGAAGGTAGAGTGGGAGGAGTTGAGGTTAGTAAAGGGGAATGGATCTCTGGAACCGGTAAGGAAGCATCTAACTGCGACAATTTATTCACCCTGGTTTTGTAAGTGAAACTGTCTGTCAAACAGCTCCTCATCTCAATCGATGGTGTCTCCTTCATTATTTTCTTGTCAATATGCAATAACTCTTGGAGCCACTGGAGAATGTCTCGTTTATGAAGTTCTAATACATCTCTCTCAAGAGGTTCAAGTCCACTAAGATTTTCTAGTGTTAAGTCTATCATCGTACGAGTGACTCTCTGATCTTCCAATAAGGATGACCGTGATGATTGTTCAACTTGTAAGGAATTCATTTTAATATAAAAAACAGTATCTGTTGCAATGTATAGCGAATTCTTAATAGGATGCTATAAAAAAGGTATAATCAAGGACCAAGGTCTGAGGCTAAGAAATTTATCCTAACACATCAATGACAACTGGCTGAGAGAGAAAGAGAAAAAGAACATCTTACCTCTTGCAACAGATGCCGTCGGTTGCGACCTCAGGTATTAGTCCTTGTGGTCCCGTAATAATTCTTTATCAATACAATAATTGATTGAGAAAGAAAAAACAAAGGAACTACCAAGACGGTGTCCCAATAGTAAATAAGAGAAGAAGAAAAGAAAAGGAAAGAGAAGAAAAGGAACAACTTCAGACACGGTGTGAACCGATTGTAAAGATGGGGGTAAAAAATAACACACAAGCTAGTCAACCCATACAATTTTATAGAAGGTCTAGGGTCACATGATTTATCCATTAGTATAAAAAACAATCACAAAGGAAAAGACGCTTTCGCATCCATCTCTCAAAACCCGAGGTCATTGAAGGTAGGAAAGATTTTCTTATATTACAGACTGTTTCGATGTAGTTAACGTTCATCCTCAGAAGTGTTTTTCATTTTTGTTATAAAACTTATAGTTGAAAAATTCTTAGTAAAATAGAGTTACCTCCCTTAGAACAAGGAATTGTTTCCGAATCGCCCATTTTTTTTTTTTTTGCAATACGAAAGATAAATTATGCGGCGATAAAGAGGATCCATCTTGGTACTAGTGCAGAGAGTGATCCGGACGTAAATAATGACGTTATTATTTAAAAAGCCATTCTTAACATGGGGAGGGTGTTTTGTACCTAATCTATACTTCAACCTTACAATTGAATTTAAAAAAAAACCCATAAAACTTTAATTAAAATTGGAAATACGATTTAAAAAAATAGCGCGGATCGGATCACTCTCTGCACTAGCACCTATCTTTTTTCAGACGATTACGTGCGGTTCTACAACCTTGCCATTTGGACTTAGTGGTAGTTTTTTTTTTTTTTTTTTTCTAGTTGTACGAAATAGCTCCCCTACTTTAAATCCCAAAATATTTTTTCTTCTTTCTGACAAATTTTCCGTTTCACCTAGAAAAAACTAAAATGAATAGTAGCATCTCATTCGGCCAGCTGAGGGTGTTAATTTACAATACAAAAAAATAGGTTTAAAATTAAAGCCAAAGTGGAAAATTAAATTAAACATTTTCCATTAGTTGCCCGGGAGTCTTTTTTACTTTCAGTTTTGTTAACCCTTTGTCTCCCTTTTTTACATGTCTATTTGATATTTGGGCTTTGTTTTTAATAAAATTTTGGAAGTTAAATGTAATTACGGTGTCATTTGACCATTAAATAATCAAATCAAATTATTAAAAGCTAATGTTTATGCCATTTTTTTTTTTTTTTTTTTTGTCATTAAGGTAACATTATTTCATTTCTAAAATGATTGATTGTAAATAGCTTCTAAAATGTTCAATGAGGATTTCCTAAAAACTAAAACCAGAAATACTTTTTTATTTGATTCCCAAATTCTTTCCAAATTTTGAAGTAACCATTCTTGCACTGGTTTGTCCAACCTGTTTATTCCGAAAGTCGTTCTTAACATGGGGAGGTTGAAAAGATGCCTTTCGGAGTAAGCACCCCAACCTCCCCATTTCGGAATAAACAGGTTGGACAACCAGTGCACATTGATTGACCCCATTATTTTTTTTTTTTGGAAGATTAAAATAGTTGACTTGTTGACGAAGTCGTCGAGATGCATTCTTGTAAATTTAACTTCGTAGCTATTCTTTTTTCTTTTTTTTTTTTATAAAATAAGTTTTTTTGTTTGTTTTTTTACCCATTTTATTTAGCTAAATGTACAATGTGCAAATAAAAATATCTGTAAATCTGGTTGAAGCGAGGAAGGCATCTAACGTTGGCTCGTACTTTTAACTCTAGGTTTTCTCTCTCTAAATGTAAAAAGCAATAATGTTTTAAATAAATGACAATAACTGAAAAATTATTTAAATTATTGTTTTAGCTGCAGATAATTTAAAACTCCAATATTCTAATACAGAATTCGACATAACCAAACTAGCTTTTGCCAAACTAAAAGAAATTTAGTTACGTTTAAAAAAAATGAATAAATACTTCATAGAAAAAAAAGCTTATCACAATTTTTACTTTCATAGAACTCCAGATTGTACAACTTAAATTGTTTCTTAAAATTTAACTTACTAAAAACTTTTTGGTGCTAATTGCGCTTACTGATCCGCGCTATTTTTTAAATCGTATTTCCACGTTTAATTAAAGTTTTGTTTTTTTATTCAATTGTAAGGTATAGAATAGATACAAAACACCCTCCCCATGTTAAGAATGGCTTTTTAAATAACGTTATTATTTCAGCACGGATCAATAAGTGCAGTGAAGTGCACTAGTACCAACTTTTTAATATATAAAAATAGATTACTTAAAATAGGTGTTCCTTTTGCAAAATAGTGGTTTCTACGGGGGAGGCACTTTTATCTTTAGTATTAGAAGCACAAATAAATGATAATACTAGATTTAGATTATATACACGCTAATTTAACAGCGAATTACTTTAAAATCGACAGTTTAAAGACTTCAAAAACATTTTAATTATGCACAGTCACGAAAGAACGTCGTGGCGAGCATTTATTTTTTCATGAAATAAAAATGTCTGACACGATGTTTATGCCGTAGTGTCGAAAGTGATTTTAGAGTCTTTAAATTGGCGGACAGAAAATAATTTCTGACTAAAATTAGAGTTTATACAAAAGTTAGGTGTTATGGTTCGTGAGTTAGTTTAGTATTTTTCTCTGAGAGCTTCTATTCTAGGAAAGAAATAAAAATGATCAAGTGTGGAAATGATTTTTTCGCCAAACAATAATTTTCGAAATAACATTTATCAAATAATTCTAAATACGCAGTAAGAAAAATATATATATTCTTTTTGTTTATATATCTTTTTGTATTCCTACACGTAAACGAATAGGAAATAAATATAGAAAAGATAAACATTTATATATTTTACGTATTGATTTTTTTTTTTTTTTTTTTTTTTTTTTTGTATATGCGGCCATAAAGTCCAGGGTCATTCTGAACTTACATTATGTCTAATATTAACCCCCGATTTTATGGCCACATACACTGGTCTCTTGGAAAACATCGAGACATCACTAAAATGTCGATGTTATTTTTTTGCTACTTGCGATGACTATTTTAAAATCGGCTGACATGAAATTGAAATAATAATCCAATTCATGATGGTTCTTTTGAATAGAGTAAAGTATGCAATGACCCACCTTCTTTTTCGTTTATTTCAATTAGGAATTAGTCGTTGTCGAGAATCAAAACACAAGTGTAGATCCATAATTATCTAAGGCGGCGACGGCGCATGCGTCATATTTCTCCCGGGAGCGGATCGTGTTTCATATTAACTGATTCCATTTCCGGTTTGTCATTTTCTGCCGAAAAATGTCATAATATAGCACTTTATTAGAGATTAGTGTAAAATATATTTTATCTACAGAATAAATTTAGTTTTATTAAATTAATATTAAATGATATCATTTTTTCCTATGAAATAAATATTATACCTTTGCATATAATAATTAATGTAGTCTCCCTGCTAGTGCTAAAAGTTTACGGAAGTTGCTTGTTTATCCAACAAACGAATTTTCCTACCTTTATATTTAAGTAACTAAATTTTGTAAAAGTTATGCATATGAAAATGTACTCTTAACTTGTAAGTTTAAGTTAACTTCTAAATTTATTTTACTTGCATTTTTTTTTTTTTTTACGCGACTTTCAATCGGTATTTGATAAGAATAAGAAGCCATGGCAACAGGAGGCTCGCCTTCGAAAGGATCTTCGTCGGATTCGCATACACGATCAGGATGGCAAAGTACCTCAGACGATGCTGTCAGCATTAATAGTATCCTTAACGAACTGAGACCGAATAATCTTGAAGTTAGTGAATGGAAAGATTCTACCATAGAATCTAGTCAGCGTCGAAAAAAGGGCAATCGTGAACGAGAACGTGAAAGAGGTCAGTCACTTTTACAAGAGACTCATTCTGAACGACATCAGATCCCAGCCACTTATCCTCGTATTAAACTTGCTTCAAATTCACAAATAGATAAAATGGAACTTGAAAAATTAAGACGACGTATCAGTTTTGATGGTTTGGACGAAATAAGCACTGACGACGAGAAAAACAACGATATGTATATGAGTAGCAGTAATCGACGTGATATATCCGCAAATCATTCGCGTCGGCGTCCAAATATGCCGAGCACAAGTTTAACAACTAATTCAGAAAAAAAAAGAAATAAAAACAATGAAAATGATACTTGTGATGAAAGTGGAGTTGAAAATGACGATGAAGAAGAAAAACAAATGTATGGAAAGCAGGCAAGTACTAATAAACTGAAAGATGATCGAAGGACTCAGGAAGCAATAACTGACAGCAACCAAATAGTTGCTAGATTGATGCAAATAAAAGACTACCTGAAACAAGTTAAGTTAATGATGGATACTTTGGAGCAATCTGATGATCCGAGTGACCACCGAAAGGTTAGTAAACTGGCACAAGTAATGAGCTCCCTTCAAGAACAAGAGAAAAGCTACATGGAGATTTTGCAGAAACTCTGGGTTATTCGCAGACATGCCATGATGAATAGCCAAAGTTTTCCAGATGAAATATCAAAGCAGCACTCACCAGATGTTTCAGATTCTCTGGAATTTGATGAAAAATCTGTGACATCTGATAGTAGTATGCAAAATATTGAACCACACTTGGATGAAAGAAGAGACAATATGTTTTCAGCGCAGCATCACCAGCAACTTTTAAAACAAATAATTGAGCAGAAAGAACAGTTGAAAATTTTGCAACAACGCCAGGAGGCTCTGTTAACCATTGAGAAAGATGCTGTGAAAAAACTGGCTGAAGCTCGAGAAAAACAGATATTTCTTGAGCAGCAGACTATGGAAGAAAGTTTGTCAAGTCCTACATCTGAAGCAGAGGAGCATTACTCTGGTAACCAGTTGCCTGAAAATGGATTATCAGATCAGCATTCAGATTCTAAGAGTCATCAAAACAACCTACCTCCAGCAAATCACCATTCTGAAGAAAACTCTTTCGTTAATATTGTTGAGGCAAATGGAGAAATCAGTTCTGACATGTTTCGTGAGACGATTTCTCATGGACGTCTTTCATTACAAAACAAACTGCACCATTTACAAGAGAAACGTAAATATGTTGATGAGCTGCTAAATTATGTGAAGACACTTCATGGACAACGCAGAGACCAACTACAGCCAATGAACAATGATTCTGAACCTTTAACCTCTGCTTTATCAGGTGCAGAATTAGCTGTAGAAAAGTTGGATTCTCATAATAGGAGTGAAATAAACTTGGGAGAATCCTCCTGTAAATGGGAAGAACTTCAAGAAATGCGAGAACGTCTGAATCATTTGCGTTCTTTGTTCCAACAATGTCAAAACCATTCTGTCAGATCAAAGGATGATATGATGGAAAAGGAAGCAAATCCACACAACACCAATGATATGCAAATTACTTCACTTGAATCTGGTGACAAATTTTCTGAAATAAATAACATTCCAAATCAGTCTGATATTGAGGATGAAGCTATAGCTGTAGAATTAGGAACACTAATGTGTCAGCCAGGAGTACAGGATAAGTTCAATGAGCTTCAAGAGGTTAAAGATTGCTTAAAACATCTTCAAAATTTAATTGGCAAACTTAATGAAAATAATGATCAATTAACTTCAATTAAAAAAACTGGAGAAATTGCTGAAGCAGTGTCAAAAATGGAGGAATCAACGACTCTAGTTTGGCCAGCTGTTGATCAAAGCAGGGAAGGTGACAGTGCAAGGAGAAGCCATGTACTTGATGATGAAGAAGGCAGCGCCGAAGTATCAGAAGACCAGCTTGTGCCATTGCAGAATAAATCAACTGAAATGAGAATAAAAATGCACGAACAATTGCGTGAAGTGGAACGTTTAAAAGAACAGCGGAAAAAACTTCTCTCCTTCCATCAACAGCTTTTGAAATTTCATGATAGCTTACCGAATTGGACTGATCGAATTGAGAAAACAAGCGAAGTAACATTTGCCCCAGAACCATTCGTACAGGAAATGGGACAAATTGCATATTCTTCAAATGATGAACTTTACAATAAAATGCGAAAAGAACGAATTCAACGAGAGGAACTACGACAAAAGAAAAAGGAAATGGAAGATCTGATGCACAAAGATAAACCAAAACGTCACTATTCTCGTAACCAGGACAATCAAAGTGATTCAGTGTCGTACTCCACAGATTTCTTGGGGGCAAATGCCAGTGCTGATATAACCATGGCAACATGGGGAGGATCAACAGCTGATAACCTAGAAAGCATTAATGAAGATTGTGATCGACGAGAAAAGGGAGAAAATGATGAAGATGATGACAATGATGATGAATGTAATGATTATAACGATGATGAAGAGGATTACCAAAGTGATGACATCATTCAAATTGAAGAAGAGGAATGCAGTGAGTCTTCCAGCAAAGAGACATATACAATTGAGAAAGATGCTGAACATCACCATGATGCGAGAGAATGTCAAGCATCTCCTTTGAAAGATTTATCTAGATCTAGGAATACTTTTAAAAGTAAAAAAAACTGTAGATATAATGGTCTCCAGAATGAAGTGAGGATTGATTCTAGACACAATGTTTATGACAGAGACACTTTATCAGAAAGGTTTTCTCATAAAAAGACAAAACAGGAAAACATTCGTGCAGCAGAATATATTATTCAAGAAGATGAATGTGATGATGGCCTACATTCAGCTACCAGCCCACTAACCACCCTGGAACGACAAATGAACAGGATGACAATGACTTACCAAGAGCTTTTATCAGAACAGCAATTATTACGACAACAGTTGTATTTGATAAGGTATCAGAATGGAAATACATCTACATTTGAAACTTCCCCAAACTCAAACTTTTACTGGCAACCAAATCTAATGGTACCACCTCTGGAGCAACAGGATGCTACCACCCAACACCAAATGGTATTTGCACTGAATCAATGTTTTCAACATTTGTCTCTTCAACAAACTGAAATGAATAATTTGCAAAGACAAATGCACAGTCTTAATCTCGAACGACAATCAGCTAAAAATCTGCCCCTTAATCAAGCCATGTATAGATCAACCAATAAATCAAACCAATTTTCTTGGGATCCAAATTTCCAAAGTTCTGCTCATTGCACAGATACACTGACTGGATCTTTTATGAATTCTACGAGCACTCAGAAATCAAACAAAAAAGGTAACATTTTTTGTACTACTAAGAGCAAAAAACGACCAAATCCTTCTTCTGCTGTTCAGTATGGATTCAATAAAAAAAATCAAAAGAAAAAGTGCTCCAAAGATTGTAATCAAACTTGTTCTTATTATTGGAATTTCACCGGTGCTGAGAACTTTGGGTGTCAGGAGAATTCTCACCTCCATCTACAGTACAAGAAACAATCTGATTCTGTGCCACAAAAATACAGTGTCCAATCTCAAGAATACACACATGCAGAAAATAGTAAACGAAAACCCAAGTCGTCACTTCCAGAAAATAATTGTACACTATCAAAGTCAAGTATGTCAAATTTATCGACTCAAAAATTGTCCAACAAAAGTTTGTCTGAGCAAAAGATAGAAAATGCTGCTGATGTTTGGCTAAACAAAGAAAGCCATACACCTTTTTCTGAATCTGCTGAAGAACAAATGGATGCTATCAATTTTGATAACCTCAAATCGGATATTTATGCTGAGGTGGCTAAACTGATTTCACAAAATGAAAAATATCCCAAGTACTTAATTTGTTTATTTCAGAAACTCCAGTGTCTCACATCAGATTGTATGAGGCAGCATGCATTGCAATCATTAGGTGATATCATCAGAGAGAAGGAAGAAGATGAGAAATTGAGTTTGTGTATGTCTGCTGATAATTTGAGACCATTTCTCCACCCGAAAGCTAGTTTTGATGATGCTAAAATAATTCAAAGCAAATCTCAAAGAAATAAGCGCTCAAATGGAAAAAAGAGAGAAAGAAGTGCATTGAAGGGAGAGGAATGTAACTATGAAAATGTTTCTTGCATATCTTCACCATTTGTAGAAGATTGTTTTATTAACGACTCTTCTGCAATGAATCTTCATTCTCTACATGCTTCAAAAAAAAAACAGGATTGCAAAAACATCTCTAATGATATTGAGTTTGACCATTCATGCAGTTCTGTAACGGACCAAATTAGTGAAAGTTCCATTCTAGATATGATAAGTGAGCCAAAACTGGAGAGATCCATGGTACATGATGAAATTAAAAGTACTTTGAACCAACTACTGCCATTTTTGAAGCTTCATAAAGATCAGGTATTTTCAGCTAAACTACTTGCTGAAATAAAACAAAACCTTTTTCAACTCTTAAGCCAAACCAATATGAAAAACATTAATTATTCTAAATTAAGTCATATGCTGGAAATTGCTTTGTCTGAGTTCCAATGTCAGTCTGTTCATAGTTCCTATAAGAATGTTCTGCTCAAAGTTTCTGAGATTATATACAATGAATTTACTTATGTGCGCCTTATGGAAGATTTAGGTAAAGATTCCTTGAGTGAAGAGACTCTAAAAAAATTTGGAATTATTGAAACTGTCAATAATGAGCATTCAGCAGAGGAAGAATGTAATGTGGAAATAGTTAGCAGCATAAAGCATGACGTTAGCAGCATAAAGCATGAAGGAGGTGATGAATTGCCTGTGAGAAAAGCTTCATTTTACAAAATGTCAAATGGCATTCTAAGTGAAAGCAAAACTGATTATGAAATATTAAAAAAGCAGCAGATGTTAAATGGAGACATTTTCTCAGATTCTGACCAATGCGATGAGGTTCCCTTGCAATCCTCAGCAATGAAAATCGAATTAGCTGTGAGTGAAACGAAACCATTCTCTCGGATTGGTAGTGATGAAGATGATGAAGATGATGAAGAATCTCACACTGCTGAGGATCCCTCAATAACTGCCATATCTCTGGCAATAGAAAAAGAATGTCTATCTGCTGAAAAAGGAGATGGTGATCTCCACCTTCAAAACAAATGTTCACCTAGCTTGGAGAAGGAAGGAAGTGTAAAAGCTACCACTTCACCCTTAAATCTTTCCACTATAAATATGGCCTCATCTTCAACACTTTTCAACCACCCAGAAGAAGGAAGCACAAAAACAGTATCTTTGCAAATTGATGTTGAGAATCTTCCCAATAGATTGCACACATTGAATCACCTGGAAGACTCTCCATATGAACAGTGCTCACCTGCAGCTGCCTTTTTTGACAACCTTGTGAATGGAACTGAACTGGTTGGAGATGGTGAAGCTGTAAATAAATTTGAAAATTCTGCAACTAATTTAGCAACAACAAAAAAAGATGACATTGATCAGTAACTTGCATTTTCTTTTAGCAAATTTTACCTTTATTTTCTTGTGTGTGTGTGTGTTATTTTCTAAGTTTGAAGTTTAACAATAAGTTTCAAAATATCTCATGTTACAGCTGAGATGAGTCAGTTATTAAATACAGTTTGTGCTTGATTTGTTTTGTATAATTTTAAATCTGCATTGAGTTTCAAACAGTTTAAAAACATTTTTAAGCTATATAAATTTTAAAATTGCATTTTTCTTGGAAATAAGAACTTTATTATGAAGATAATTATTTTATTTAAATGTGAATTTTCTCATAAAAACCCTTTATATGACAACTGAATTATACTGACACATGCTGATTGGAAAGTAACTCCTTTTTAGTAAGTGCTTGTAATTTATTACTGAATGAATATAATTAAAAAAATTATATTGTGAGGTCTTATTTAAAATTCCATATGGATAACAACATTCGCCACTAGCTTCTACAGCTGAACACCTCTTGAGAATAAGGCTTAATGAAAAAGGATGAGTAGATTAATAGGTGAATGATCATGAAAACTTTACATACCACCCACTGAAAACAACAGTTGACTCAGCAAAAAAACAATTCTTCACCTTTAAAGTGTTAGAAACATCAGTAGGTAGGTAAAATGAAAATTTTATTTTTATTATAAAAACTTTTAATGTGACCGCATAGATTAAAAAAAAAAAACAATGGCAGCAAATTATTTTTTGTAATTCGATTAGCTACTGAATTATAGCCATCCAAAATTTGTTGGAAATTGTAAAATTTGCCATCTTGTGTGTTATTGGTCTAGAAGTTAAATTTCTCAGTGTAAACTAAAAATGCAGGCTTTTAACAAGTCAAAAATCCTTACATAGCATTTTTGTACTACAAGATGTAGTAAATAAAAATTAATCCTATGAAAGCTTCCATAATAGAAGCAATAATTTCTAATTATTGCTTCTATGAAGATTAATTTTTATTTACCAATCAATCAGAACATTGGGAAAAAATGATTACTCCTCAAAAATAGGTAGAAAAATGACATGGAGGCAAAACTTTAACTGTTCATATCATTTAAACTGATAACACATTGAATCTACTTAATATAATTCATAGGGATCAAGCTAGAGTTTTCTTTTAATAGTAAATATCAATAAAAATCATATAAAAACTGACAGAAACAATTTGATAATAGGATAATTTGATAAAAGATTAAATGTCCAATTTCTACTGTACACTCTTTAACCCTTATCCTTGAGTTGCCTCTTTGACCTTGATAATGAGTTGATACCTATGAAAAAAAAAAAAAAGAAAAAGTCCAATGTGAACAAATTCTAATTGAATCGTCCCCCTAAGTAATCCAAGTTTCAAAATTCCCACTGTTTACTATGCTAAAATCACAATGACTAATGTATACCCATTAACCCTTATCCTTGAGTGGCCTCTGGGCCTTGATAAGTGGTGACACCCTTGTAAAAAAAAAAAAAAAAAAAACACCCTCCAAAATAAACAAAATTTGAAATTGAAGGGAACTTCAATATATTTGTCCATTTTCACACTCTAAACTAGGCTACTTATTGATAACTAAGTAAACAACAAAATGAAGTAGGGGATACAAGACTGTGACTTCTCCATCCCATTTTCTCCGCAATAAACTGAAAGTTGAATTATAATGAATAAGAATATTCATTATTATTCAACTTTCAGTTTATTTATCTCATAAATCCTTATCACCAAGTGTTTTTTAGCTTTGATAAGTACCAACTCATTATTAAAATAGTTCCTTACAAAATCGGTAGATGTAATATCCCGGTAATTTGAAAAACAGGTATTGAATACTGGCAGCCATATTGGATTTTAAATAAATAAAGCCCCATGCTATACATTTTTTATATCCCATGCTATACATTTTTTATATCCCATGCTATACATTTTTTATATCCCATGCTATACACAAGAAATGAATATGATATTCATTTTTTGTAATGTCAGTGATAAATTACGAGCACAATTTTTAGTAGGAAGTTATTTTCTATACACGCTGTAGTTCCAACTTTTAGTTCATTTATTTTAAAATTTAAAATCCATTAATCTTGCTTAACTAAAGAACTATTTCCAAGTAGAAAAATACCAAGATGTACCTTTTGTTTCAGTTGTAACAATAAAAAAGATGAGAAATAAAAATATTGCTTTTCATTTATGATCTTAATTTTAAGATAAAGAAAAAGATGAAACTCAAAATCATGTTTCACTCGAAAAAGAATTTGTTGGAGATTTTTCTTTTTATAAATAAAAGCATATAAAAATAAAAATTCTCTAAAATGGATTTGGCTGACGGAATCTTTTCTCTTCTACATGGAAGACTCAGACTTGATAAAAAATGAGTTCCTTATCAATTTCTCCTGCATTTGAAATGTGTATATACTAAATGTGTATATACTAAATCTGTATATACTAAATGTATTTGTGACTCACAACTATTACCGCTATTTGTTTTGATTTGATTTCTCTGAAAATTTGTAAACAATGACACATCTTTTAAAACATTTTTCTTGCATAACTAAAACTAATGAGTCTTTTTACTTCGATATTTTTTTATCAGTATTACTTATGTACACCCTGCCGGGTTAAACAAATATGTTTTGCCAGTGTTCATGCTAATATTTATATACAAATAGAATTGATCAGTAATTTTATTTTTCATAAATTATCATCTTTGATTATAACCAGACCCAGGGTGGCAGGGGTTGAGGATGATCACAATCCTGCTTCATGGCACCAATTAGTGTAATCAGGTTATCACCAGTCCCTAAATGCAGGAGCTAACCCTAAGTCCCTGTGATTACATTCTCATCTTCATCTAGTGATAGATTCTTCAAAATGTAACCAGAAACTTGTTACTGGAAATACCGCTCAGAGTGCAAAAATGTGCATGCCCATAAGTCTGTGTGGCAGTATCTTTAACTTGTGGGTTGGCCATTCATCTTCAGACGCTGTGGTTGCGTTCTTCACATAGATACATATAAACATAAACGTGTGTGAAAGGTGATAGGTACAAACATATGAATACACATGAAAGGTGACAATATGCAAGCATATAAATACACATGAAAGGTGACAATGTACAAACATAAATGTGTGTGAAAGATGATAACATGGTATGTACGATCAGAAATGTATGTGAAATGGAATAACATACATACGAACAGAATGTCAAAAAATCAAATGTATCTGAAAGGTTATAACACACATATAAACATGAACATATGTGGAAGGTACATACAAATGTATCAAATATTTATCAATGGTAAAATGTACATATGAACATAAATGTTTGTGAAAGGTGATAACGTATTGCTACATAAGCACAACATTGCATTATGTGTTTTGAAAAGAAAAGTTTAAATTTTATTTCTAAGCTGAGGGAAAATATATCTTTCTTTTTCTTGTTTTATTACTCGTCTCCATGAAAAAAAAATGTAAAAAGAAAGAGAATCTGTAAACTGAAAGAGGAAGAAAATTTGTAAAAAAGGAGAGGATGTAAAGAGAAAGTAAGGGTGAACAGAAAGGATTAGAGAATAAGAGAAAAGATTAAAACAGGAACATATGGGGACAGGTTCCAAACCCCATCCCACTCCTTGAGTCATTTGCTAACTATGGTTATGGAGTACAAGCATGCCCAATTGATCCTTTTGTGTTCATTTCTTACCACCAAAAATACAACACAGGAGAAGAAGAAATAGGAAGGGGGAGAAAGAGAAGAAAAGAGGGAAAACATTTCAACACATTTTGATAAATCGCTGAAAGTGAGTGAACTCTAATTCTGCTAGTGACAGTATATCCTGAACGTTAGATTCAGGAGAACAATAAAAACAATGTGAAGTAGGAAGCAAAATTTGTTAACGCAAGTTGTTCTGAGATGAAAAACGAAAGGAATGCTATGAATTGAACACAAAACAGATATTTACAAAACAGACTGCAACCTGGAAGGAAAATCATTGAAATGATATAGACTGAATGAACACGGAGGTATCACAAAATATAAACAGTTAAAATCCAATATAAGAAACGAAGGAACTGAGTTTAGCCCATTTCTCTCATTTCTCTCTTACAGCGATGAATTAATATTTTGTTTTATTTTCTGCTTATTAGTTTAAGTGAGACTCCTTATACCATATAATTTGTTTTTTTTATGCTATTTTTTCTTTCCTTTACCCCAAGTTTGCAAATAACATTGTGTTGAAATTTCATGTTTGTCTTCTGTTTTAACTATTTTTTGTCTATTTCACATTTCCACGGGTTCGGAAGAGTTTCCTCTTTCTCTCTTGTTTGATATATACATTGAACACCGGGGACTTTTCTTTTTTTATTTTGTACCAGGATCTGCAATCATAGGGCTTCCAGCATGTGCAAAGTTGAAGCTAATAATGATGTTGACACCTTTAAAAAGTGTTTAGATACACCTATCTCTTCTACCAGCCAACTTATATCACAATACCCCAAGCGGTTTGATAGGATTGGAAATTTTCCTGGGGCCACCAAATTCCTACAAAAGGGAGATGTAGAACCTTTCATCAACCCTCAACACAAAATGCAGTATCCATCTAAGAGATAAATTAAAGGAGGAAATTAACAGGCGCCTTGAGAAAGATGTGCTCCAGAAAGTTGAGGAATGCAGACTAGTGCTCCAGTTTGGCATACAGCACAAAAATGGGTCCCTCCAAATATGTATGGACACACAGAAACTCAATGCCAGCCTTAAAAGATGTCTGCACAGAATACCAACAGTGGATGAGCTAAACTTAGTCTTTGCAAAAGCCAAGGTGTTCAGTAAACTTGATGTCAAGGTTGGATACTGGTCGGTCCACCTGGATGAGGAATCATAACTGTTAACCTGCAGAATGCTATATGGATGAGTATGCTGGAAGTGTCTACTATTTGATCTCATTGTCTCACAAAATATCTTTTAAGCAAAAATGGACTAAATTCTAAAAGGCCTAGATGGCGTGGCCAGCATAGCTGCCAATGTGGCTGTATTTGGCCCAAATAATGAGGAAAAACATTACAAAAACTTGCACAACCTCATAGCTCAAGCAATTGAAACTGGATTTGTATTCAACTGCAAAGAAGTGTTACATAAAGCAGGTCAGTATATCTTATTTTGGAAACATATACACCTCTACTGCAATTAAGCCAGACCAGGTAAGATGCAAATACCAAATCCATAAAACAAAGAGAAACTGTTTTCTACATATGCTAAATTATCTTTCCTCATATATTCCAAACTAAAAAGGCTCACCCATTGTGTGGTCTTCTTAAATCCCAATCACCATGGATTTGGCACCCTGACTATAAAAAGTTCTACGTCCAGTTCAAGGAAATGATTACTGATGATACATGCCTTTCATACTATGATCAGACTAAATCCATATCACTGGAGGTGGATGCCTTGCAGAAGGGCCTGTGGATGATCCAAGATGGCAAAATAGTTGCATTTGGATCCAAAACATTAACTGATACACAAACCAGATACAGCAGCATCGAACAAGAGATGCTGGCAATTGTGTATGGTATTTAACAATGCCACACCTACCTGTACAGGAAAACTTTTTTCATCATTACAAACCATAAGCCACATTGCATTTAACACCACACCAGCTACAGTGAATGCTATTGAAGATTCAGGGCTATCCATATTAAGTAATATACAGATTGGGTAGCAAAATGTCCTTGATAATACCCCAAGTCAATTGGCTACCTGGAAACCAACAAACCAATTGAGCTGGATGAGAGGGTGGATAGCATAAACACTGAAGTCGATGAGAATCAAACCATCTCAACCATCAACTTCTTATTTAAAAAGCAGAAAATGCTCCAAAATGAAACAGTGAAGGACCCAACCATCAATCTCGTTAAGGAGAGCATATACCAGGGATGGCCAGATAATATCCGTGAATTACCTGCCAAGATCAAATCATATTGGTTCTTCCGCAATGAATTTGCCATCTATAAAATGGAAAGGGAACAAAACAAAAAAAAAAAATGGCTGTGTCAAACTGTCCTCTTGTCCATACAACACATGAAAGTCTTTTTTCTTCTTTCCCAAACTTCCAACAAATTCTTGTATATTCGATATTATCTCCCACCATTCGTTCTCGTTCTAAACTGTCCAACAAAAAACTCCACTCAACCCCATGCTTCAGAATTCATCCCATTTAACAGTTATCAATTGTGCACATATGCAAATTAATGGCATACGTTCACCAATGAGCAACTGACAAAATTATTCTTGTCTTTTCTTTTCTACATTTTCTGCAGGCATTTTACAGGCTAAGCAAACACGAGGTCATTTGCGAGAGTGATTTCTATGACACCCACTCCTGATATTACTATCACATAAATAGCAGGGAGATGGTGATCGCCTTCGGTGTGTACTTCTACTTACAATTTGAGGTGTCACTTCCTCATTCCTATCTTCTTCATCACTACCGTCATTGCCACCGGCATGTTCTACAATTTCCTCTTCTGGTTCCATAGACAGCATTTCTGAGCTCATCCGAAGGATCATTCTCGAATTGTATGTTTTCTTCCTCATCGTCCTCTGAGGTAGAGGAGGCATACAGGGGCATCTTTCACATGATGTGGGACACCAACGATTAATATAGTCTGAGGACTTATTAATTTTTCTATTCGTCCACTGCCAAACCTTGTAGTGCACCAAGCATTTGGGGGTTTTGCCCAAACACGATCTCCCACTTTATACGGTGTGTCTACAACTCTAACCACTGATGGTGTGACATCTATCCGTTTTATATGCTGTTCATCCCATTAGCTGGCACAGTTGATGGTGTTGCATTATCCTTGAGTGTCACATTATACTAGTACTGCGTCCTGGCTGCAATTCTTATGACGGTGTGGTGGCACCACTCCATCATGCTGTTACCTTCAGGAAAATATGTACATCGGTAACATATTCTAACCCCCCACTCGGTTGTGGATTTCTGAAATTCTTAACATCGAAATGTAGAGGCATTATCAGTCAAAAGTGGGGGACCACGTTCAAAAAAGATGGATCTTAATTGTTGCACAATGCTTGATATATCCTGTCATGTCAACAGACGTCATATCGTGAAACGCGCTGAACCACAGTCTGTTAAGGTCAAGAAATGTTTATCATCATAATGAGTTATATCCATACCTATCCGACACCAGTTTTCCTCCATCTCAAGCTTCCCTTTTTTCCATTGGGATGACGCTGGATCAATTCGCTGACACTCTTCGCACGAGTGTATTGCTGCCTTGATCGATGCCTTTGTAGTTGCAGGACAAACTCTTTGGATAAAATTTGTGGTTCGACGAATTTCAGGATGTCCACTCTTCTAATCTGGTGTTAATTGATCTGTTAAGTCTGCGCATGTCAGTTATGGAGGAAAAGATCCCTGCTTCATTATATCTATCCATCTCTTTGGCACTCCAGTCAGCTTATCAGCCAAATTCTGCTCTGATGAAACTAAGGTAATGTCAACCTGCAAATTGTATTCGTCAACTAGATGCTTTATTATTGCTAGTCTCCTTCATATCAACATTTCACTTGTGGCTTTAGTCTTAACTCATATTTTTCCCGTTAAGGTGTCAGTCAACCAGTGGTAAACACACAATGAGTCAGTGTGGAGGTGTACGACCTGGGCCTGCCACTGCAGCACAAGATTAAGCCCTTTCAGCATGACATCAAGTTCCGCCAAATTGATATGCTGGGCATCATTTTCAGACGAAGCCAGCATGCATCTACAACGTTACCCAATCGTTCCAGCACTACACCTGTAGCCAAAGAACTTGCGTTAATCCATGCATTCAGTTTGTGTCCAGATACATGCCGCTCTCCCCGGGCAGGATCGTTTCTACATATGTTTCAGCCACCATTTGCTGGAGAGAATTGTCATCGACTATGTCGTCCCATTTTTTTGTGACCACAGTTATACTCTTTTTAGTACTCCTGTTGCCACTCAGAGCCATCCACAGACATGTAAATGTCCTACTAATTTACAAATAGAAAACGTGATGCACCACGTTAACACACTAGGTACATCTGGAATCGAGCTCCCTCGCTTCAATCGTAAAGTTTTACATTCCTTCTGGACCTCATTCTTTAAGCACTTAAGGTCCTTGCTTATTAAACCGAAAGATTCCAGTTTCATTTGAATCATATCTCCAGACATTATGTCTTCATTAACATAGATGTCATCAATGTTAGCTGAAGTAGCTTTCACTGTAGTCTCATCTTGCATCAAAACAGTTTTAATGATAGCTGTCATTATTAAGGGTGCTATGTTTAGGCTAAAACCTATGCGTATCAAACAGTATCGTTTACCCTTGATTATCACTGTCTGAAATGGCCACAGTAACTCATGGACCCAGTCAGTCAACCAGTGGTAAACACACAATGAGTCAGTGTGGAGGTGTACGACCTGGGCCTGCCACTGCAGCGCAAGATTAAGCTCTTTCAGCATGGCATCAAGTTCCGCCAAATTGATGTAGGTAGGCTCTCTCCAAATCCAGCAGTGCTACATTACCAAGGCCACCGAGAGTAAGTACAGACCAATGAACATGACAGCGTTACATCATTACCAGATCATCATGTAGGTATACGGTGCCTAAAGCTTCTTGTGTTCAACCACGTGATCATGCTAATAGCCATAAAAAATATTTTTCATTGCCCCTTACATGCTAATAGCCATAAAAAATATATTTCATTGCCCCTTGTGGTAATTTAAACATATTTTTTCTAAATAGAAAGAACAATTCTTCATCTGGATAATTATATGATTGCAAATTCATTTGGATAATTTTAATCTTACAAATTATAACAGTAAGTGAACCTGTTTTTGAAATTTTCTTACATGTCTATCGAAGAAAATCAGATATTTCATTTTATTATTTTTTTAAAACTGCAAAACAAACAATTTTTATATGAGAATATTTTTCAGTCCGTTCTTTTAATCTCTTCTCTATATAAATAAAATGAACTCATTTTTTCCAGTCTGATTTTGACATTAATAGGATTAAAAATCAAGATATTTCATGCAAATATAATATGCACAAACGGCAGAACAATATCTGAGGTGTGTTATAGGCTTATTATTTCTCAAATTCCTCGATAATCTTAGATTTCTATACTTTTTCTGCTGAGAAGTCACGGCCAAAATCGGTTAAGATCAATGGAAGTGGTAAAATATTTTCTCTCTAATAAATTCCTCCTCCCCCTGCCACCACTTAACACCGTTTGAGGATCGCTCACAAGGAACAGTTGAGAAGAGAACACCGGTTTGGCTTCGTAGTTCTTTCATGTGAAGTTATTTAAAATTACTAAACTAAGCTGCAGTGCTCTGTGGCGTAGTGGTTAGCGTGCTGGACAATTCACATTATATTTTCACGTTCGCGCCGACCTACCGTAGTCGTTTTTTTTTTGTTTTTTTTCCTAAACAACTGGAATGGACTTTTCTTGGTGGCCGAACTGTTAACGTTGCAGATGTTTTTTTTTTGTTTTTTTTTCACACTTTATTTTCCTACTTTTACTCATGACTCCGGGTTTGATTCTTCCTACTTACCTACCATAACATTTTTTAACCCCCCCCCCATCCTGGAAACAAACACTCGGGCAACGCCGGGTACCCCCGCTAGTAATGAATAAAACTTTTCATTGAGTATTTCCAAATATTTTAAAGTTAGAAGCATTTTTCATGACAGTTTTATTTTTTTATTTAACCAAAACGATCAATGAATTCACCAGGCGTAATTTATTTATTTGAAATATATTTAAAACTTAAAGTTTGTTTGTTTTATAACATTTCAACTAAATAATTTACATGATTGAAATGAGAAATGAAATAGGAAATTCTGTTTATCGAGACATAACGAACACAAATTCATCTTAAAATTCATTAACTAATCAGTTTTAATTAAAGTTTTGATATGAACTAAAAATAAAGAGTACATTAAATTTTAGTTAACATATTTTCTTATGTTTTATCTTATAAATAAATGGGTACTTTACAGGGAATGTGGAGCCTCCGTAAAACAGTTTTTATTCAATGATTGCTCCCTGAAAGCGTTTTCTTTCACTTTCTTCATATTTCTTCAGACTTTTTTTTTAATCGTGCATGTATTTATTTTTTTTCACTTTTTTGGGAGTAAATTTGATTCATACTTTTATTTTGTGCTTGTTTTTATTTTATTTCATTTTAATTTTTTATTATTTTCTCTACTAAAGATTTTTATTTTTTTGTTAAATTATTTTTTCATACATATTCAAATAATGCCCCCTCCCTGCCACCTTTTTGACTTCAAATAGTACCTGCAAAAAGTTTTCGTTATTAAATAAACCAAAGAAAACCTTTTGCGCATGCGCTTAGAGGGAGCAATCATTAAATAAAAACACTGTTTACACAGCGTCCACAGTTTCTGTGAAGTACGAGTAAATGTTGAAAAAAAGATCATAAAAACATAATTTAATTTGGAAATACTACTTAGAATATAGCACAGTGCATACACTGCACAAACACCATTATTATTATTATTATTATTATTATTATTATTATTATTATTATTATTATAATAACAATGATAATAATAAAAAAAAACTGGTATGGATGACATTGACTGGCGCCGCCACAACTAGTTGTGAAGGGTCAGGGAGGATGAAAAGATCAAGGTGGGAGAGTACTAACCAGATCTCCACTGGAAGTGTGCAGTTCAAATCTGGTCCCAAACCCTAGAAAACACCAATGGCTGATAACAACGAGAAATCAATTGTAAACAGCTGTTGTGATAGCATGCAATCATCTGCACGAGTGGTCAAGAGGTGGAGAATATTGGAAATATGAGGAGACTTGTTGTCACGCGGTCTCCAGCGAATACCACAAGTTACTGCCAGTGAGCGATCACTGATGATGGCCTGTGAGACAACTCGTAATGAGTGAAATAATAATAATGTCCCCTCCCAAATTAACCACCATCCTGATTTAATATCGTACATATTTACTATATTTTCTTAGTTTTTAACCAATGATTATAGTATGATTGTAGTTATGTGAACTTCATTTCCGTATTCATTCTGCACTGATATGAAAATGAAGACTATAGTGGAATATACGATTCCTAACCATGTAACTGATGAAAATACGCTACACATTTTGATGAAAAACATGGGAAAAAATGAACATAGAAGAACAGAAAACCAAAACTTTAAATGTAATTTCTTTTAATAAAAAGTAATAGTTATTTAAATATTTCAATATATGATCTTGTGAGGAAAATCCAGCTTCCCAATAAGGGGTACTCTGGATAGGAAAAAAATTAAAATTGTCTCAGTCATGAAGGATTTCTCCTCCATCGACCGAGGACAGAAAAGGTGAATTGTAGCATCAAAACAGATACTACTACACTGTGATCTTGTCCCGAAGGCCAAGAATGGTTTGTGTTTTATGTTTCTTTAGTTGTTTGTTCCCTAAATTTATAATTCAGTTTTATCAGTATTAGATTGTATATTGCTTTAAAATTAAGTAATTTTACATAGATAATATTTATATTTTAAGTTCAGTTTCATTACTAATCGAATTGGGTTTCTTTCTTTTCTTTTTTAACATGTTTTAAAGCTCTTTTTAAAAAATGCCATCATATAGTATTGACAGTAACAGTTCAATAAATCTTACCTACATTGCCTGCAGGAATTTTCCAGTCAACAGGCCTTCTATATCTCGGTGGCCGTGACATTACTCCGTTTCTGACATCACTCTCATAGTGTAGCAGTGCACACGTGTATTACCGGTAAAGGCATCAACATGCTGATTTAATTCTCGATAATCCATCACGGGTCGAATTTTGTGTTTAGTCAGTTGTTCAATAGCCATGAGTGGAATTAATCCTTTGAGTGGTTCTAGACATTCTTGTGGATATGGTATTAATCAACTGTTATCAATCCACAACTGAAGTTCTTCATATGCAGCCCGGTAGAAACTGCATACTCTGGAATGGTATTGCATAACCGATCTGGTGATTCGATCATGATCCATTTCCACCTCACAGTCCAGGCCCTTTCTTTGTCGTCAAACAGCAGAGATGTCCTTTTCCTCATTAGAAATAGCTGCACACACTTCTTTCCCTCTACCAAGCATTATATATTTGGCTGCTGTAATCATGACACCTCCTAGAGCTCTTATTGCATCAATTCCAAGTAATAAGTTGTATCCAAGGGGCTTTTCCTGCATCACCAGAACGTCAACTTCAGCTGTGTCACCTTTCTCAGTGCAGATTGTAGCAGTCTCTATACCACAACATGCTTGAGATAATGGTCATGGCCTCCACTTGTTGCTTCCTTCATGTCCGACAGCGATTTATAGATCGGGACCTTATAGACTGAGAACATCCCATGTCTATAAATGCTGAACATTGCACCTCATTAATTTTGACATCGACAACAGGCAATGCTGTGTTCATTCCTTGGCAAGAGGCAAGGGTGGTAATACTACCTTGTCCCAGACTTTGTTTCCTGAACAGTTGTGAGATGTGTGACCTAACTCATTGCAGCAATAACACCATGGTGTTCTGTGCGCTCGTGTAAAAAAAATATTTGTCATATTACTTCGACTCCGGCATTCCTTAGCAAAATGGTTAGGATCCCCACATTTATAGCAGACAGGGCTCTCACGCTTAGCGTTAGCTGGGAGAGAATCCACATTGTCTTCATAGAGTTTAGATGCTGCACAACTAGTGCCGACTGCTGCTGTAATTAGTTCTGATTTCTTAAGGATGTTTTGTGTCTAGGCGAATAACTTGTCTATTGTTAATCTGTCAATATGTGACAATGCTTGCAAAGTCTACTGCCATCCTCAGGTAAGCCCACCAAAAAGGCACAGCTTAACATTTTGTCACTGACACCACCAAACGGTGCTGATAATTTCCGTAAATCAACTAAGTGAACGTCTACCATTTCATTGTGATGAAGTCACCGGGTAGTGAACTGTTGCTATGCAAAAAAGGATCCATCCCAAATGCTGTATATATGCTCTGCTTAATTTCTTCCCAGTCAGGTTCATCCCCGAGTTTTGCATAGGCCCCTCTAATTAACCTCAATGAAATGACTGTTGCTTGCTCTTTTATTTTGCACAATTTGCAAATACGCTCAGTCTTCTCAACCCATTTAACAACAGACAGTCCAGCAGTAGATCCATCAAATTCCGGTATTAAATGAATGTTGAATCTGTCCATTTAAAAAAAAAAATTTTTTTAAGTTGCTGCTTATAAAAGTCACTTGAAAATAAAATAAAAACATGGAGATAGCTTATAAAAATGGAAAGGGAACAAAACAAAACAAAACAAAAAAAAATGGCTGTGTCAAACTGTCCTCTTGTCCATACAACGCATGAAAGTTTTTTTTTCTTCTTTCCCAAACTTCCAACAAATTCTTATATATTCGATATTATCTCCTACCATTCATTCTCATTCTAAACTGTCCGACAAAAAACTGCACTCAACCCCATGCTTCAGAATTCATCCCATTTAACAGTTATCAATTGTGCACATATGCAAATTAATGGCATACATTCACCAATGAGCGACTGACAAAATTATTCTTGTCTTTTCTTTTCTACATTTTCTGCAGGCATTTTACAGGCTAAGCAAACACGAGGTCATTTGCGAGAGTGATTTCTATGACACCATCAAATCTGGAATTGTTAAAAGGCAAACAACTACTTATCCCAAACACCATGAGGGAAGACATCCTATACTAGCCCATCAAGGCATAGAGAAATTTACCCAGTACGCGCTTTCTCTCGCAAGTCTGGTCATGATGAGTTTTCCTGCTTGCTGATCTCTCATGTAACTGTTTGTGATGTTCTTCCTTTCCTGCACTGGGTAAATATCAACAAAGATATTGAAAGGATGTGCACACTTTGCCAAGAACACTAAGATGTGCAAAGGCACAAACCACAGCTCCTACATGATATTACATCTCAGCACTGGAAGTTCATCAGACCTATATGAGATTGATGGGCAGCAATTGCTGGCCACCATCAACAGGTAAAGTACCCAAATATCGATGAAATGTCAACACCAGTAACCAGCAAAGCAGTGGTAGATAGAATGCTTTTTTAGTCCTCCAGACGAAATGGTTCAAATACTCTGGACAGGCTTTCCAAAGCTTCAATTCCTGGGGCATTAGGCATGTCAAAGCTCACCTTACTATGCTATAGAGACATGCAAGACATATTAAATCAACAAAAAAATGCAAAAAAGAGAGAACTGGCATCCAGCTTGCTCTGCTACAGATTAGGGCAACATAAATAAGCAGCAAACATCCATCACCAGCTGAAATACTTTTTAGAAGACCTATACGAACTACCTTAACCAGCCAATCAGAATCAGGAAAGGAAGAATATCACATTTACAGCAAGCAGGAAAACTCATCATAACCATAATAATGGAACTAAATAATTACCACCACTATTCCCAGATCAGTGTGTACAGGTACTAGATAAACTTGACATATGGCACTTTGGAACCATCAAGAATTTGTAAAGAACCTAGAAGCTACATAGTAAAGTTACCTAATGGAATTAGACTCCATCACAATCGAACCCATTTGTACGCCATATCATTTCTGGTGATAAAAATTTCATTTCACATCATAGAGGACACAATTAAGACCAAGGGAGATATTAAAGATGAAACCACCAAACCCAACATCACAAGAACTACACTAGACAAAAACAAACAGGGCCCACTTCAAACTAAATTGGGCAGAACTATAAAAACACCTTCACGGTACAAAGACTGATTTTATCATAATACTAACACATGCTATAAATAAAAGACAAAGATGACAGCAAATTGTAGTGTTGTAAATGAAAACGTAAAACAAAATCTCTTTCCAAGGCTTTATTGAACAAAATTCACAGCATTCAAGAGAGAAAGAACTCAGTCTTTTAAAGAAAAAGGAACACATGCAAAATCATGTAGCAAGAAACTGAATTTGCATATTTATTATTTATTTTTTTTAATTAGTAAAAAACAATTCAAATGAAAATATAACAATCTCCCCCACTTGTAAATAGTTTTTTTGTTTTATAAATTCAGTCGCTGAACTGGTCTGTGAATACTGTTAGATCGGCGTGGAGGTAGTTTGCTATTCGAAGGACCGGTGGTCCTCTGGGAAGGTTAGTTCTCAGGGTTCTGACTATTATAGTCAAATTCGTTTTCTGTATTAGGCGTAGTACTAACAGGACTTGTTTCGATCAACTGGGTCGGGTCTGCATTTGCAATGTCGGGTTGAATACTTTTAGCCGGATTTTGAGGTCTATCAGATCATGGAAAGCGAGCTAGATGTTTCAGTGCTACTGAATCTTCTTGGCCATCATTATGTCATATTCTTGTATGTGTAGAGTTAGCTTCGAGGAGTTCCACTACCTCGACAATTGGTCATATTTGCTCCTGTTGTGAAACCATTTTAATTCCCCAGGCTCACAGAGCCAAACATGTAAAGCAGTGCCAGTAGAAGAGCGCCTTTCAAACTTGAACATGCGTTCATGTTTGCACAGCAGGGAGCAAATAGCATTTAAAACATCCTGTAGAACATCCTGCCAAGCGCTAAGGGGTAATCGTCTAGATTCGAGAGCTAATAACACAATGTTCCAAATAATGGCGTTGTAGCAGTACTGTTGCTGGATCTTCCACTCATTCCAAGTCATGTCAAAAATTTTTTGAATTTTTCCGACATAAACGAAGTTCCTCGATTGGAATGAATAAATGAGGGGAGTCCGAATATGGAGAAAATATTTGTCAGGCACTGGATTGCGGTTTGCAAAGAACAATCGCAACAAGGAAAAGCAAAAGGAAATCAACAGTATTCATCGACGACAGTAAATATGTAACAATATCCCGTCGAAGATACCGGGACAGGTCCTTTGTAGTCTATGGAGAGGCACTGGAAGGGAGCAGTAGAACGGATCAGTGTATTATTAGTAGAATTAAAGAATTGAGGTTTTATTTATGCACAAATCATACATTCAGATGTTACATGCCGGACTTCATCAAATGAATATGGCATATTTTGTTACCTTACAAAATGCCAAAAGCGCTGTGCTCCAGGATGTATTAATGAATTGTGTAGTAACTTTAGTTCCTCCTAGGAAGAAGCAGCAGCACCACATACTCTCGATAACAACAATTTTTTCACTTCCGGGACGGTGTTTTATGTCATATGACAACGGGAGAAGTTTCCATTTTCCACTGTATAATTTTATCATCAGGTTTAAACATAAAAGATACGGCTTGCTGGTCTGTTACAATAGTAAGGTGCTTCCCAGCAAGGAGATCCCTCCATTTTCGAATGCACTTAACTCTGGCATAAGCCTCTTTCTCAACATTGTAAAGTCGTATTTCAGATGGGTTTAGCGATCGAGAAAAGAACGCTACAGGCCTTTCAGCCTGTAAGAGCATGCTTCCAATAGCCTTTTTTGAGGTGTCGGTTTCAATAGTAAATGGTAATTCATCATCAATAACTTTTACAGATGATCCGGCAACATCTTTCTTTAGTTTTCAAAGGAATTGATAACATAGGAGGCATGGGAAATTTTTTATTTTCGATCAGTGGACGAATTTTCTATGAATACTTAGGTATCCATTTCGCGTAGTACGAAAAAAACATTCCAAGACACCTCTTTAACAAATCTGAATTGGAAGGAGGAGGCATTTGTAAAAGAGGTTTCAAACGCTCAGGATCTGGTTGCACAGTCTCGTTACAAATTTGGTACCCAAGCAAATGGATGGAATGAAGTGAAAACTTTGATTTTTCTCGGTTTATTTCAAGGTTATATGTCGATGCAGCCTTTAAAAAACATTCCAAATTAACATCATGTTCTTCCTGAGTTTTACCGCAAATAGTAATATCATCTATATATGAAAAATTCCAGATAATTTGTTGTCAGAAATGAAAGAATTCATAAACCGTTGAAAAGCAAAAACCCCATTAGTGACACCCATGGGTATTCATTTGAATTGGTACAAACGATTTACAGCTTGAAAGGCCATGTAGAGCCGATCTTCGGGACAAATTTTGATCTGGTAGTACGCTTTGGATGTCAATTGTACTAAATATACAATATCGAGCTATTTGGTTCACGAAATCCTCAATTTGAGGCAAGGGTATGCATCAAGTAAGGTGAAATGATTAATAATTTGGGAGAAATCAACTACCAATCGTTTCTTTTTATTAGGCGACAAAGTCACAACAATCTGAGCATGCCATGGTGAATAACTTGTTTCAATTACATCATCCTCAAGCAGTTGTAAAATTTCCTCTTCAATGAATCGAGCATCATCCGCACAGTAATTTCGAGATTTAGTAGCAATAGGTTTGCAATCAGGGGTTAAGTTTCGAAACAATTTCACAGGGGCATAGGTGATCATGGTTAGGGCACAGATTTTTAGAATATTCTAAGGTCCATCAAAAGAAATAGTGATACCCTGATGTAGTTTTTAAAAAGACACTCCGAGTATAATATCCATACAGGAATCAGGAAGCACTGTAAAGTCAATTTTTTAATATTCGCAACCATTGAAGGAAATGTTCTCCGTGCAATATTCCGATAGTTTGAGGGAAACGGTGGATGATGCCATGGAAATTACAAAATTACGTTTTGGAGTAGACAGCTTCATTGTTTTAACAATATGAGCACTGATAAAGTTATCAGAACTGCTGGTGTCTATGAGAGCAGTTAATTTTTTTCCTTTTAATTCAACAATTTTAGTAATGGAAGGGCACCTATCACCTCCTTTAGCATGGGTTACCATAATAGCAGAAGTAGAACATGAAGGTGCTGGCATAGTAGAACGGCAAACTTTGGAGAAATGACCGAGTTTATCACAGTTTCGACATACCTTATCGCGGGCAGGACAATGACGACAATCATACTTAAAGTGACGTCTCCCTCCACAGTTGTAACACTTGCCATGAGCAGGAAGGGCAGCAGAAAATTGTACAGAGTCACACTCCATACAAGAACCAATAGAATCAGCAATTTTAGTAATAGTGGCCTCCTCGGCAGGATCAGTAGACACATTGTTAGTTCTAATAGAAGTAGTAGTAGTAGCAGCGGCTGCTCCAATCGGGGAAGCGTATGATTCAGCACGAAAGTGAGTTTGTTCTAAAGCCCTAGCACATTGAGTAGCCTCTTTGAGAGTTAGCATATCAGTTTCAAGTAGTCTAGCACGTATTACTGAGGACCAGAGACCATGTATAAACGCATCACGGACAGATTTATCCCTGTAAGTAGTAGCAATAACGTCTTTAAAATAACAGTCAGCGGGAAGTCAATTCAAGACTTGAAGATATTGGTCGACAGTCTCGTTTTCTTGTTGCAGACACGTGGAAAGCAGATGTCTAGCATGAATAACGCTTGGAGACTTGTCGTAAGCACCTTTCAGTAATTCAACAGCATGTTCAAATCCTGAACACTCCTCGATAACATCAGCAATGGTGGGACCGATGTTTAAATAAAGAACATTTTTTCTTTTTTTTTTTACATAGGCATCACTACTTATCAAGGCCAAGGGGATAAGGGTTAAAGAGTGTACAGTAGAAATTGTACAATATAATAATCGTTAGTAATGGAAATTCGGTAAATTTGTTAACTTATATGGAAGGCTCATCAAAAACTTGTTTACATTAGACTTGAAGACAACCATATTGTAGTCAGCTGGAAAGCAGAAAAACGGAAGACAATTCCATAGGCGTGCTGTTCTAAGAAAGAAGCTTTACTCATGAAATCTACCTTTAGGTTTAGGCACAGATAAAGAGTAGGGGAAATTAGTGATAGTGTTTTCTGCTAAACGGGTGTTTCTTGTGAAAGTTTGGCGAGGGGAAGACCATAGATTGGAGCTCAGCCGAGCACTTGCCATGAAAATAATGATAAAGCAGAGACAAACTCACAACACATCTCTTCTGTGAGAAAGAGGTTGCAGGGAAGAGAAAAGGACATCCCTATGAGGCTACGAAGTCTATTTTGAATTCTATCAAGGCAGGATAAGTCCTTTCTAGTAGCTCCTACCCAAATGTGGCATACCTGGGTCTTATATAGATAAAGAATTACATCAGCAGTGAGATATCTACTGGATCGATAGAAGGATCCCACCATTTTTCCAGCAGCCTTAGCAACGGATTTAATGTATGTGTTTCATTTAAGATCAGGAGTAAAGGTCAAGCCCAAAAGCTTGTCAAAACATGAGGCCTCCCCAAGACGAGAGCCATTCATTTCAATTGATGCCAGATGGGGATCAGAGCATTGATTATGATAGAAGCTTGGTTTTAGATGCATTAAAAGTAACAAGCCACCTCTTTCCCCATTGTACCACATGCTCAAGATCAGAGGGGAGAGAATCAGAGAAAACTTGGTCGTTTATGGTCTTACATGTGCTACCATAGTAGTGTCATCAACATAAATGTCTACGAATGATGTAAGTATGTGATTTGGAAGATCATTAATGTAGATCAGGAAGAGAGTTGGGCCCAGGATGGACCCCTGAGGGACTCCGGCATTAATACTGAGAGCTTCTGATTTCTGCCCATCAACCACTACTCTTATGAACCTATCAGAGAGAAATGATTTAATAATTGAGAAGGCATTTCCATCTATACCATAGCTGGAGATCTTGTGAAGTAAACCTTTATGCCATACTCTATTAAAGGCCTTTGATATGTTAAGAGCAATTGCCCTAGAAAGGTAGCCTCCATTGAGAGATTCGCTAATCCTATGAGATATAACTGTAAGCACATCTGCTGTAGATCTAGCAGAACGGAAACCATATTGCATGTCACTAAGAAGGTTATTTTTGTTGAAATTGATTACTTCTCTATTTAACACAGATTCCAGCAACTTACTCATGACGCACAGGAAAATTATTGGCCTATACTGAGAGGGAAATAAACGATCGCCTGAATTCTTAAATACAGGGCATACCAATGAGATTTTCCAGGGTGATGGGAAGCAATTCTCCTTAAGACAACGTTTAAACAGTTTTGTAAGAATGGGCGCAAGTTCTGGTTGAAGTCTTTTGAGTACTATAATTTGAATACCGTCAGGGTCGTTTGCTTTACTGTGGAATCAGTATATCACATAGCATGTTTTCTGATACAGGAGAAAATATTGGAGGTTGGCGGCCTTGATCGCAAAGGGTAGAATTAGCTGCAAAGTTTTTGGCAAAGAGTTTGGCTTTGTCTGATGCTGACAAGATTACCTCAGGTCCATTTATGATAGTTGGGATAGAGCACACGCTTCTGTTTAGGATTCTGTTTTCTATTTACCAAAACTAGTGGGAACCAAGCCGCTGCTCAGCTACTTTGGACTTGACGGACTGAGCATACAACTCTCTTGCATTCTTTATTACTTTTTTACAGTGGTTGCTTGCAGTCCTGTAAGCGGCTTTAGTCTCAGTACATCTATTATGTTGGAAGCAGTGGAAAAAGTGATTTCTGTGTGCAATGGCAGCAGCATATTTTGGAGAGAACCATGGCTGGCTGTTAGGTTTTTGTTGGAATTTTTTCGAGGATATAAAACGGTCTATACCTAAAATTACCCATTTCGTCAGGTTTGATACTATATAGAGAACACATCCTTTTTAAACATGGAACGCAGAGGTAGATCTGATATAAATATACGAAAGCTATAGAGTATCTATATACTGTACGATGGCGAGGTACATCTGAGCACTTATTTAACTGATACAATAGAGTGGTTGGAAGATCCAAGTGGAGACAGAACAGAAGCTGAACACCGTTCAGGGCAATTGTGAGAAAAAGGTCTAGGAAACTTGCATACTGGCCATCAGTATCAGGCACACGGGTGGGTTCGTGAACAGTCTGAATGAGGTCATAAGCAATGAAGAAATCATGACAGAACCTCCCCTCATCATCGGTCTTGTTTGAGTGAGTTAACCATTCCACATTGTGAACATTGAAGTCTCCACAGATATGAATATTAGCTGCAAGATAAGCAGATAGGATGTGGTCAATTTTCTCAGATATGCTTTTAAAGATAGTAACTCCGCTGTTGTGGGGGTGATAGAGAGCAAATATAAATGCAGTAGTTTGAGCAAGTGCAACCCGGAAGCACATATAGGGTAAGTTAGGATCTTCTCTGGAGATGTCCCTACCACATGGAAAGCCATCTTTTATATAGGCACATATTCCATGCCCATGGCGATCTTGGGGATCAGATTTGAAAGTTAAATTAGAGTATTCTTTAATTATGAACTCATTTAGGGAAATGGTTTGTCCAATGCCAGTTTCACTTAGAAATAATATGTCTGGTTTAGTCTCCTGTAATTGGGTTTCAACCTCTGGAAGGTTAGTACGTAGACACCTGATGTTTGAGGAGACCGGGTAGTGGGGGTCTACGTTAGAAGTTGGAGATCTGGGTTTAATCATGTATTTTTTATTGAAATTTTTCATGATGAAGTTTTGGGATTTGTGGACTAGCTCGATAGGCTTGCTTGAAGTAAGAGAGAAATAGAAATGAAGAATTATTTTTTTTGTAGCACGTAAAGCTGTAACAATTACCCACTAATATGGCATCGAGAAGCTACTGCATGGTCCAGAATCCATTCACCAAATGGCAATACAGCAGCCCCAGTACTTTACACCTGCTGATAGGGCAGCCTCCTTAACTTCAAGTTTATCAGGGTTTAACGAAGCAATAGTTGATAAATAGTAATTAAAGTTACGTTACCACAATTTCCAATGCCGGAGATACATCAAATTTGTCCAGACAAATGATCTTCTCCATGAGGGAAATAAAATTTTTGTTCAATAAATTGTAGTGTTGTAAATGAAGATGTAAAACAAAACCTCTTTCCAAGGCTTTATTGAACAAAATTCACAGCATTCAAGAGAGAAAGAACTCAGTCTTTTAAAGAAAAAGGAACACATGCAAAATCACGTGGCAAGAAACTGAATTTACGTATCTTTTTTTTTTTTTTTAATTAGTAAGAACAAAACAATTTATATGAAAGCATTTTAAACAGTAAGAACAAAACAATTTAAATGAAAATATAGCACAAATATACACATACAACTAAACAGGGGGAATGTTATAGTACTGCAGATACTATTTGCATTCGATGGCCTGGGACTGGATGTAACCTATAAAATATATTTCAGTTGTTGTTTTACCTTTGTTTTTATAAACAATAAAACATTAAAACATTCCGACTCACCATCCAATGATCGATACTGTTGAAATTCGCATTGTCTAAGACACTTCTGCTGTTAGGAGTTGCCTTTGAACATTTTTTCCAAGCGTGACGTGCATTGTTTCATTTTGAAAGGACAAAATCAGTTTCCTGTTGTTTTGACATGAAAGGATGTGTTACATTCATCTGTAATTCAAGGGAACCTTTTTCTGCCTTATTCTTACTGAAAGCATTTTTGGTAACTCATGCTTTCTATGGCTGAATCCCCATTGTGGGAGTTTGAATTAATTTCCAGTTGGGAACTTATAAAAGAAATTACAGATTTGACTCAATTCTTGTCATGAATTTTATAAGATCCTGTTGCGGACCAGGATATAAAATACCCTAACTCGCTACAAGAAAAAAAATAATGAAACGAATTGAATGAATAAAACACAGAACTCAAATGCTGGAATAAAATAAACATGTCGTTTATTTTTTGTTGAGAAATGATGGTCTTCGTGTACACGTGTTCATTCAGCCGTTGACGACTACGCGTGTGGAAGGAATAGAGAAATGCAAAGTGGCAAGCCAGCTGTAGAAAGAAAAGGTTAAACTCAGTAGAAAGTTGTGCACATGTCTGTGTCGATGGGCCAAAGCGAAGGGGAGATAGAGAGAGTAAGTCAATCCAGTTCATGGAGAGGGAAAAGTGTATTAAGTGTGTTTGCGCTTGCCCCACATTACAGTAGCAGAGAAAGTGACGTTAGAACATGCGGTCAGCTCGTCGACGAAGCAGGTCGAACGCTGGTCCACACGCAAAAAGAGGAAGTTGACAGGTTTTGTTGACTTTTATACTGGGGTCAGTGTTCTGACTGCGCATGTCTGGCTTTCACTCTAAAGGAAGTGACGTTTTGCATGTGTGCATATTTGTACGCGTATATGTGTGTACGTTAGTGTGTGTGTGTGTGTGCATGAATGTGAGTGTGCGTATGAGGCTGTGTATATGCGTGTGTGTGTGTGCGTATGTGCGTGCGTACGTGTGGGTGTGTATATGTGTGGGAAAACATGTTCGAACAATCCTTTCAACCAATGTAGCTGAATGAATAATCGCTATTCTCTAAAATTCTTGATTTGCCTCAGTCAAGAAGGATAGCCTACTTTGGAGAAAGTAACTATCAGTCCTGAAGGCATACAAAGATGCATCACTTATGCAGCTATAGATTGAATCAAGAAATCCATTCAAAGGTAATTTTCGAATTTTATATTTTCTGTGGATTGTCTTCATAATACACAAACGACAAACCTTGATTGTTTTTTTTTTAATAAATTTTAATTGTTGTTCTTTTTCTTTCGTTTTTATAAATAACGAAATATTAAAACATTCCGATTCGTTGATTGCAACGATTGATACACAAATGAAATCAGATTGACTGTCAATAACAACTAAACAATAATTGTAATGGAGATGTGTATTCCTTCATTGTTAATCTTATTAGATAATGATTTTACAACGTAATCTTTTTTATATATATTTTCCACCATGATCTTTTTTATATCCATTTTCCAACGTGATCTATTTTTTAAATATATTTTTTCATTTTTTTCTTATAATTTCAATGTTTTATATGAGAAAAGTGTTACAGAACAATTGGCAAGAACTCATTCTAATTTATTAAATTTTCTCCTAAACCAATATAATACATAATTGATAGAACCCTTTTCTAAGTTAACAAAAATAAAAATTAGCAGTAGTAGCAGCAACAAAAAATTAGAATCAATAGCAGCAGCAGCAACAAATTAGCAGCAGTAACATGCAGCGACTGGAACAAAATTAGCAGAAGCAAAAAAACGATTTCTGTAAAAATAATCAATTCTGACTGGTTAAATACTCGAAGTTGGAGTTATCGAACTTGCTGGCCTCCTTCTTTAGCATTAGTTATGTCCCTTGTTTTAAGTGGATATTCAATATGACGTCTGACCAACAGTAACACATGTTTATCCTATGTCGTGAGAAGTACTGAGTGAACTAACATTAGTAGCAGAGCGTAGTTTTTTCGTGTGGCAGATATTATATCTGTTCAACTTACATTGAAACACAATTGAAACAGCCAATGGAAACAAGTATATGGCATATTTTCATGGCTTCACCTAAGGTTCGTTATGAATTCTTGTACCAGAAATTACGTAAATACGAAGGAGTTTAATCATTTTTTGCTTACATGCAGCGAATGTATTGGAAGAAAACAAAAAATTAGTGATGACAAAATGTGGAGGTTTAAGTTATGCAGCAATGAAGGATACTTTTAAAAAAAGTGTTTTCTGATATTTCTTCATTCGAATGCAAAACAGTTCCCGCTATCAAGGAAGAAATTGAAATTTCAATCAGAACGGAAGGGAACAAAAATTCTACCGAGGAAACAAAACAAATCCAATAGACAGACAAGGTAGAACAATGTGTTGTTTCAAATGTGGTTCTATTAGGCATTTTGCTAGAGACTGTACTGGTTTTAGTCCTAGAAATATTAACACTGTTGTGAATTCAAACCATGTACACCTCTCATTAATTAATTCTGAGTCTTGTTATCGAACATTGATAAATGAAAAATGTCCAACCTTGTAAAAGAGACACTGGGTAATGCAGTGTTGGATTCTGCCTGATCTAGAACTGTTACTGGAGAACTTTGGTTTGATGTATTTTTTGGTGATTTACACTTGTAAATAAATCAATGAAAACTGCTGGCATAGTACTAGATTTTAAAAGTGACAGTTGTAAGATTTTAGGCAGATATATAAAATTGCAAAAGACAACTTCTGGACATTATAGTCTTCCATGGACAAATATGCTTTGTAGGCTAAAAGTCACCAAACTTTGTGTTACATTGTGAAGCTTTAAAAAAAATGCTCTAGAATGGAGAAAAGAATGAAGGCTGAGAAACTACATGTTTGTTCATGCATCAAAAGAGAAATTGGTATCATTGGTGAGAGACAGTAGAGCCTTTAAGAATAAGTAATTTCTGGCTCTTATTAAGGATGTCTGTGATTCGTGTTCAGTTTGTTTGGCTTAGAGGACTCCCTCTTCATCCGGTGATAGTGTTGGCTCTTGGACACTGATTTAATGACACTGTATGTATGGACTTAAAAGAATTCAGACATAACCAATATTGGATTTTACACCTAATTGACACATCCACCAGGTACTCTGCTGCCAGGCTGATTAAAACCAAGAGGAGTGAAGAAATTATTTGTAACATATTTTTAATGTGGGTAGCATATTTTAGAGTTCCCAAACGCTTCTTGAGTGATAATAGGGGAGAATTTAATAACGATGAAAAACTGAATATTGAAACCTGCATTACATCCGCTGAAAGCCCATTCAGTAATGGCACTGTGGAATGTCAGAATCTAATATTGGCTGAAGCAATGGAAAAAACATTGGAAAATGAGAAATGTGAATCAGAAATAGTTTTGGCTTCGGCTGTTAGTGCCAAAAATGCTCTTCAGAATTATTCTGGATATAGTCCAAATGAGCTTGTTTTTGTATCCAACACAAATACGCTGTCAGTTTTGATAGACCAGTTACCTGCATTAGACACTTCAACAACCAGTTGAAGGCTGAATCAAGTAAAAAATTCAGAAAGCACTGCGATTTAATATAAGACATTATATTATATATATAATTATATATTATTATAACTAGAAAAGGTTAAAAGGAAATAATTTCCTGAGATATTTTTCTCCTGTAAATTTTATATTTTTATTTCTCCTTTATTAAATTATTTTTAATTACAATGTCTAATGTTTAGAAAAAAAGGTTTGAAAAGAAGAAACATTTCTTTTTTACTCAATCAATGAATTTGTGGTTGCAAATTTAATTATTGTATGGCCTACCATGCCCCTTTAAGGCCCCTTTCTTAGAGTTAATATTTGGATTAAAGTTTTAGTTTCCTTTGATTTTGGTTCAGTAAGAGAAGGAAAAATTTATTTGTAGTTTTTTTCAGTTAGAAGGAGAAAAAGATTCTTCTGTCTTCAATTAGAGAAGGAAATATTTCTGTCCTCAGTCGATGAAGGATAAAATTCCTTTTAAGGTAATTTCATTTGTCTCAATCCAAAGTGTCTCCTTTGGAAATCAGATTTTCTTTCACGTTAATATGTGAACTATGGACCATTGTATGAGTGTGCACATATGTGCGTGGCCGCCGACAGATCACCAACTCCCAACATCGTGTGTCTTGGATTTTTCATTCAACTATTCTTCTTATGGCCGGATCATCATTTTCTCGCTAGGGACTGTTGATGGGAACACATGTGGGTCCACAAAGTAAAGAGTAGAATAAAACAAACAGGAAAAACACAAACGCCAATGTTTCACATATATTTGACAGTTGGACTTGTGAGCATTTTTCTTCTCCTCGTTCTATTGATGTTACGTTCATCTGTCAGTCGCAATCTGTCTCTAATTTCTGTTTCGCAGGCAACTATAAAAACTGTCTAACCGTTGTTGCTATCAATTCCCATCTGCTGCAAACGGCATCTAGTTGTCAACTAACTGTCTTCTCTGCGTTGGTATCTGAAGTCGCCCCACCCCCAGCCACCCGGAAGCTGCCCTTCCCTTGTAATCTGTTCTGTAGGCTTCTATTGTCATTGTCAAATCGAAAAGGCTCGATCTAAAAATGCCTGAAAATTCATTGTTTGCTACTTCCTATTTCATTTTCATCATGTATGACACTACCACCTTCAACACTTAGTGACTCATGAGTCACCTTCATAGTATCACACACCTCCCATGTCCAACTTGTCATTTATTACATAAATTACAAAAACACAAAATTACATCAACATAAACTATATACAATTCATACATATTACATAAATAATGAAACAGCAGAGATATGTCCTTCATTTCAAAAACAAAAACAACAAAGCAGAAATTCGGCATATCATTTCCAACCCAGAATCACAGGTGTGCACCTAACTCTTTCGGTATTCCAGGGGTATTTGAATACCCTTAAAAAACTCTGCAAAGCAATTCCTTTGTTGATTGGCTCCAGACAACTGGTACAGCTTCTCATACCAGAAAGGAAAATCAACCTTGCCCCTCTATCGAGGTAGAAAAAAACAGGAGGAATTTTAACCACCTCCAAAACAACAGGCATTCCACCATTTCGTCCCACCCTCCCAAAAATAGACAGTTGGAATTTTAACCACCTCCACAATATTTCGCCCTATCCCCAAATATAAACAGGAGGATTTTAACCACCTCCAAAATAACAGTCATTCTGCAATTTCGCCCCACCCTCCCAAAAATAGACAGGAGGAATTTTAACCACCTCCACAATATTTTACCCCACCACAAAAATAAACAAGAGGAATTTTAACCACCTTCCACAATATTTCGCCCCACCTCTCTAAAAATCAAAAGCAAAATCATGAGGAGTTTTAATCACCTTATAAAATAACAGGCATTCTGCAATTTCGCCCCACCCTCACAAAAATAAACAAGAGGGATTTTAACAACCTCCACAATATTTCGCCCCACCTCCTAAAAAGCAAAAAAAAAAAAAAGCATGAAGAATTTTAATCACCTCAACTATACTGCCACCCTCCTCTCTCCCCTTTTTCAAAAGAAAAAATTAGGAAGATTTTTTCACTTCCCACTGAGAAAATCTTGTGCACACCCCCAAACCTGTCTGGTCTCTCACCACACTTCTTTTCAATAAGAAGGACGGTCTTATACCTTTTTACTTAAACGACACATATTACATTATTTAAAAAAACAAGTAACATTTTAACAAAACAAAAGTGCTTTTCTACTGTTTCTGTTTTCGACAATACTAAAACAACAATATAATTCAACACAATAAAACCCACAACCTGAAAAGAATGTAGCATTTAACAATTATAAGTCTCTTTTCTCTTTCTATCTTTTCTTCTTCCTTGTAATAATCGATTTTTTAATTTTATACGCAAGAAACTTATGTAGTCTTCATTGTAAGAAATACATAAAAATACATTTAAGCAGTTTTTTTAACACATGACCAAACTGTTTTTCTTTAAAATTAAGATAAGTCTCTTTTCTTTCTCCTTTTTTAACAACAATAAAATATAAAGTTCGTACGCAAATGTACAGAAAAAATATTTAAACAGTCTCCATTTTTTTTGCATATAAAAAATTTCAATAAAAGAAATTTTTACTATGATTGTCTCTTTTTTTTGTCCTCATTTTTTTTTTCTTTATTTTAAAGTGAAGGGCTTTCTCTCTTCTCCTCTGCACAGATTATCAGCTTACACCCCACCCACGTGAATTATGGATAGTAATAAAAAAAATTACAACATTAAAATCCTAAAATTCTTGACTGACCTCAGTGCAATCATTCATAGCGTCAACCTTGATCTTCACCAGTAACTCACTCTCCAAATATTAAGCTTTCACCTAATCTGCTAACTATTTATCCATGGTGTCAATGCATGTTACACACCTCCATTCTATCTCTAAACACATTTCATCTGCCACCAGATCATAGAACTGACGTATCCCACATGCCAGTGTATCATATCCCTAACTACACAATTTCCTAGATGCTTCTTTTCCTGCATCCCACAAAAACTCATGTTCCGTTTTCCATTAACAAACTAGCTAAGGCAAATCACCATGACTTAAATTCTTTCTATCGCCCCAACCTTCCATCACCTAGCATGTGAAGTAAGACAAATCCTCGTTCCCACAACAGACAAAATTCTCAGAAAATTCCTTAAATCGACAAACATCTCTTATAAAATGTGTTATGCTGCTAGAAGTCCTTGTAAACCGTGAATGAAAAGATGGGAGAACGCTTCATTGCCACAAATATAGAAGACCTCTATATGGACAAAAATTGAAATGTTTAGCAATTCCTGTCCTAGGTTTACATTTTCTACAAAGTAACAAAATGATGCACCACCATACTCTCTGATCCCACTTTAACACTAAGTGAATGCAATCCGTGCATCAGGAGTTGATGCATATGTTATAATGTGAACTTTTATTCTAGAATTCAAATACACAACAACACATTTGGGTATAAGCAACAGTCCGTTTTTATTCCTTAGTATTTCTCTGTTATGGTGGTTAGAGAGAGGAGGGGGAGAGCGACAGAGAGAAGTATATTGTTGCGTCCGCTTGGTTGACAAATCAAATCTCCATCTGCCAATCTTTTTTGTGTCACTTTTTCCTGTCAACTTTTAAAAACATCAACATAACCAGATTCCTTTAACTGCTACATTCTTTCTCAAACAATAACAAATTTTATTTTACGTGAGAAATATTGAAACAATTCTGGTTTAGCTGTCATGTTCCTCACATTCCATCCGCAGACGCGTGCCAAATTTTTATCCATATAAATGTATATACACATATATACATATATATACTAGCATGTCAACCTGGCTTAGACCGGGCCCTTTGTGTAACACATATGACCACATCTCATGTTCCTAATCAACACGTGGGGAGAATATGTGAAATGCTCCCCTCACTTTTAAACTTCTTCAATACAAATCACTATCTAATATCGAAATTTCCTGAAATAATTATCACCCTGTCCCTGCTCTGAGCCCCACCTGGAGCGATCCTCCAACAGAGAAAAAAATAAAGAAAAAAAATCAATCCTCACAACAAAAGGAAAAAAAATGATCAACGAAAGAGAAAAAACACATGTATACAAAAAGAAGGGCATTGCTTCTGTCTTTCTTTAAAAAAAAAACAGCACATTTTCCCCTATCCTTTTAAGCATAAATGTAAAAAGTATAGAAAAACTGGAATGAATTCCACTATATAAAAAAAAAACAAATTTCTGTTCACACAGATGTGGGTGACCCCACGCTCACTCTCCATCTTTCTTTTTTGACTAAACCCTCTTTCCCATCGAATTAAGCTTCTCCACTCCACTCTTTCTGCACTTTTCATTGTAGTCACCAACCTCCTGACACCCCTCTCTCTTTTTTTCTATCTCGGCTGACTCCCCCTCCCACACCATCACTCCCTTTTTTCATTGTCCGATCGCTGCTACCTGATTTCCTCACTATCTTCTCCAAACCCACCGCTGCTACGGCACAGAGAGAGAGAGAGAGAGAGAGAGAGAGAGAGAGAGAGAGAGAAAGAAAGATCTCTCTTTCTCTCTCTCTTTCTGTCTCAGTGAATAACACATGGAGAAACCTGTCTTCGCATATTTTTCTATTAAGCAAAAAAATATACGTCTAACAAAACTAAACAAAAAAAAGAAAAATATTTCATCAAAATGGAAAAATGAATTGGCCTAAATTTGCCGATTTTTTCTGTGCAGAGCCACAAAACAAAAGAAAGCCACTCACTGTGTATCTTTTTTTTCATCTCAATTTTTCTTTCTTCTTAGTTGCTTTGCATGTTGTTTTTGATTTTTTTTTTTACTTTTTGTGTATTCATGATTTTTTGTTGTTTGTTTATTTTTTTTATTTTTCAAAATAGGTTCGGCTGTTTCAATTTTTCTCTCCTGCATATCCCTTTTCATTATTAAATTGCCCCAGGGTCGGATCTCAGGTCTAACGGCACCATTTGTGACACCATCATGTGTGGCCCCTGACAAATCTCCGACTCCCAACGTTGTGTGTCTTGGCTTTTTCATTCAACTATTCTTCTTATGGCCGGATCGTCATTTTCTCACTAGGGACTATTGATGGGAACACATGTGGGTCCACAAAGTAAAGAGTAGAGTAAAACAAACAGGAAAAACACAAACGCCAATGTTTCACATATATTTGACAGTTGGACTTGTGAGCATGTATGTCTTCTCCCCGTCTATCTATTATGTTCATCTGTCAGTCGCAATCCGTCTCTATTTCTGTTTTGCAATCAACTCTAAAAACTGTTCAACCATTGTCACTATCAATTCCCATCCATCGCAAATGAATAAAGTGATTTAAATTTAAAGTGTTGCATAATTATTTCTAAAAAATAAGTACTAAAGCAAATGAGCCACACAATGCTTTAAATTTAAATCATGTAAATTTATTCAAACGGTCGTTCGGAAAAGAAATATGCAAAATAAAGTGGTACTTACACACTTATGTTACCGTGCTATTTTTAAAATAGTATTTTCAAGTTAAATCCAAGTTTTACAATATATTTTGTTTATTGAATTGTAAGACAATTACAATACACCCGCCAGTTTGGTAACATAAGTGTACGCAACTGAAAATAAAATTATTTTCTTTTTATTTTATAATTACAAATTTAACTAATTGTGAATTTATTCAAACAGTCCTTTATCTCACTAAGTCAATCTCCCTTCCAAAAGCATATATAATAAAATGATTATATATATAAAAGCGAAAATGTATGTATGTATGTATGTACGCTTTTCCTCGATGTCCACAAAAGGCTTCTTTCAAAGAAGCACTTGCTCGGTTCACAACTTCTTAAAACTTTTTATATCATCTATAAATTGTAATATCTCAGAGTTACCCACGGAGCTCGCCTGTCTATTTAAATTTATTGACTTTCAAACGTTAATTATTCAACATTTCCCGCATCAGCACGCGTTACATTCGGTTTTCGGTATAAAAAAAAGCGAAACTCGACTCTAATCACAGGTCGAAAGCCAGTTGTCTCAAGAGAGCTAAGTAACGTTTGTTCAATGTCGACTTCGTCATATCAGACTGTAGCTTTCATTTCGCTCCTAATAAACAGGGAGCGGATTTTTAAAAACAAACAAACCGATTTATTCACCTCATTCAAAACTGTCCCGCACAAAATCGTAACTGCTGAATACCTATCGCCGTCACGTCAATCAAAAACGCGCACCTGTTTTTTACTATTTTCCAACTGCACGTCGTGAAGGTTTCGTTTTTTTTCACATTTTCGGGTTTTTTTCACATACCCCGAAAAACACCCGGGCAACGCCGGATACCCTTCGCTAGTCTATATATATAAAAGCGAAAATGTGTGTATGTATGTTTGTATGTTTGCATGTGTGTTTGTGTGTCCGCTAAAAACATTCGACAGACACAACGAAAATTCACAAACTCGGTATCATATTGAAGCCCCACCCTTCGCCCAAAAAATATAAAAAAATTGGCCAAAAACGTTAATTTTTCACCCCGAAATCGACAATTTTCGACAGGGGGGGGGTCAACAAAAACGGTCCTCTCGTGACGACGACCGGTTCTATGCATGCGTCAGATGACGTCATGACCTGATTTACTTTAAATAGTAGAAGAGCTGACTAAATTTCGTGTGCATTGTGTTAGCTCAGTTGATTAGCGCGTTGGTTCATTATCTAAACGTTTTGGGTTCGAATCGTGGTGTGAGATGTCTTCTTTTTTTTTTCGATTTTTTAAATTTAAATATTGAACCAGTGTTATTTAAGCCATTTTTCAATAATGTTCGTTTTTGTGTTTTTTTTTTTTTACTTCGCTTATCCACCCCCGACCACACACCCAAAAACACCCGGGTACCCACCGATTTTTTAAATTTTAATATCGAAACAGGCTTATTTAAGCCATTTTCCATGTGTTCGTTTTTCTGTTTTCTTTTTTGTTTTTTCGATTTTTACATTTAGCATCGTTCGTTTGCCTCACGTTAGTTTTTTTGTGTTTTTTTTCGATGTTTTAATTATCCCCCCCCCCGCTTAAGTTTTAACGTTCGTTTTTATGTTTTCTTTTTTACTTTGCTTATAACAAACAAACCTGGTTATTGACCTCATTTGCTGAATAGCTATTGCTTACGTCGTCGTCGTCGTTGTCGTAACGCTCTACGACTTCCATGCGGACACCTGTCAATTTGGTTCTTAAATAAATTCAAACATCTTTCAGTAACTCATTCTGGCTTACCGAACGGTTCATGTTTTTTTCACATTTTATTTTCAAACTTCGCCTCAGGGCTTCGGGTCCGCTCCCCCCCCCCCACTCGGTTTCTTTTTTATTTAAGACCACACGCACCTCCAAACACCCGAGCAACGCCGGATACCCCTGCTAGTCTAAATATATAAAAGCAAAAATGCATGTATGTATGTTCGCTTTTTATGTATGTCCAAGAAAGGCTTTTTTCAGAGAAGCGGTCGGTCGCCTCCCAACTTCTTAAAACTTTTTATATCACATATAAATCATATCTCCGAGTTAAGAATGGAGCTCACCTGTCTATTTAATTTGCGCGACTTCGGGAAGATAAATATTCAACATTTGTCGCTCGCAGCATGTGGATTAGGCTTTTCCTATATTAAAAGTGACAAAAATTCTGGCGGTATTTTCCGGCTATCGTGTTGTCCCCATCCCCAAGTTATTTTTGCATGCAAAAGTGCTGTCGTCTAGGTCCTCCACTCCCCACTAGGGAACGACCTGCTTGCTTTCACCTCTTCCCCCCCCCCCAGGGGAGAGGACCGGAAGCCAGTAGGCGTTTTATATGACAAATAAACCAGCTACTAGGAAGGGAGGGTCCCCTTACTAACCTGCCCCCATAGGCATTTTGTTTATTTGTTTTCTTTTTCTTTCTTTTGGGGTGTTTTCTAGCTTGCCCCCCTCCCCATCATCTCACCCCCATTTATACATAAAAAAATACTTTGTTTTTATGTTTGTAAATAAACTTTTTGTTATGTTTTTGTAAATAAACTTTTTATGTTTTTGTAAATAATCTTTTTGTTGTTTTTGTAAATAAACTTTTTATGTTTTTGTAAATAATCTTTTTGTCATGTTTTTGTAAATAAACTTTTTGTTATGTTTTTGTAAATAATCTTTTTATGTTTTTGTAAATAAACTTTTTGTTATGTTTTTGTAAATAAACTTTTTTTTATGTTTTTGTAAATAATCTTTTTATGTTTTTGTAAATAAACTTTTTGTTATGTTTTTGTAAATAAACTTTTTGTTATGTTTTTGTAAATAAACTTTTTGTTATGTTTTTGTAAATAAACTTTTTATGTTTTTGTAAATAATCTTTTTGTTGTTTTTGTAAATAAACTTTTTATGTTTTTGTAAATAATCTTTTTGTCATGTTTTTGTAAATAAACTTTTTGTTATGTTTTTGTAAATAATCTTTTTATGTTTTTGTAAATAAACTTTTTGTTATGTTTTTGTAAATAAACTTTTTTTTATGTTTTTGTAAATAATCTTTTTATGTTTTTGTAAATAAACTTTTTGTTATGTTTTTGTAAATAAACTTTTTGTTATGTTTTTGTAAATAAACTTTTTGTTATGTTTTTGTAAATAAACTTTTTATGTTTTTGTAAATAAACTTTTTATGTTTTTGTAAATAAACTTTTTGTTATGTTTTTGTAAATAATCTTTTTATGTTTTTGTAAATAAACTTTTTATGTTTTTGTAAATAATCTTTTTATGTTTTTGTAAATAAACTTTTTGTTATGTTTTTGTAAATAAACTTTTTATGTTTTTGTAAATAAACTTTTTGTTATGTTTTTGTAAATAAACTTTTTGTTATGTTTTTGTAAATAAACTTTTTGTTATGTTTTTGTAAATAAACTTTTTGTTATGTTTTTGTAAATAAACTTTTTGTTATGTTTTTGTAAATAAACTTTTTGTTATGTTTTTGTAAATAAACTTTTTGTTTTTGCAAATAATCTTTTTATGTTTTTGTAAATAATCTTTTTGTTATGTTTTTGTAAATAAACTTTTTGTTATGTTTTTGTAAATAAACTTTTTGTTATGTTTTTGTAAATAATCTTTTTATGTTTTTGTAAATAAACTTTTTGTTATGTTTTTGTAAATAAACTTTTTATGTTTTTGTAAATAAACTTTTTATGTTTTTGTAAATAATCTTTTTGTTATGTTTTTGTAAATAATCTTTTTGTTATGTTTTTGTAAATAAACTTTTTGTTATGTTTTTGTAAATAATCTTATGTTTTTGTAAATAAACTTTTTGTTATGTTTTTGTAAATAAACTTTTTATGTTTTTGTAAATAAACTTTTTATGTTTTTGTAAATAAACTTTTTTTAATGTTTTTGTAAATAAACTTTTAATGTTTTTGTAAATAAACTTTTTGTTATGTTTTTGTAAATAATCTTTTATGTTTTTGTAAATAATCTTTTTATGTTTTTGTAAATAAACTTTTTATGTTTTTGTAAATAAACTTTTTATGTTTTTGTAAATAAACTTTTTGTTATGTTTTTGTAAATAAACTTTTTGTTATGTTTTTGTAAATAAACTTTTTGTTATGTTTTTGTAAATAAACTTTTTGTTATGTTTTTGTAAATAAGCTTTTTGTTATGTTTTTGTAAATAAACTTTTTGTTATGTTTTTGTAAATAAACTTTTTGTTTTTGCAAATAATCTTTTTATGTTTTTGTAAATAATCTTTTTGTTATGTTTTTGTAAATAAACTTTTTGTTATGTTTTTGTAAATAAACTTTTTGTTATGTTTTTGTAAATAATCTTTTTATGTTTTTGTAAATAAACTTTTTGTTATGTTTTTGTAAATAAACTTTTTATGTTTTTGTAAATAAACTTTTTATGTTTTTGTAAATAATCTTTTTGTTATGTTTTTGTAAATAATCTTTTTGTTATGTTTTTGTAAATAAACTTTTTGTTATGTTTTTGTAAATAATCTTATGTTTTTGTAAATAAACTTTTTGTTATGTTTTTGTAAATAAACTTTTTATGTTTTTGTAAATAAACTTTTTATGTTTTTGTAAATAAACTTTTTTTTATGTTTTTGTAAATAAACTTTTAATGTTTTTGTAAATAAACTTTTTGTTATGTTTTTGTAAATAATCTTTTATGTTTTTGTAAATAATCTTTTTATGTTTTTGTAAATAAACTTTTTATGTTTTTGTAAATAAACTTTTTATGTTTTTGTAAATAAACTTTTTGTTATGTTTTTGTAAATAAACTTTTTGTTATGTTTTTGTAAATAAACTTTTTGTTATGTTTTTGTAAATAAACTTTTTGTTATGTTTTTGTAAATAAGCTTTTTGTTATGTTTTTGTAAATAAACTTTTTGTTATGTTTTTGTAAATAAACTTTTTGTTATATTTTTGTAAATAAACTTTTTATGTTTTTGTAAATAAACTTTTTGTTATGTTTTTGTAAATAAACTTTTTGTTATGTTTTTGTAAATAATCTTTTTGTTGTGTTTTTGTAAATAAACTTTTTATGTTTTTGTAAATAATCTTTTTATGTTTTTGTAAATAATCTTTTTGTTATGTTTTTGTAAATAATCTTTTTGTTATGTTTTTGTAAATAAACTTTTTGTTATGTTTTTGTAAATAAACTTTTTATGTTTTTGTAAATAATCTTTTTGTTATGTTTTTGTAAATAATCTTTTTGTTATGTTTTTGTAAATAATCTTTTTGTTATGTTTTTGTAAATAATCTTTTTATGTTTTTGTAAATAATCTTTTTATGTTTTTGTAAATAAACTTTTTATGTTTTTGTAAATAAACTTTTTATGTTTTTGTAAATAATCTTTTTATGTTTTTGTAAATAAACTTTTTATGTTTTTGTAAATAAACTTTTTGTTATGTTTTTGTAAATAAACTTTTTGTTATGTTTTTGTAAATAAACCTTTTGTTATGTTTTTGTAAATAAACTTTTTGTTATGTTTTTGTAAATAAACTTTTTATGTTTTTGTAAATAATCTTTTTGTTATGTTTTTGTAAATAAACTTTTTGTTATGTTTTTGTTAATAAACTTTTTGTTATGTTTTTGTAAATAAACTTTTTGTTATGTTTTTGTAAATAAGCTTTTTGTTATGTTTTTGTAAATAAACCTTTTGTTATGTTTTTGTAAATAAACTTTTTGTTATGTTTTTGTAAATAAACTTTTTATGTTTTTGTAAATAAACTTTTTGTTGTTTTTGTAAATAAACTTTTTATGTTTTTGTAAATAAACTTTTTGTTATGTTTTTGTAAATAAACTTTTTGTTATGTTTTTGTAAATAAACTTTTTGTTATGTTTTTGTAAATAAACTTTTTATGTTTCTGTAAATAATCTTTTGTATTTCCAGCATGAATGTCGCCCGCCATCTAAGTAATGAAATAAATTCAAACATGTTTCCATTAGTATCTCGCGGTGGGCCAATGGTTAACGTTGCACGCTTTTTTTTTTTTTGTTACACTTTAATTTCCAACTTCGCCTCAAGGGTTCGGGTTCGATCCTCATACTCACCTACCAAAACTTTTTATTTTACCCCCCCCCCCGCCGCCGCCGCCAGAGTTTTGATTTGCCCCAAACCACACACACCTACAAACACCCGGGTAACGTCAGGTACCCCCCCCCCAGTCTATTATATAAAAGGCAAAATGGGCACGTGCATTTTTGTATGTCCATGAAAGGCTTTTTTTGTCTGCCTTCTCGTATCTGTTACATTTATGGAGAACTTTCCTTATACTTCCTAGATTATAATATCTCCGATCAAAAACAGATGTCGTCTCTATTTTGATTGAGTTTTAAAAAATTGCCTCCTTCCTGTTCTTTCGAGTGTTTGTTTGTCTTTTTTGTATAAAAGCTAAACTAATTGAAGCAAAGCCAACCAGCGCCTGTCTTTCCTGCCAGAACGTCCAGAAAGGCAATTAGCTTTGATCAATGTGGAGGAAACCCTTATTATCAGACAATTGCTATTCATTTGGACGCTGCCAGAGCTCCCTTTTAGGGGGAGCTGGTTTTCCCCAACATCATAAGGAAACATACGTCAGAAACTGGCCTGAAGCCAGAATTAAGTACGTAATTCTTAACTTAAGCCAGACGTTCATTTCTGCACTTGCGTGAACTCATTCACTTAACTATTTCTGCAAGTCAACTTTTTGATTGACATCGCTAAATTTTAATGCTTTACTCTTCCTCTCACGTAGTGGTAAGATGCCAGGCTTTCTTTCACTTTCTTTTTCGCCTTCACGTCACAGGTTCGAGCCTGCCTACCTATTCTCACTTTTTTTTTGTGCTCGACACATACCTCCAAACACCCGGGCAATGCCAGGCATCCCTGCTAGTATATATATAAATTCACGTTTTACGATACCTTTTTTGTTTATTCAATTGTTAGGTTAAAGTAAAGAATAATTATAAAACACCCGCTAACCCGGTAACATAAGTGCATAAGTACCAATAAAGTGATTTCCATATCATATTCAGCTAAATCCATAACAAGCGGCACTTGAATGAATGGTTTATTTCATTGTCGCAACACCGTAATCACATGATTACAATTTTAGCAGACGAAAAATTGGGAGGCAGAAGAGTCACGAGACCCTTTATCCTCATCGCCAACTTTGGATCTTGCTGGATCTGATAATAACAAGTATACAAGCTTACTTGTATTTTAACCCATTTTATTCACAGTAAAAACATTAAATCCATTGAGTGTCCAGCGTGTCGTACTTGGCCTCTCAAATTCTCCAGTCATCAAGGGCTGTAACTCGGAGCAAAGGGCAATAACTTTTAACTTTCTTTATTTATAATTATGTCCCCTTTTTATTTTTTATAACTGTGTGTGTGTGTGTGTGTGTGTGTTTGTGTTTTAGTTGTTTTTTTTTTTGTTTTTTTCTTAGTTGTTTTTTATGTTTGGATGGAAAAATCGTAATGTTTGTTATTTATTTATCTTGGAGCGACCACTATATATGGCTGGAAAATCTCTGGCAGCAACATTTTTCAATGCCCATGTGTATGGAAAACGTACACGCACAACATCCTGATCAAGCCACCCGCACACAAGGAACAAAGGAACTATGCTACGTTTCCTTGTGTAGCAACAGGTATCAAACTAGCTGGAACCTTTGAGAACATCGCTATATAAAGATTTAACCGCCAAAATTCAAACAGTCCAGGATGCAGTTCTATAGGCACCGCCAAAACTGGAGGGGGCAGGTAAGTACTTTTTGACGGACCGTCTTTTTAAAAATCTACCAAAAATCAGATAATTATCCGATCAATACGAAATTTTCAGCGATTATTAAGAGAAGAATGAACTTTGTAACCCTGTACTTATTTTTCATAAACGATATTTTTTTTTTTTTTTGCTTACAACCTCCCCCTCCCCTTGTTTTGAGGGGGGTACAAATATGCTTAAAATAATCATCTGAAACTGAATACAACATATTGTGTTGTTGTAAGGGACAGAATTATAAATTAAAAAAAAAATCGTTTGCATACCTTATTTTGACGTCTGAATATCAGAACTTCGATTGTGTTTAATTATCCCGCTTTTGAGTTTTGAAAGGTGAAATTCGGTGAATATGTTAAGTAAAATAATTAATTTAAGTTAAGCAACAAAAAAAAAAAATTAATATTAATACGAAAAAAGCCATTTTAAAATCTTTGATAAATAAATTAACAATTTTTTTTTTTAGCGAGCCGAATAATGCATGACCATTATTAAACAGGGCATGCTTTGAAGAATCGATAAAAAAAAAAATTGATAAATATTGTGCCCTTTGTGTTAAAAATAGCATCATTTTTTCGATCCCGTTTGAAAACGTTTGCCGCCTTTCGACTACGGTGGACCAAACGCGCTGAAATAATTTTTTTTTTATTCTGCTTTAAATTGTCCCCCCCCCCCCATTTTGAGGAGCCTGGCCCCCACACACATACACATCAAAAACCAAACTCATACAAATGGTCACCCATCTGGTACTGTCCAGCCTCAGCGTTAATAATACATTGAAATTTTCGTCACTGAAAAATAATTTTTTTTTTGGCCTGTTTGGTCTTCCATAGTTTGCTTTTTATCAACTACAAACGTGAACATTGTCGATAGATCGACGCGAAGTAACTGGTTGCCTATATGAATCAGTGGAATTATTTGAAATCCAGGTACTTATATTATAATATTTTTGCATATTCTCATAAAAAATCATCCTAAATCTTAGACAACAAATAAATAAATTAATTATTTCAAAAACCTTTTTTTTTTAATATTTATGTACGTTTTTTGTGCAAGACAAAAAAATGTCAATTGTTAACTTTTGGGGAAAATTTAACATTTAAAATTTAATTAAAAATAGTAGAAAAAGTTTTACATTATTCTGTTTTCTATATGATAAAATTCAGGGTTTTATCTTTCTGGAAAAAAAAAAGTTACTCAGAAATAATGGATTTTAATAAATGTAATTTCGTTTTAAAAAACAACAATAACTTGATTTTTCGGCCATTTTTGGCGGTGCCTACAGTTCTACAAATAACCATTACTGCTTATTATGCTTATTATGCTATTTAGGCGTAAAACAGTTTCGCCGAGAATGCCACAAAATCAAATCAGAGTCCACCACTGGGAGGCATAAAAATCCCCTGTCCTGAATTTGTGTGTCATGCATGTGAACCTTAATTTTCATCATGGAAAGTTACCACACCGACTCTCTGAACATAAAAATCAGTAAAACAAGGATAAAGAAAAAAAAAAAAACAGGATAAAGAACGTTTCAGTTGCACATTTATCGTATCCACCCACACAAATTCTATCGAAGTAAAAAAAAAGTAAAACAATGTCTCTTCGTGTAGACATAGCACAAGACTATACTACATGACACATGACAGGGTGTCCACTTTCTATTCAATCAATGCTCAAAGTAAACAACTTTTCTAGAATTTGTTTCTTACAGCCTTCGCTGGAGCTGGCCAAAACTGTATAAAAGGCCCTGCGTGTGAAATCCAAACAAGTTGAATCAGATCTCCGTTCAGTCCAGTTCAGGATGCAGTACCACGAATGAACAACACGCTGTTTTGACTCCATCTCCTCGATGTAAAATCACTAGCATTGATTTCACGTGCCACACACCTAAAGCCTCCTAATCTCATCAAATTAAATTTCCCCCAAAATGACTTGCGTCACATCTAACACATTTATGTAGCAAAATTATCTCATTACTGGGACTAATTCATAAAACAAATTTTATTTCCTTTTGTTAAAAAAGAAGAAACATTTTTCTCTTAAAAAAACATGATTGCCTCAGTCGGAGGAAGTTTTTTTTTTTTCCTCTTTTTTTGGTGCAGTTGTTTTAACTCCAATCATATCAAACTATTTTAAGAAATACATAAAATCCTAACGACTATAAAACTTAACATTTATTTCCAGGCACTCTTCCCAGGAAGCATGAACAGCTTGTACAACATTGAATGATTTAATCTTTCTCTCGCATGTCGACACAATATTTGCATACACCAAAAAAAAAAAAACTGATTTATTTTTATTGTTAAATAAAACCATATTACAAATGTTAAAATTCGTTTTCGCCATTATGTTGAATCTGACACTTTTATTATTTTTGTTTACAGTGAAGTGTGAGAGATTTTGATCCATGTTCATGTCATTGATATGATGCTGGCATTGATGAAGATGGGCCATGTCTTCATTATCACACATACCTATCATTGCTTCCATACTTGCAAAACTGTTTAAGTGTTGCCTTAAGGAGAAGTGCTTCCCAACACCCTGGAAAACCTCATCAGTATGCTCTGTATTTGGGAATTCAGGTGATAAATCATCTCCCTCTCAGTGCAGACCAATGTGTCATGAGTAAGTTGCTGGAATCCATATTAAATAAAGAAGTAGTCAACCACCTCAGCAGAAATAACCTTCTTAATGACATGAAATATGGTTTCCGTTCTGCCAGATCTACAGCAGATGTGCTGACGGTTATATCTCATGGGATTGGTGAATCTCTCAACAAAGGCTTCCTTTTTAGGGCAATTGCTCTTGACATATCAAAGGCCTTTGATAAGGTATGGCATAAAGGCCTACTTCATGTGACGAAAATTGTGGGAATGCAGGCTTACCTCTTAAACGGCCTTGGTGTGCACTTTGCTGACGCAGCGTCATGATGCTGAAAAGGGTCCAAGATGGCGCCTGTGGCATTATATAACATTGCAATCTCGCCAAATCTCATGTGCTCTCGCACACATATACAAATATGCAAATTTAGAGGACTCTGTCTTTTATAAAAACAGGCCACTGAAGCAGATGAGAGAAATGTGAAAACGAGTCTACAGAAAGTACTGACGGACGACGCTGCTGCAATGAGCTGAAGTTTGTGTGCTCTTTATTTTTCTTTGCAACATCAAGCAATTTTAGCATACATTTTCTACCATGGACAGATTCGACCTGAAGCTGATACCCGAGTTTGATGGGTCCCCAGCTGACCCTTCGATGGTTGTATGGCTGGAGAAGGCGGAGCGTGTTTGCCGGCTGTGCAAAATTAAGGATCCAGCCATGGTCATCAAATTGAGGCTCATTAAGGGGGCTTATGCCGTGTACCAGCAGCTCGGGGATGAGGCGAAAATGGAGCAGATAAAACAAGCATTGTACGGAGCATTCGGTGCGGACCCTTTTCTTGCCTGGAAGCAATTCTCTGAACGTCGGCTTGGGTCAGGGGAGACTGTGGACGTTTACCTGGCTGACCTGAAGAAGCTTGCTGCTCCCTTTGGCGGTGCAAGCGATTGAATATTGCCATGCGCCTTTTTGTCTGGGCTCCCGGATGACGCTGGTCAGCTGTTGCGGGTGTTGACGAAGTTCAATGAGCTTGGGTTGGAGGAGTTGTTGGCTAGAGCCCGAAACATCCTAAAGGACGATGTGGAGCAGGTCTCGGCAGCAGTTGACGCACTGGAATCGCCTACAGAGAGCCCACAGTGCTACAAATGTGGTGGCCCCAACCACTTCACCAGAGACAGAGAGAACTATGGAGTATGGAAACGAGGACGCTGTCACTGATGCGACAAGCCAGGCCACGTAGCATGAAATTGTCCAGGAAACAAGGAAGGAGAGGAAGCCGTGGTGCCAGCACCCTCCCAAAAGCAACACTGAACAAGGTGCCTCCTGTAGTGACAGTGGGAGTTGATGGGTGTAGGCGCTCAGTGCTGGTTGACAGCGGATGCACCTAAACCCTCATACACAGGAACTGTTGCACTGCATGGACAAAACAGAAGGTCCCAGTATTAACCATTGGCGGAGGCTCGCAGGTGTGTTGCGGGGTGAGCATTGTCCATATAAGCATTGGCGATGCCCCCCCCCGGTAGCTGTGAAGGCATTGATGGTCGACAGGGAGCTTCTTGGATATGACCTTCTCCTTGGAATGGACACTATTTCACAGCTGGGTGGAATCTCTGTGGACAGCACTAGTGATGTGAGGTTTTCTCAACACAAGGAACAGATCTGCACGGCAATCACTCTTGATGAACCCGACTTCCACGCGGAATACGACAAGGGCACAAATGCATGGACTGTGTCCTGGAAGGGGTCAGGCAACCAGCCACCAGTGTCCTTGCGGAATCGGCTGACAGAGTATCCGCCTCCCATATGGCTCAGGGAGCAGTATGAGGCAGAATTCCAGGTTTGGATGGATAATGGTTGACTGATTCCATACCCAGAGGATGAGTTCGGGCCACCAAGATGGCCATCAGGCAAGAGAATAAACAGAAGGTCCGACCCATCATGGATTACCGGGAACTCAATGAACATATCGACCCACACATGGCGGGGGCTGACATGTGCACATAAACTGAGGAAGTGGCGGCAGCAGGGGGCGTACACAGCAATCCTAGACCTGCAAAGAGCTTACCTGCAGATACGTGTCGAGAAATCGCTGTGGCCGTTCCAGACGGTCGAGATCAAAGGGACTCACTATTGTTTGACCAGGCGGGAGTTCGGCCTGAACGTGCCCATTATGACAGCTATTATGCAGGCGATCCAGTGTCAGGATGAAGCTGTGCAACAGGCAACGTCGTCGTATATTGAAGACATTTTTATGAACAAGAGCCTCATGTGAAAGAACATTTTGGGAGCTTCGGGCTGTCGTGCAAGGAGCCAGAGCACCTGCAAGATGGAGCAAAAGTTCTTGGCTTGCATGTGAGCGGCAGCGCAGATGGACTTTGCTGGGGAAGAGGTGGTGACATACCGGAAGTTCCATCCAACATCACACATCGGAGCGTTTTTTCCATCTGTGGAAAACTGGTGGGCCACTTCCCTGTGTGTGGGTGGCGGCCATGAAGTGACGTGCGACTTCCATGTCAACGGGATGGGACGATGAGGTGCGTGATCCCTCCCTGCGAAGCATGCTGGTGGAAGCTGTGGCCAGAGTGACCGAGGACAACCCTGTGTGAGGGATCTGGTGCATCGATGGGAGTGAGTTTACAGTTTGGGTGGACGCCAGCTCACTCGCCCTTGGTGTTGCTCTTGCAGTTGACGGATTTATCGTTGAAGATGCCTGCTGGCCGAAGCCAGAAAATGAAGCTGGGCACATAAACCTGGCTGAGCTTGATGCTACACTCAAAGGGGTAAATCTAGCGCTTCAGTGGCAGGCCAGAGTGCTACACATCGTCACAGACTCCACGTGCGTGCATCGGTGGATAGCCGATGCCTTGAGTGGGAAAGCATGGTTGATAACGAAAGCATCGGCCGAAATGCTAATACGGAGATGACTTGCTACCCTGACTGAGATCATCAAGGAATTCAACCTGGCCGTAGATGTGACAATAGTGCAGTCCTGTCAGAATCGTGCCAATCGCCTGACCAGAGTGCCATGCCGTTGGCTGAACCTGTTGAAACAAATGGATGAACCGGCACCTGTGAATTGCATGTTGGACGTCGGCTTAGCCCGGACCGTATTGCTGATGTCCATTGCCAAAGCGGGAAACCCAGTGTAAACCGAACCCTTTACTTCACCAGGCTGGTGGACCCCCATGTGTCAAAGAGAGACGTGAAATCTGTCGTGAGGAGCTGCGAGACCTGTTGGTTGATCGACCCAGCACCCGTCCGGTGGAAGAAGGGAAAACTGAGTGTGAGAGGAAATTGGAACAGGCTTGCAATGGACGTAACTCACCACAACGGCGGGCATTTTTTGACACTCATCAATTACAGATCATCTAGATTTGCATTGTGGCATTTTTTGACACTCATCAATTGCAGATCATCTAGATTTGCATTGTGGCATTTTTTGACACTCATCAATTGCAGATCATCTAGATTTGCATTGTGGCATTTTTTGACGCTCATCAATTGCAGATCATCTAGATTTGCATTGTCGCATTTTTTGACACTCATCAATTGCAGATCATCTAGATTTGCATTGTGGCATTTTTTGACGCTCATCAATTGCAGATCATCTAGATTTGCATTGTGGCATTTTTTGATGCTCATCAATTGCAGATCATCTAGATTTGCATTGTGGCATTTTTTGACACTCATCAATTGCAGATCATCTAGATTTGCATTGTGGCATTTTTTGACGTTCATCAATTGCAGATCATCTAGATTTGCATTGTGGCATTTTTTGACGCTCATCAATTGCAGATCATCTAGATTTGCATTGTGGCATTTTTTGACGCTCATCAATTGCAGATCATCTAGATTTGCATTGTGGCATTTCTTGACACTCATCAATTGCAGATCATCTAGATTTGCATTGTGGCATTTTTTGACGCTCATCAATTGCAGATCATCTAGATTTGCATTGTGGCATTTTTTGACGCTCATCAATTGCAAATCATCTAGATTTGCATTGTGGCGGCCCCTTCGTCGGCCGCGATTGTCTGTGAGCTGGAAAGTGTCTTCCTCGTGCGTGATCCCCCCTCTGAGATGCTGACCAACAATGGCACCGCCTTTGTTAGTGAGCAGTTCAAACAGTTCGCAGACAGACGTCTGTGATTTCGGTGCACCCATGTGTCCAGCGGAAATGGAATTATCAAGAGAAATCACAGGGCTGTAAAGTCTATTGCAGCTAGGAAGGGATTTACGGTGTCTGAGGCAGTCTATTGTTATAATGTCACCCCTAAGGACGGCATTTCACCCTCTACCGTGCCAGCCAAAGCACTGCACAGGTACTACGTCAGGGTGAAAGGCATGGAGACCAGCCCACTGCCTAAGCGGGAGGCGACGAGAGAGAGTATCAAAGAGGGGATGCCGTCTGGATTAAGAATCCCGGCGGCAAGTGCACCACACGCTACGGAACCGGGTGTGTTACTGAGGTGATCAGTGCAGGTTGACGGTGTGCCCGTCACATCAACGATCTTCGATTGACATCACAAGCGCAGCCACCACTCAGCGATGAGAGTGAGACTGGATCCGAGACCAGTGAACCATCATTTTGGGTTATGCCGACTTTGTCGGACCCCGAGATTAGCAGCCTTAGGTTCACCGACCCTGAACTTAGGATGAAAGCACAGGCGAGGATGAAGTGTCCGGTCCCCCTCTCCTAAAAAGCACCCAAAGAAAAAGGTCACCGCGTCCCTGCCCTCTCTGTCATGATGATGTCAGAGGGGGGGGGCGAAAATTGTGGGAACGCAGGCTTACCTCTTAGACGGCCTAGGTATGCACTTTGCCGACGCAGTGTCATGATGCTAAAATGGCGCCTGCGGCATTATATAACATTGCAGTCTCGTCAAATCTCATATGCTCTCACGCACATATGAAAATATGCAAATTTAGAGGACTCTGTCTTTTATAAAAACAGGCCACTGAAGCAGATAAGACAGATGTGAAAACGAGTCTACAGAAAGTACTGACGGATGACGCTGCTGCAGTGAGCTGAAGTTTTATGTGTTCTTTTTTTTTTTTCTTTACAACATCACTTCACAAGATTTCCAGCTACGGTATAACTGGAAATGTTTTCTCAATTATTAAATCATTTCTCTTTGATAGGCTCATAAGAGTAGTGGTTGATGGGCAGAAATCAGGGGTCTACAGTATTAATGCTGGAGTCCATCAGGGGTCCATTCTGGGCCCACCTCTCTTCCAGATCTACATCAATGATCTCCCAAAACACATACTTAAATCATTCGCTGACATCTATGCTGATGACACGACCATCTATGGCAACACATCAAGGGCCGTAAATGACAAAATTCTCTCTGATTCTCTCTTCTCTGATCTTGAGCGCGTGGTAAAATGGGGGAGAGGTGGCTGGTTACTTTTAATGCATCTAAAACCGAGCTCCTATCTTTACATCATCAACGCTCTGATCCCCACCTGGCATCAATTGAAATGCATGGCTCTCGTCTAGGGGAGACTCCATGTTTTGATAAGCTTCTGGGATTGACCTTTACTCCTGACCTGAAATGGAACACATATATCAAGTCTGTTGCCAAGATCACTGGAAAAATGGTGGGATCCTTCTACCGCTCCAGAAGATATCTCACTGCTGATGTAATTCTCTATCTATATAAAAGCCAAGTACGTCCAAGGATAGAGTACTGCTGCCACATATGGGCAGGAGCTGCTAAAAACAGTCTATCCTGCCTTGACAGAGTACAAAATAGACTTTGTGGCTTAGTGAGGATGCCCTTTTCTCTTTCCTGCAACCTCTCTCCCACAGAAGAGATGTTGCGAGCCTGTCTTTGTTTTATCATTATTTCCATGGCAAGTGCTCGACTGAGCTCCAATCTCTGGTCCCCCTTCACCAATCTTTCATGAAAACACCCGTCTAGCTGAAATCACTGTCAATAATTTTCCCCATTCTTTATCTGTACCTAAATCAAAACGAAGATTTAATGAACGAAGCTTCTTTCTTAGAAGTGCACGCTTGTGGAACTCTCTTCTGTTTGCCTGTTTCCCACCTGATTACAACTTGGATGTCTTCAAGTCCAACATAAACAAATTCCTGATATACCGCCCCCTTAAGTAAGACACTTTATCAAATCTCCATTACTAACGATTACTACGATATTATCCCATTGATTACTGTACACGCAATAACCCTTATCCCCGAGTGGCTTCCGGGCCTTGATAAATGGTGACTACCATGTAAAAAAAAAAAAAAAAAAAAAAAAATTACACTGGGACCCTACCATGGATCATCACTCGTTCGTTTCCCATATTGTAACAATGTTAATATAGAGATTTTGTCGTTATATTCTGGATTATACTTTTTTTATTTATGTAAGGATGTGGATTGGTGAAATCTTTCCATTAATCGGCGATCTCGTTAAATTTACCTTTAAGGGTTCCGTAAAAACCTTACTACTTTCGACTTCAAAAAATTCCTGCACCTGCAACCTCGGTGCTAAAAATTGATCCTGATTATGAATTGGTGAAAGCTGAATCGCACCCTTACAAGTTAGTGACTCCATGATCAGTACCTATAATTGGTAACACCTCTGCTATGAGTTTATTACAATTTATTTTTTTACTGCATGCATGTGGTGTGAGAAAAATGTGTGATATACAGCAAGTTCGAACAGTAAAATGAGTGTTAAAAATTAAGTGGGTGTTACCATTTGTAGTCGAACAAAATGAGAAGATAAATGAGATTTAGAAGCAACGATCAGTACGTTTTGATTACAATTTTTTATTGCGTAGATAATGAAAAAAGTGCAAATATGATAGCAATACATTTTACTTATGAATGAAGTGTACAGTTTGTAAATGTTTGAATTAATTGTTAATTCCCTCAGCTCGTACAATTACAACCTTGGAGAAGACATTTGGCAATAACAGTGGTGAGATGCCTAAGGCATCGATCAGAATAGCCTGAGCTTTTAAGCTCCCATCAAGGAGATTAAGTTCGGAGTTTCATTTTTTTTTAAAATATATCAGACAAACAGAAGTTAGTTACATCACAAGTATTAGCAGCAGTTATAAGAATTATGCAGCTAACTAAGGAACTTGCTATATGGTTGATCCTGATTATGAATTGGTGAAAGCTGACTCGCACACTGGAAATTGTTAATGGATTGTGTTCATGTGTGCGAGCTTCCAGAATTTCATAAATCTGTTTCCTATATCATCTTGAACCTCAATCTCATTTCTACATTTTCAAAACGGGAAGAAGTAACTTGTGTACTCAACTCTATTGGTAGCCCAGCCAGATATTACCATATTTACAAGTCTTTTAGTACTTAGACTTCCAATGTCTCAACTCTGATGTTCTCTATTCTGGTCGGTGAAAAATTAAAGTAGGCCATCATACTGTGGATAACAAATTCAATTTCTTCAATGTGCTTGCTAGGTGTGCGTGATAGGCAGAGTGCAATTGGTACTTTTTTTCCTGGGGTATATTTCATAATGAAATCATATCTTTTCACTTTCAATAGCATTCTTACAAATTTTAGAGATACTTGTGATAAGTTCTGTCAATTCTCTGTGTGGACAGTTATTTTGCGATTCCACACATAATGGGGAAATCTTTCCAAGCAAAAACGAAAGCTAACATTTCCTTTTGCGCCTGAAAATATCTTGCTTGTAAATGTAATTGGCATCCCCTTTTGTAGAAGAGCTGCAACTATACCTGCAGTCGATGCATCCATTTGTAACACAATAGATTCCTTTGGGTCAAAATATCTGAGTGTTGTATTACTTTCAATCTCTTCTTTGATTTCTTCAAACTTATTTTTCTAGCTTATCGTTTTTCATAATTTTTGGATATGTTACTATTTGAGACCTGACAATTAGAATTTCCTGTCCCTCAACACCTGTTGCTGGGATGACCATGGAAAATCATTTTTTTTAGATATTAAATCACAAAGGGGTTTGGTTGAGGTTACAAGTCATCATGAGAATTTGTTTAGGTAATCCAATCCTAGAAAATTAGTGAGTTATTTTTTTACATTCTCAAGTGGTTTCATTTGTATTATCATGTCTACTTTCTTAGGATCTAATTTGTTATCATGTTTCGAGATAATATGACCCAAAAAGAGTATTTCACATGTCTTTACCACAAATTTCTCTGAGTTGAACTTGCAATTCTTTTCCGTTGTAGCAACTGACACCAGCTACATCACAGACAGAAGCAAATTCTCATGATTCGAGATTTGAAATTCATTTCGTCCTGGCTTGTCCAATCACAAACCAGCTCTCAATCACGTGATTGAGTACATAAAAGGTGAAATCACAAACCTTTCTTCCTCTTTCAACCTGACCCTGCCTGGGAGCAGACTTCACCCGGAGCTTCAGGCAGAATGTGAGTACAACAAGCTAACTATGGCTCTCTTCAAACTCACATTTATTTCCACGCACGATACCCTAATGAACATTCTTTATCATGCTAAAGAACACACACACACACGCACACACACCTACTCTTTCTTACCACGAGACACTAATCCTTTGCCCTGTCTCTACTATTGGACGTATGCTCCTACATACGTAAACACACTGAAGTCTTTAACCAGCTTCCTTCGTACCGACGACTACTAGCTGTAAACACGTGTGGACTGAACTGTTCAACCGGTCGGCATGATATTAATTCTATCTTTACACAAGAACACTTCAATCTACTAACCCATTTCTCTCTCTTCCACTAACGCCACTAACAAAAAATGGCAAATAAAGTTATTTATTAATATAGAATGAAACTCCATTGTATTGTCTCATTTCTATACGCTGGTTCTAAACTTCAGTACTTCATCATGATGACTACCATCTTCTTCAAATGCATACTTAATTATGTCATCACATATAGAAAGGATGTTTTAAGGTCAGCAAAATTCTCTTTCATGAAATTTCTTTGAAATTCACCTTGAGTGCATTTTATTCCCATGAGAAACATGTTGAACATGTATCTACCATATGGTGTTATAAATGTTGTAAGTCTTCTTGAATTCATTTCCAAGCTTAGGTACCAGTATCCAGATTGATATCAACGGTTATGAACCATTTTGCACCATTTAGCTCAGCACTGACGTACTCAAATGTCAGAGTGAAATAATGCGGTCTCTGCATTGCTTGGTTAAAGTCACAAGCTAGGGTCTAGGCATAGTCTGACCAAACAATTGATTTTGGTTACCCCAAAAAATGAATTCACTCATGGTGTTCGTCCTGTCACAGGGGATATTATGCCTTTGAATACAAAGGAGTTCAATTCCATTTTTAACTTCTCTTTTAGAACTATCAGGATTCGCCAAGGTGAGTGTACAACAGGTAGTGCTTCTGGGTCCACATGAATGGTGTATTCACCAGGTAGACAACCAATAGAATGGTATATTCACCAGGTAGAAAACCAATAGAATGATATTTTAACCAGGTAGACATCCAATAGAATGGTATATTCACCAGGTAGACAACCAATAGAATGGTATATTCACCAGGTAGACAACCAATAGAATGGTATATTCACCAGGTAGACATCCAATAGAATGGTATATTCACCAGGTAGACATCCAATAGAATGGTATATTCACCAGGTAGACAACCAATAGAATGGTATATTCACCAGGTAGAAAACCAGTAGAATGGCATATTCACCAGGTAGACAGCCAATAGAATGGTAAATTCACCAGGTAGACAACCAATAGAATGGTATATTCACCAGGTAGACAGCCAATAGAATGGTGTATTCACCAGGTAGACAACCAATAGAATGGTATATTCACCATGTAGAAAACCAATAGAATGATATTTTCACCAGGTAGACATCCAATAGAATGGTATATTCACCAGGTAGACAACCAATAGAATGATATATTCACCAGGTAGACATCCAATAGAATGGTATATTCACCAGGTAGACAACCAATAGAATGGTATATTCACCAGGTAGAAAACCAGTAGAATGGCATATTCACCAGGTAGACAGCCAATAGAATGGTAAATTCACCAGGTATACAACCAATAGAATGGTATATTCACCATGTAGATAACCAAAAGAATGGTATATTCACCAGGTAGACAGCCAATAGAATGGTGTATTCACCAGGTAGACAACCAATAGAATGGTATATTCACCATGTAGAAAACCAATAGAATGATATTTTCACCAGGTAGACATCCAATAGAATGGTATATTCACCAGGTAGACAACCAATAGAATGGCATATTCACCAGGTAGACAGCCAATAGAATGGTAAATTCACCAGGTAGACAACCAATAGAATGGTATATTCACCATGTAGATAACCAAAAGAATGATATTTTCACCAGGTAGACATCCAATAGAATGGTATATTCACCAGGTAGACAACCAATAGAATGGTGTATTCACCAGGTAGACAACCAATAGAATGGTATATTCACCAGGTAGAAAACCAATAGAATGATATTTTCACCAGGTAGACATCCAATAGAATGGTATATTCACCAGGTAGACAACCAATAGAATGGTATATTCACCATGTAGATAACCAAAAGAATGGTATATTCACCAGGTAGACAGCCAATAGAATGGTATATTCACCATGTAGAAAACCAATAGAATGATATTTTCACCAGGTAGACATCCAATAGAATGGTATATTCACCAGGTAGACAACCAATAGAATGGTATATTCACCATGTAGATAACCAAAAGAATGGTATATTCACCAGGTAGACATCCAATAGAATGGTATATTCACCAGGTAGACAACCAATAGAATGGTATATTCACCAGGTAGAAAACCAGTAGAATGGCATATTCACCAGGTAGACAGCCAATAGAATGGTAAATTCACCAGGTAGACAACCAATAGAATGGTATATTCACCATGTAGATAACCAAAAGAATGGTATATTCACCAGGTAGACAGCCAATAGAATGGTGTATTCACCAGGTAGACAACCAATAGAATGGTATATTCACCAGGTAGAAAACCAATAGAATGATATTTTCACCAGGTAGACATCCAATAGAATGGTATATTCACCAGGTAGACAACCAATAGAATGGTATATTCACCATGTAGATAACCAAAAGAATGGTATATTCACCAGGTAGACAGCCAATAGAATGGTATATTCACCAGGTAGACAACCAATAGAATGGTATATTCACCAGGTAGACAACCAATAGAATGGTATATTCACCAGGTAGACAGCCAATAGAATGGTGTATTCACCAGGTAGACAGCCAATAGAATGGTGTATTCACCAGGTAGACAACCAATAAATTGTATTTTCACCAGTTAGACAACCAATAGAATGGTATATTCACCAGGTAGACAACCAATAGAATGATATATTCACCAGGTAGATAACCAATAGAATGGTATATTAAATAGGTAGACAACAAATAGAATGGTATTTTTACCAGGTATACAACCAATAGAATGGTATTGCTACTAGGTAGACAACCAATATTATGGTATATTCACCAGGTAGACTACCAATAGAATGGGATATTAACAAGGTAGACCGCCAATAGAATGGTATATTCACCAGGTAGACAACCAATAGAATGGTATATTCACCAGGTAGACAACCAATAGAATGGTATATTCACCAGGTAGACGACCAATAGAATAGTATATTCACCAGGTAGACGACCAATAGAATGGTATATTCACCAGGTAGACAACCAATAGAATAGTATATTCACCAGGTAGACAACCAATAGATTAGTATTTTCCCTGGGTAGACAACCAATAGAATGGTCTATTAACCGGTTAGATAACCAATAGAATGGTATTTTCACCAGGTAGAAAACCAATACAATGATATATTACCCAGGTAGACAACAAATAGAATGGTATTTTTACCAGGTAGACAACCAATAGAATGGTATAGCTATGAAACCGCGCAGGTACGTCGCGTCACCCAGTAGGTCCTTCTTCAGTGCGTTGGTGGAATCGTCTTTGCTGCAATTTCCACAAGGCCAGATCCTCTGTGATCATCTAGAGATTTCGTCTTCGGAGATACCGGGTGCTCGTTGATGGAAGCCGTTTCACAAGTAAAAAAAAATAATAATGAAAACATCAGCAAATCGAAGAATTTTGAATAAACAAAGCCTCCGGAGATTGGGTTATATGGAATGTATTAAAAGAAAACCATAAAAGAAATATATACAAACACATGTACAGTTTGGAGTATGCAATTTGTAAGCAAGCATTTAAACTTCTAAGTGGGGCTATCCCTTGCTGGAATTCACAGGTTTATTAATTTAACCCTTTTTAGTTATCAGGCAATAGGCGAGGGGGGAGAGAGAGAGGAGAGGTGAGGTGGCTTGACTCTTGGACTCGCTCTGGTTTGCTCCGACTTCTGTTCTTCTAAGTGGGGCTTCCCCTTGCTGGAATTCACCGGTCTATTAATTTAACCCTTTTTAGTTATCGGGCAATAGGCGAGGGGGGGAGAGAGAGGTGAGGTGGCTTGACTCTCGGACTCGCTCTGGTTTGTCTCCGACTTCTGTTCTTCTCCTCTTCTGTTCTGTTTTGCTCTGACTTTCTTGGTCTTTATATAGTAGAGCACTGGGCGGGGCGACAATTCCCCATTCCTTCCCGACCAATCAGAATGCTCGATAACCAAATCGTCTGATCCTCTCTCATTGGATAATTTGACTGATGACAGAAATTGACCACCTCCCACAATCCAAGAATAATTCTAACTCCTCCCCGATCAATCAAAAACGCCCGATGGAAAATAACCAGTTTTCTCTCATTGGATAATTTCCAAACTGCGTAATACGCGATAACCTCGTAAGTAAGAAAACTGCGTCCAAAAAAAAAAATGCTTCGTGAATTCTGCCCTTAGATGTGACACTTGTTGTTATCAAAGGAAATGAACAATTTATTATTCTGTTAACATCTCGACAAAATATGTTATTGAAAATTGTCGGGTGGCAAAAATCTCTTGATGTATATTTCAAAACTGCAATTCGGTTTGAGAATAAAAACATTAGGAATATTATTTTGGGTTCAAATGATTTTATCAGAGTCATACCAAATCATTTAATATTTGATTCGACAAACATTCTTTTGAAGCCGACAAATGCGTGTGTGAAATTTTAATTCCAAAGAAATTATTTATCTTTGTTTTGATCTTGTCACAAATATATTTTGTGACACCAACAAATGTAGTTTTTAGTTCAAAGCAAAAAACATAATCTATCTATTGTTGTTCCAGCTGACACATGAATTGTGTCCCTGAATTTGTCAACCACAAACGGTCGGCGCACTCTTTGAACTTGACTAATGCGTACATGCGAATTCAAATCAGAGAAAAAAAATATCAACAATCGAATTATGCTTTGAATTCGTTCGGGCATTTCAACTTGGCTGAAGCACTTATTCCGTTTCAAGTGTCAAAGTGTATCAACAAAAAAAACAGAAAGGAAAAAAAATATGTTTTGACAGAATTGGAATTCAGCGAGGTCTTTTCTTTTTCGATATCGGCCCGGGACAAAAATATTAACATATATCTTTTAGTTAACCGGTGTTGCCCGGAATAAGATCTTAACATCTATCTTTCAATTACCCGATATTGCCCGGGATAAGATATTAACGTTAAAAGTGTCACATCGACCCTAATGGTTTAACGCTGCCTCTCTTTGGTGTTACATAGCTACCAGGTAGACAACCAATAGAATGGTATATTCACCAGGTAGACAGCCAATAGAATGGTGTATTCACCAGGTAGACAACCAATAGAATGATATATTCACCAGTTAGACAACCAATAAATTGTATTTTCACCAGTTAGACAACCAATAGAATGGTATATTCACCAGGTAGACAACCAATAGAATGGTATATTCACCAGGTAGACAGCCAATAGAATGGTATATTCACCAGGTAGATAACCAATAAAATGGTATATTCACCAGGTAGACAACCAATAGATTGGTATTTTCACCAGGTAGACAACCAATAGATTGGTATTTTCACCAGGTAGACAACCGATATAATCAAATACATCAAGAAATTCCCGAATGATTTCCTTTCCAACTTGATCTTGGCATAAGAAATGGCTTTGTATTCGGCTAGGATGGTTCGCTATTGTTTGTCTGTACCTGCTGATATTTTGTAACTTATTCTACAGCTAAGTTTAAGGTCACTAACCCTAACTCCCGTGATGTCTGTAGCTCTATCAATATGGAATGTTGCATCAACAAATCTGTTGCAGAATCTTACCTCTAACTGACAAGTTCTTTCTTGATCAATTGTTGTTCTTCTGAATGCAATTAACTGTATATCTGTTATTTTCAGTGGCACCACATGCAGTTTTTATATACTTCCTTAAACAAAAGGTTGTTCATAGCACCTGTATCGACTTTAGCATTGACGTCTATCTGCATTTGTCTGTTGCCAATTTTTAACTTGGCATACACATCTGTAGTGTGGAAACCACTTGAACCACTAGCATTACTTTGATTTTGTGTCACCATTTTTTTTATGCCATTGGGTCTGGTGTCATTCTTTTGTTTGTTTTTATGTCTAATCTTAGAACAGCAAGCATTAGCAAAATGTCCCTTTTTGTTGCATATCATACATGATTTTCCTTTTGCTGACATTCTCTCCTTGTGATGTCTTTTGCCATAATATCTCCACTGTGTTAGCTTTTTATTATTCATAGCTTGAATTGCATGCAAATTGCTCTTTTCTACTGGGATATATATAGTTTCAACGTGTGTGCAAGTCACCTCCTTTGTCTCTACTATGTGTAGTGTTTTTCTATAGTGAGAATATTACCTTTATTAATCAAGGATTTATGTGCTGACTTTAGATAAATGTCGAATATGAAGAGATTGACTATAAGAAGGTCTTCCACCATTTGCTTGTATTCACACTGTTTGGCTATCTGTGAAAGCCATTTCAAGAACGAGCGCCGATTCAACAGCATTTTGTTTGTGCTGGAGCAATCTGTTTTTGCCATACTAAAATTCGATCTTAAGTTTGTATATTATCTAAAGTATTCGATGTAGGTTTTGATGGTCATTTTTTTCTTCATGCCCGAAAACAAATGCTTCACGTATTCTCTTAATTAAAGATTTTTGTGCTGACTTCATAAATGTCAATTATGAAGAGATTGACTATAAATAAATGTCAATTATGAAAAGATTGACTATAAATAAATGTCAATTATGAAGAGATTGACTATAAATAAATATCAATTATGAAAAGATTGACTATAAATAAATATCAATTATGAAGAGATTGACTATAAATAAATGTCAATTATGAAAAGATTGACTATAAATAAATATCAATTATGAAGAGATTGACTATAAATAAATGTCAATTATGAAAAGATTGACTATAAATAAATGTCAATTATGAAGAGATTGACTATAAATAAATGTCAATTATGAAAAGATTGACTATAAATAAATGTCAATTATGAAGAGATTGACTATAAATAAATGTCAATTATGAAAAGATTGACTATAAATAAATGTCAATTATGAAGAGATTGACTATAAATAAATGTCAATTATGAAAAGATTGACTAAATAAATGTCAATTATAAAGAGATTGACTATGAATAAATGTCAATTATGAAAAGATTGACTATAAATAAATGTCAATTATGAAAAGATTGACTATAAATAAATGTCAATTATGAAGAGATTGACTATAAATAAATGTCAATTATGAAGAGATTGACTATAAATAAATGTCAATTATGAAAAGATTGACTATAAATAAATGTCAATTATGAAGAGATTGACTAAATAAATGTCAATTATGAAGAGATTGATTATAAATAAATGTCAATTATGAAAAGATTGACTATAAATAAATGTCAATTATTAAGAGATTGACTATAAATAAATGTCAATTATGAAAAGATTGACTATAAATAAATGTCAATTATGAAGAGATTGACTATAAGGTGTCTTTCAAATATTTAATGTATGTTTTGACAGTCTTCATGCTGAAAAACAAATGTGCCATTTATTTCCTGTCCCTCAACACTAGCCTATAATAAAAGATATCTAAGCTTGACGTTGTCGTCAACGTTTCAATTTTAATCTAAATAAAATGATTGAATAACAATCAGTTAAAAATTCATCCTGTGTTTGTCTTTCTTGTCACAATACACTTATTGGTATTATGAAACAAGCTTTTAACAAGATGGTAACCAAGCAAATCTCTTATGGTTTTGAAGGAAAAGTTCTAGCAACACAACTGTAAGTAGCATTTCTTCTTCTTATTGCTGTTTTATTTGAGGAAGAAGTTGGCCTATACTAAAATAATATTAATATCAAAATCTCACACCTCCATGTTCCTGCTAAATCACACCAATTTTTTTTTCACTATCATGTATGTTTGTGCTAAGATGGTTCATATCTTGATTGTTTTTCTCCACAAATTGATCATATTCAATTTTTTTTACTCCGGAGTTCATAGTTATGACTAAATCAGTTTTGGGTTCAACTTTCAAACCTTTTTAAGGTATGCTCATTGGGAATTTTTCTTATTAGATATATTTATAATTTTTTCTCACCCACTCTTTTTAAATAAGTAAATTTTGTCATTCTGAAATCTTCGTCTACACAATTAGTTTTTGTAATTTCCTTTTTACCCTAATAATCATGAGTTTTACTGGGGATCTTCTCCCAATGGTGCCTTCTCATACCGTGGCTGAGACCTCTTCTGACTACAGAGTTGACAACAGACTCCAGAGGAGTATTAATCAGCCCACAAGAGAGTTTAAAGTCAGCTACAACCGAATCGCTTAGGCAGCATTTTTGAGCTCAACTGATCATTGCATTTCCTCCATTTAGGGAGAAATAAATGCAAGGAAAAGTGAGAATCTAATTGTTCTTACAACTTTATCAAACAATTGTGCTACTATATCAAAGAGTATGTGTCCTAAACACAAAGCCACAAAAGTTCAAATATGGGATGTACTCTACAATGTAAAGATGTTTTCGTATTCTAACTAAAACTAATAGCTTTGCTTCTCTCTCTCTCTCTCTCTCTCTCTCTCTCTCTCTCTCTCTCTCTCTCTCTCTCTCTCTCTCTCTGGCTTTCTCTCCAACACTGGTTAGCTGGTAGTCAGTAAAAGAAAAGTTTTACTGTTAAAGTTTGTAGATAAAGTTATTAAAAGGTTAATGCAACAACAATGATTACTGCAACAAGAGAAATATAATAATGGCGACCTCGACAAAAAATATAAATGCAACCTTCCAAAATTCTCGACTAAAAGAATGCTACCTTCTAACTTCATGCTGCAAACATCTTCAAAAGAGAACTTTCAATGTAAATAAAATAAGAAAAAATCTTTCCACTTCCTTTTTTATTAAAAAAAAAATCATTGCAGAGAATCACAAAAGCCTTTTCATCTAAAACAAAAACAAAAAGAAAATATTTTTTTATTTTTGAAAAAAAAAATAACCGTGAAAATTTTACTTGAAAAAAAGAAGTCTGTCTCCAATAAATAAATATTAAAATGCCATGGAAACAGTAGTGAATGGCTAATTTTTTTAAAATGTTCTTTTTTAAAATGTTCATGGAAATAGTAGTGAATGGCTAATTTTTTAAAAATGTCCTTTTTTTTAAAATGTTCATGGAAACAGTAGTGAATGGCTAATTTTTTTAAAATGTTCATGGAAACAGTAGTGAATGGCTAATTTTACATTCTGGAAGCACAATTCCACCTAAAATAAAAGTCTTTACTACAAAATTTTTCACAGTAATATCATCTCTGCTTGCAGACGTAGTAGCAAAATTACTGATACCAGTACACAAATCAAAAATGAAGAAGTAAAATGTGCATTAATTGTGGCATACGAATGAACAAAACTGAAGTTGTTTGAGAAATTAATGTTGACAACAATAATTACAAGTCGGCCATCACCATATTTGAGCAAAGCAGAGAAGAAATTGTACTACAAGTTATAATTAAAAAAAAAAAGAAATGGATTCTTGTCACCATTCAAACATTCTCAGTTCCAACCCATTCAGTCCAGTTCTCTCGAACTTGACTCCCATCATCTTGACTTCCAGCCTTATATTACCTCATTCCTGTGTCTAGCCTCATTGGTATACAAATTACATCAAACTACATTACCTCCTGATCCTTAAAGATCACCTCATAAACTTAGAACTCTGCTAGTCTCTACTAGCCCATGTTATTCGGCTGGACACAGTTAACCCACACTACTCGGCCAGACACACACAGCCCACAATATCCGGCCAGAAACAGCTAGCCCACAATACCTGGCCAGACACAACTAGCCCACGATACCTGGCCAGACACAGCTAGCCACTTGGTTAAGCACACAGCTAGCCCTCATAACACGGCTAAGCACACAGCTAGCCCTCATAACACGGCTAAGCACACAGCTAGCCCTCATTACATGGCTAAGTACACAGCTAGCCCTCATTACACGGCTAAGAACACATGTGGAGAAAGTGGCTTACCGTTAAAGAGGCTACGCGTTTGTGCCTGCAGAGCACAAACTAAGAATCAAGATGGCGCCCGCATGCGTTTATGTGGAAAAAAGTCTTGTGGAATCTCGGAGAATCTCGTACCCTGATTCCATAAATAACGAGGAAAGAAAAGCGGGAAGTGAGACGATTTTGAGTCACGGAAACGAACGGACGTGTGTAAAAGAAGAGGTAGAAGAAAAGAGTGTGGTGAACGAAACAAACAACGACTCGGTTGAAAGTAGAGTTGTAACGAACACAAGCTATTCCGGCATGACGTCAGGATTTGACCCCAAGCTAATTCCCCTGTTTGATGGCAGTAGCACTGATCACTCAGTGCAGGAATGGGTGGAAAAAGCAGAATTAATATGTCAGCTCAGTGGGGTGAAGCGTATAGAATGCGTGGTCCCAATGCACCTCACTGGGGGAGCATATGCAGTATACCAGCAGTTGGCTGATGAGGAAAAAACAGATTTTGCCTGCATCAAGCGCGCCCTTTTTACAGCATTTGCATTAGATCCAATTACTGCATAGAAGGAATTCATGGCCCGAAAATTACATCCCGGGGAAACGGTGGATGTGTATCTGGCTGAGCTAAAAAAAGCTATCGGTCCTTTTTGGAGGGATGTCAGACAAAGGCTTGGTGTGCGCCTTTGTTGCAGGATTACCTAAGAGTGTGGAAAATCTGCTCCATGCCTCATCCCAAGTGGACGAGATGGACATATCGGAAGTATTGGCGCGGGCACGAGCAATACTAAAGAAAAGCCCTAACACTATAGACCAAGTGGCAGCTGTACAACCATCACAGGTTGGATTGCAGGACCTGGGCGCAGCTACAACCTGCTATAAGTGTGGAGGACCCAACCATTTGGCCCGTGATTGTCTTTCGTCACGTCAACCAACTCGGAAACTTCACGGGCCACAGTGCTACAAGTGCAAAAAACGCGGACACCTGGCCCGCACCTGTCCGGGAAACGGGCAAGGGGAAGAAGCTACAGCGCCAGTCTTCTCCCCAGATCGTCATTGAGCAGGGCGCTACCCACTGTAAGCATACACATTAATGGAAGCGAGCGCCTCGCGCTTGTGGACACTGGGTGCACCCAGACTCTCGTAAGCAAGATATGCTGTGCCACTTGGAAAGCAGAGAAAATTCCGGTACTAACTGTAGGCAGAGGTTCACTAGCCTCTTGTGGGGTGAGCATTATCCGTGCAAGCATCAACGACGGGCCTGCAGTAGCCGTGCGAGCCCTGGTGATGGAGGGAGAGCTTCTCGGGTACAACCTACTCCTGGGTATGGACTTGATTACACAACTGGGTGGAATTACCGTGGACAGAACCGGCAAGGTACAGTTCTCCCAATGTGAGGAACATGTTTGTGCTGCCATAACTCTCGACGAGCCTGACTTTCATGCAGAGTATGATAGAAACACCAATGCATGGATGGTGTCTTGGAAGTGGTCAAACGATCAGCCACCAATATCCTTGCGAAACCGGTTATCGGAATAATCCCCCACCCATGTGGCTAAGGGAACAGTATGAAGAAGAACTACAAACGTGGATCGACAATGGCTGGCTTCTTCCATACCCAGAAGATGAGCTTGGCCCCTCCGCGAGGGCTGATTCCCTTGATGGCCGTCGTACAAGAGACCAAACAAAAGGTCCGCCCCGTCCTAGACTACCGTGAGCTCAATGAGCATGTCGACCCATATACAGCAAGGGCTGATGTGTGTGCACTCAAATTAAGGGAGTGGCAACAGCAGGGATCGAACGTGGCAACTCTGGACCTACGCAGGGCCTATCTGCAAATACGCATTGAGAAGAAATTGTGGCCATTTCAGACTGTGGAAATTAGAGGAACCCGATATTGTCTAACCAGGCTAGGGTTCGGTCTAAATGTGGCCCCAGGCATTATGACAGCAATCATGCATGCTATCCGGCAGCAAGATGAGGCAGTGCAACAGGCAACATCCTCATACATCGATGATATATTCGTCAATGAGAACCTCATGTCAGCGCAATCAGTTAGAATGCACTTTGAAAGCTTTGGACTGACATGTAAGGAACCAGAGTGTCTGTGTGATGGAGCAAAAGTTCTCGGCCTGCACGTGCACAATAGCAAGGAGGGACTTTGCTGGAGAAGAGGAAGTCACGTTCCCAAGGTCCCATCAAACATCACTCGACGAACAGTATTTTCGCTTTGTGGAAAGATGGTAGGCCATTTCTCTGTGTGCGGTTGGCTCAGGGTGGCCGTGGCAGCCATAAAGAGACGTGCAACAGCCGTGTCGTCGGGATGGGATGATGCAGTACACGATGTCACCCTAATGAGCATGTTGACAGAGACTGTGTCCAGAGTGACCAGTGATGTTCAGGGAAAGTGGTGCGTCAGCGGGAATGAGTTCACAGTCTGGGTGGATGCTAGTTCACTGGCCCTTGGAGTTGCCCTTGCAGTTAATGATTCCATTATTGAAGACGCCTGTTGGCTTCGGTCAGAGAATGATTCAAGGCACATAAACCTGGCCGAACTTGATGCCACATTGAAGGGTGTTAACGTGGCGCTTCAATGGCACGCCAAGGTTCTACATATCATGACTGACTCGGCATGCACTCATCGGTGGATAACCGATGCATTAAGTGGAAGAGCACGGCTGACGACACAAGCATCAAGTGAGATGTTAATTCGAAGACGGCTTGCCACCTTGGTCGACACCATCATGGAGTACGACCTGACCGTGGACGTAGTGTTGATCAGGTCTGCGCTCAACAGAGCAGATGCTTTGAAAGAGTCCCTCAACGATGGCTTCTGGCTGGTGCTCGGAGAGATGCTGATAATCTGCAAAACACATGTGCAGCAGTTGTGTGTAATGTGGATGCAGCGCGCATCATGGACATTCATCGACAGTGTGGACATCCTGGCATCAAGTGGACACTGTACTTTGTCAAGATGATTGATCCAGGAGTAGGAAAAAAGATATCCGAAGAGTGGTGGAAAGTTGTGAGGCCTGCCAATCCATCGACCCAGCTCCAGCACGATGGAAGAAAGGGGAGTTAGGAGTGAGTAGTAAGGGGCAGAGAGTGGGAATGGACATCACACACTACGGTGGCAACCACTTCCTTACCCTCATCGATTGTGGGCCTACATGTTTCGCAGTCTGGAGACTCCTCGGGCGCCAGGACTCTTGCAACATTATTCGCCAGCTGTCATCCGTGTTCTGTGAAAGAGGTGCGCCCGATGAAGTGCTGATGGACAACGACCCAGCCTTTTGCAGCCATCAGATAAGGCAGTTCTTACAAGAATGGAGTGTGCGGCTGCAGCTTAGATGCGCTTATGTGCCTTCTGGCAATGGTATAGCTGAGAGAAGCCATCGCAGCATCAAAACAATTGCAGCCAAGAAGCAGCGCACCATCGCAGAAGCTGTGTACTGGTATAATCTCATGCCAAAGGATGGCGTCTCTCCAGGAACGGCGCCTGCAAACGCAATCTACCATGTCCGAGAAAAAGGAATCCACCCCGATACAACTGTGGCCACTGAGATAGAACGGAATCGATATGCCAAAGGGGATGCTGTCTGGGTGAAGCCGCCAGGAAACCGATGTACTGACAAGTATAAACGAGGCACAGTGACCGATGTGGTGAGTCAGCAGTGTGTCCAGGTTGATGGCGTACCCCGTCACGTTAGGGACCTACGGCCGGCGACACATGTACCACCTCCAGTGGACAATGAGAGTGATTCTGACTCTGAGACGAGTGAGCCATCGCTTTGATTTGCACCATCCCTATCAAGCAATGACTGATATCAGTAACCTCCACGGAGATGAAGCCTTCCCCGACCATCAGGCGGTGAATGAGCGTGCACGCGAAGATGAGAGCAGCACTGTCCCCCTTCGTAGAAGCACCCGACGGCGGCGATCACCACCCCCCTGTCGTCTCTGTGATCATGAGATCAGGGGGGAGTGTGGAGAAAGTGGCTTACCGTTAAAGAGGCTACGCGTTTGTGCCTGCAGAGCACAAACTAAGAATCAAGATGGCGCCCGCATGCGTTTATGTGGAAAAAAGTCTCGTGGAATCTTGGAGAATCTCGTACCCTGATTCCATAAATAACGAGGAAAGAAAAGCAGGAAGTGAGACGATTTTGAGTCACGGAAACAAACGGACGTGTGTAAAAGAAGAGGTAGAAGAAAAGAGTGTGGTGAACGAAACAAACAACGACTCGGTTGAAAGTAGAGTTGTAACGAACACAACACAGCTAGCCCTCATTACACGACTAAGTGCACAGCTAGCCCTCACTTAAAAGTGCCGACTCCTTCTTTATACAACACAACCAAATCGCATTTCCAGTTCTTCATTTAAAAGCAAGAACTTCTTTCAGAAAAAAACAATAACCGAATTGCATTTTTAAAATTCTTGTGACAACCTTCTCTAGGAAATCCAAACAAATGTCCTTTTCTTCATTTAAAAGCGACAACTTTTATTTTCAGCAAATGCAACCGAATTTCATTTTCAATTTCTCATTTATTTTTTGTTAACATAATACCCGAGGTATGTGCCCTTGATAGGAACTCGCTACCTTAGCATAGGGAACTCCTCGGATGAATGTAACTGTCGTGGCAACCTAAATAAAGGCACTTACTTGCATGCTAAGTTATTACTGAAATGAAGTGTCCTGTTGTTATTCCCACATATAAAATATTACATATTTTAATTATACATGATGTCAAGAGTGGGAGGTAAAAAAATAGATAAATAAATCGTTACTAGAACAGCCCATCCCAAGTCAAGAACGGAAAAAGTTACAAGAAGAGAACGGACGCATGTGGGTGAGTTTGAATACCTTTTAAACTCTACCCTCACATTTACACCTAAATTGTTAACGCCTTTTGACATGATGCAAATGTAGCAGCAGCAACTCGCCAACTCATGGCGCATTTATTACCTACCAAGCAACATGCATCCATACCATTTTTGCGCCATCCACATGTTAAACCCAACCGCCCAGTCATAGAACCAGACTCATCAGACGATAAATGGATCATTTCCAAAGGCGCATGGCTCTATTACAAAGAGATAACACAACTTACCAACCTCACAGAAACTCACATACGAGCTATGGTCCGCATGAAGTTCGTCTATTAATGAAATGCTGTTCAATTTCATTCATCCAGATGCCTTAAATAATGCCACAGAGGAACAGCTGCTAGAATATATCAAATTTGTTGCAGTGAAGTCAGTCCACTCTGAGGTGTATCGGCAACAATTTTTTGTCATGAAGCAATGATGGAGAAACTATAACATCTTTCATTTCCCGATTGAAGTCGCAAACGATGCTCTGCACTTTTGAAGGACAATGTGGTTGCAGTAACCAACGATATACAATCTTATTCTCTGAGGATCAAATTCCAAATCATTGCTGGCTTACAGGACATCTTCTACCAAAGTAAAATTTTAACAGAGATTAATTCCTTGCCAAAGCTAAGTGACCTAACCGAATGCTTGTTGACTCTAGAGTATACTGACAGAGCCTCGAACCACTTCCGGCCAGCTGAGACCCCACAAATAGCCTCAATCAGATCTAGGTCATCATAAAAATTACTGCCACAGAATAAGATAAGTAATGAGAACAAATTTAAAGGCTGTGGTCACAGAGCACACCCAAAGGACCACAAGCAATGCCCCACTTGGGGTAAATCATGCCACAAATATGGAAGAGAAAACCCCTTCTCAAACACATGCCACAGCAAAGCATTATCCAATGCTAAAATGAAGGGTTATCCAAATGACAACCAGAGTGATGACACCTCTTTCATATCAAGCCCACGTGACTAAAGGAAGAAGAGGGAATTCCACATGGGGCAACAACCAGTTCACACCAGGACGACCAGAGCTACCCCATTCATTAACATTGCAGTCACATTGAATACGATCGCTCACAGACGCCTCAGACAATTAATGCATACTGAGATGAAACAACGATCCACTCAATTAACTGCCATGGCAGATATTGGGGCCCAAACCAGTACAGCTGGAGAAGATATATTGGAAGATCTTGGGTGCACTTCTAAACATCTATTATGCACTAAGCATCAATTACGTGCTATAAATAACAAAAACTTGCCCATTATAGGAGCTGTAATCACCACATTAAAACTTTGTGATGTAACATGCTCAGAGTGCACGTCTGTGGAACTTTGTTCCGTCTGCCTGCTTCCCACCTGACTACAACTTGGATGACTTCAAGTCCAATATTAACAAATTCCTAATGAACCGCCCCCCTTAAGTAAATACTTTATCAAATCTCCACACTAACGTAATGTACTTGCAATAACCCTTATCCCTGAGTGGCTTCCAGGCCTTGATAAAAAAGGATGATTTACATTTGCCCAAAAATTAGGGGCCTATATATCTCGCTGACAGCCCTAAAAAAATTAAGGATTATCGACAACAACTTTCCAACACAAATTAGGAGTCAAGTAGCCACAAATGAAATAGACTTTAAACCGGCTAACTGTATACTAGCTTCTTGCAGTTACCCATCCAGATTGCGTTACCCACCACCATCAGATAAGCTGCAATTTCCCACGACACCTGATTATTGCAACGACCTAGAAAATTGGATCAAATGTCACTTTGCCAGCAGTGAATTCAACACATACACACACTAAATGTTGCAGACCATGACATGCAATCCACTCTCCATTACATTTTATTACCAACCCAAAACCAATCCCAGTCCCCCACCACTGGAAAGAAGCTGTCAAATCTCAACTAGATGCTGGCATGGCACTGAACATAATTGAACCAGTGCAAGCTGGAACACCAACAACGTGGTGTTCCAGAATGATCACAGTTCCCAAAAAAGATGGCACCCCACATAGAATGTTCGACTTGCAGAATTTGAATGCAGCAACAAAACAGGGAACACACCACATGCCTTCTCCATTCAACCTTGTCAATACAATACCCCCAAGAAAAAAGAAAACCATCCTCGATGCATGGAATAAATATCACAGTGTTCCCCTCACTGCAGTAGCATGGGATGGCACCACATTCATAATAGAATGGGGCAGATACCGATATTTGCGAGCTCCCCAAGGTTTTCAAGTATCAAATGATGGCTACGCAAAGAAATTCGACACCATTACGAAAGGTTTCCCTCGTGTGAACGATTCAATTTTATAGGATAATGATATAGCAATATCTTTTGGCACATATCTTTAATGATATATATAATATATATATATATATATATAATGATATAGATATATTATATATAATATATATATAATATATATATAATATATATATAATATATATATATAATATATATATATAATGATATAGCAATAATATATATATATAATGATATAGCAATGATATATATGATATATATATATATAATATAGCAATGATATATATGATATATATATAATGATATAGCAATGATATATATGATATATATATATATAATGATATAGCAATGATATATATAATATATATATAATATATATAAAATGATATAGCAATGATATATATAATATATATAATGATATAGCAATGATATATATAATATATATATAATATATATAATGATATAGCAATGATATATATAATATATATAATATATATATATATATATATAATGATATAGCAATGATATATAATATATATATAATGATATAGCAATGATATATAATATATATATATAATATATATATAATGATATAGCAATGATATATATAATATATATAATATATATATATATATAATGATATAGCAATGATATATATAATATATATATAATATATATATATATAATGATATAGCAATGATATATATAATATATATATATATATATATATATATATATATATATATAATGATATAGCAATATCTTTTGGCACATATCTTTTGGATATATCATGTTTTTTGCCAAAAATGAGATCGTGTTCAACCCAGATAAATTCTATTTTGCAAAAGACAATGTGGAGTTTGCCGGTTTTGACATCAGCCTAACAGAGCCATCTCAAAAATTGGTTGAGAGTATCAGAAACTTTGAGAACGAAAGGAAGGTATTCCATCCATTTGTTAGGGTCAGGGTATGCTTTGAAGGACGCTTTCAATTGCCTGTGAAAGCGCTCAATTATGCCGTTTGCTGCCGGATCGTACAAAGTAGTGCGAATGTGTTTACATCTGAGCAGGTGAGACAGTTCTAAAAAGAGGTAAGAGTCGAATTGTCTACCTCTGTCGGTTGTAATGGTGTTAGGCACTCCGTAATAAGCTATCCAGTGTGTGCTTGGGCTACAGTTTCGGCAAAAGTATCTTTAATGGGTATGGCTCGAAAACCTGTCAATGCAAGTCAACAGATATGTACAGTCTCTGTAGGGTGGGAGTGGGCCCACTAAGTCTATATGAACGTGCTGAAAACGAACTTCAGGGGTTGAGAAGCTCGAAAGCAGGCTTTTAATGTGCCTATGAATTTTAGACTTTTGGCAAGGGATGCAACTCCTGGTCCATTCGCGTATATCTCAATTGATGGCTGTCCATATAAAACGAGACGTCACCAACTTCTGTGTAGAGCAGTTGCCAGGATGCAATAGGTTGTGCTGCTAAGAGAAAACGGCTCGCCTATGTTTGAGAGGAACATACGGGCGCTCATGTCCAGTTGAGATATCACACCAAATCACTTCACTAGAAAAGGGTATGGGAACCTGTTTGAACGATAGTTTGTCAGAAAGTAGCAAGTTATTAAACTCCTCATCATTCCTTTGGTCGGCAGCGATCTGTTTAAGATCGATACTATAGGTAGGCTGAATGGCATCAATGTGCATGCGTGATAGTGTGGCAGCGACAACGTTCTCGGTGCCTTTGATGCATTTGATGTCCAAAGTGAACTGAGAAATGTAGCCTAAATGACGACCTTCTCTGGGTGAATGCTTGCCAGGTTTGGCAAGTAAGGCGTGCGATAGCGGTTTATGGTCCGTAAAAAGCGTGAAGTCGGATCCCTCTAGCATATAGCAAAAATGCTTGACCGCACAGTAAGCAGCTAAAAGCTCTCTGCCAAAGGTACTATATTTGGTCTCAGCATTCTGAAGTCGCCTGGAGAAAAAGGATAGTGGCTGCCACGTGTTGTCTACGAACTGCTGTAATACCCCTCCAATACCCACATCAGATGCATCTACTGAGGTGAGTGTGGGTGGAGAAAAACCAAGTTAGTGGTAGCCATTAACGCTTCTTTTACTTTGTTGAAGGAGTGTAATTCCGTTCCGTTCAAAGTGATTGTCTCATTTTTTTTCTTTTTGTTCCTGAGTACATTCGTTAAGGGCTGTGCGATTTCGGCACAGTGAGGAACGAAACACCTGTAAAAATTTATCAACCCGAAGAATTCCCAGAGTTTTCAAAGGGAAGTGGGAAGCGGGTAATAAACAATGGATTGGACTTTTTCCGGGAGAGGGCAGATATCCTCCGAATCAATTAAATGTCCCAGGAAGTGAAGAGACTCCAAACTCACACTTGCCAGGGTTGATGATAACACCGTATTCCGACAATCTGCGGAACAATTGCTGTAGATGTTGCACGTGTTCGCTCTCAGATGAACTCGCTACGAGTAGATCATCAATGTATGCATAAACGAATGGTAACCCATGTAAGATTGCGTCTATAAATCGCTGGAAAGACTGGGCAGCATTTCTCAGTCCAAAGGGCATTCGTAGAAACTCAAAGAGTCCGAATGGGGTAGTTACAGCAGTTTTGGAGATATCTTCAGGGTCCACAGGAATCTGATTGTACGCATGGACGAGATCGATCTTGGAGAATATTGATTTACCATGGAGAGAGTTTGAAAAATCCTGGAGGTGAGGAATGGGGTAATTATCTGGAGTCGTGCGACTGGTGAGTGCTCGATAATCCGCGCAAGGGCGCCAGTTGCCTGCTGACTTTTTAGGCACCATGTAGAGTGGCGATGACCAATTACTGTCAGAGGGTCGAATAATGCCCAAGTCCAACATTTGCTGAAATTCTTGCTTGGCGACTTTCAGATGATCAGGTTTGAGTCTGCATGGGCGCGCGCTCACAGGAGGTCCTCTTATCTGGATGTGGTGGGTAACATCATCTGTAACCCTGTCGTTGCTAAAAACAGGACGAGTTATATCAGTAAAACCCTTTAAGAGGTCTGTGTATGAGTCCGTAGCATCCTTCAATATGACCGGGCTTATCTCCATCGTTCTATTAATCTTCCCTTGCATGGTAAGTCCAGTGCTATTGTTGATTAATTTGCCGCATTTGATGTCCACAAGTATGCCAAAATGATGCAAGATATCCGCTCCCAAAATTGGAACGGGCAGTTTCGCGATAGTAAAAATCCATGATAAGGTGCGTCGGAGTTAACAATTTCTCTCCAAAGGTCGGAATAGATGAGTGATCCGATGCCACAAGCCTTGCTCTTTCATGAAGAACGATAAATAAGCGGGAAACGACCAGGCGAGGCGGTAGGGGCGACCGATACCCCTGGCAGAAACCACATTTGTCGCACCTTTTACGTCACAAACAAGAACACTGGTACACGATTCGTCATTGATACCGGTGCATAAGTCAGCATAATCCCCAAGGAACTGGTGAAAGAGAAACGACCCCAGTCGACTTTCTGTCTACAAGCCGGTACACTCGATTTGACTTTTTGATCACCCGTCTGGTCGGCCATATTAGATATTCATCGTTAGTTATTTAGACGAGACATACACATTTAAATCATGATTTTCTCTAGTGCAGTAAATAAACTTTTAACTCAAAATGACTCCTAATGTATAACATAAGACACAGAAAAGAAACATTTATAATGCGTACACAGCTTTATTTTCTCATATAACCACCGTACGCACTCAATGGATTTTACTGTATAGACTTTCCATTTTCTACCTTCAGAATTGAAGTTGTAACTTTCGTAACCCTCTTTCGAAATATAACTTACATTTTACTTGCATTAGTTGAATTTCCACGAGTAATGCGATTTACGTTGGGAGAAACTATAGCATTTTCTGTCCCTAGTTAACGAATAAGAAATCCTGCTAGACTGAGGTAATTTTATTTTGCGTCCTAATCCAGCGTGTTCGATATTTTTTGGAAGCTGGATTTTTCCCACTTTAAGAAACGACTTTTATCTAACTATACCCTCGTGGGTTGTCTAGTAAATAGAGACGCTGTGTCCGAAACCGGTGTTAGTTATATGTTCGTATTTTTCCCCAATATATATATAAAGGTGCTCGGAAAACTCGTCCCGGGAAAACTCGTCTCGGGAAAACCCGTCTCCGGAAAACTCGTCTCCGGAAAACTCGTCCCCTTTCGCTAGGTAGGAAAACTCGTCCCGTATTGAATAAATATCGATTGAAAACACATTTTATGATCGTTCTTGAAGGAGATATTGTTTTTTAAAATAGACTATAGCCCCCCATAATATTAAAAAAAAATATTTTAACTTGTTTAATGTTTTTTTTTTTTTTTTTAAATAAAATTGATTTTCTAAGTGTCCATTTTCTACCTTACTGGCTAAGTTCTTAGTGGTTTCACTTATTTTAAAGCGTTTATTATGTTCATACAAAGTTAATACCAAATTTTTTTGTTCTTATTTGAACGATGTTTTTTGGAGTCATAAAAACAATAATAATAAAAAACAAAACAAAAAAATTTTAAAAAATCAGGGAGCGATTCGATTCTTCGTTACTTTTTTTGTTTTGGTTTTTTAATTATGATAGTTTTTTTTTTTTTTGTTATGGTTTTGTTTTTTCTCTCATACCAAATGCACTCATGCGTTATTTAAAATTATAATTTTATCAATTATCAACATTTATTGTCGTCCTGTCAAATTTTGCAAAAATTAACTAATAAATTAAAAGCGAAATATTTTTTTGGCGCGAGAGATGCCATGTGCGAATTTAGGAAAACTCGTCTCCGGAAAACTCGTCTCGGGAAAACTCGTCTCGGGAAAACTCGTCTCAGGAAAACTCGTCTCGGGAAAACTCGTCCCCATTCGCTAGGTAGGAAAACTGGTCCCGTATTGAATAAATATCGATTGAAAACACATTTTATGATCGTTCTTGAAGGAGATATTGCTTTTTAAAATAGACTATAGCCCCCCCCCCATAATATTTTTAAAAAATATTTTTATTTGTTTAATGTTTTTTTTTGTTTTTTTTTCTACCTAACTGGCTAAGTTCTTAGTGGTTTCACTTATTTTAAAGCGTTTATTATGTTCATACAAAGTTAATTAAATAAATTTTTGGTTCTTATTTTAACGATGTTTTTTGGAGTCATAAAAACAATAATAAAAAAACAAAACAAAAAAATTAAAAACTGGGAGCGTTACTTTTTTGTTTTGGTTTTTTAATTATGATAGTTTTTTGTTGTTATGTTTTCGTTTTCTCTCATACCAAATGCAATGCACTCATGCGTTATTTAAAATTATAATTCTATCAATTATCAACATTTATTGTCGTCCTGTCAAATTTTGCAAAAATTAACTAATAAATCAAAAGCGAAATATTTTTTTGGCGCGAGAGATGCCATGTGCTAACAATCTCTCGTTAACTCATTTTTAATTTTTTAAATTTTTACTTCAAAATTCTAAAATCAATCATTCAGAGAAAAAGTAATCACTAAATAAATTTATTAATCAATTTTATTGAAAACTCCGCTATCGTTTATCAAGAATCTTTTTAATTTCATTTTTTGTTGGTTGTTTTTCCGAGGGAGATATAACCCCCCCCCTCTCTAAATTATATTTAAAAAAATATTAAAATTTTGGTTTGTATTCTGTACACATAGATTCGAAAAATAATAAACTAGACAAAATGCTGTTAGAAATTCGCTCAATATATATTACCGTGACATAGGTTGACATATATTCGGTGTTTTTTTTTAATAGTATTTTGTCTAGTTTATTATTTATAACACCTATTCCCGAACTTACTGTGTTTAAGAGAGAGTCGGCCGCTATTTTGAATTGTCCAATACATCGGTAAACACTGTATGTTTTTCGAGCTGAATAAACATGTTACATGGAATAAAAACACGAAAAATATATCCAGTTTGGTAGGAAAGTAACTTATTTTGCCTTTGATAACATTTATTTGTTATATATTTGTTTTTTTGACAATTTTTTCGAATCTATGTGTACAGTAATACAAACCCAAATCGATTTTACCCTTTTATAACAACAGTAAATAAGTAAATTCTTTTTATATTAATATAAAAAAATATGCGGTCTCGTTTATGAACATAATAAACGCTTTAAAATAAGTGAAACCACTAAGAACTTAGCCAGTTAGGTAGAAAACGGACACTTAGAAAATCGATTTTATTTAAAAAAAAAAAAAAAAAAAAATTAAACAAGTAAAAATATTTTTTTGTTCAATATTATGGGGGGGGCTATAGTCTATTTTAAAAAAAAAACAATTTCTCCTTCAAGAACGATCATAAAATGTGTTTTCAATCGATATTAATTCAATAAGGGACCAGTTTTCCTACCTAGCGAAAGGGGACGAGTTTTCCCGAGACGAGTTTTCCGGAGACGAGTTTTCCCGAGACGAGTTTTCCGGAGACGAGTTTTCCCGGGACGGGTTTTCCGGGCACCGCCATGTGCTAACAATCTCTCGTTAACTCATTTTTAATTTTTACTTCAAAATTCTAAAATCAATCAAGAGAAAAAGTAATCACTAAATAAATTTATTAATTAATTTTATTGAAAACTCCGCTATCGTGTATCAAGAATATTTTTAATTTCATTTTTTGTTGGTTGTTTTTCGGAGGGAGATATAGTTTTAACCCCCCCGGCCCCCCTCTCTAAATTATATTTTAAAAATACAACTTTTTCGAATCAATGTGTACAGTAATACAAACCCTGATAGAATTATAATTTTAAATAACGCATGAGTCATTTGGTATGAGAGAAAACGAAAACATAACAACAAAAAAACTATCATAATTAAAAAACCAAAACAAAAAAGTAACGCTCCCAGTTTTTAATTTTTTTGTTTTGTTTTTTTATTATTGTTTTTATGACTCCAAAAAAAAAAATCGTTAAAATAAGAACCCAAAAAATTGTAATTAACTTTGTATGAACATAATAAACGCTTTAAAATAAGTGAAACCACTAAGAACTTAGCCAGTTAGGTAGAAAACGGACAATCGATTTTATTTAAAAAAAAAACAAACAAAAAAACATTAAACAAATAAAAATATTTTTTTTTAAATATTGGGGGGGGGCTATAATCTATTTTAAAAAGCAATATCTCCTTCAAGAACGATCATAAAATGTGTTTTCAATCGATATTTATTCAATAAGGGACCAGTTTTCCTATCTAGCGAAAGGGGACGAGTTTTCCGGAGACGAGTTTTCCGGAGACGAGTTTTCCCGAGACGAGTTTTCCCGAGACGAGTTTTCCCGGGACGAGTTTTCCTAAATTCAAAACCTATATCTCCCTTCGAAAAGCAACCAACAAAAAATGAAATTAAAAAGATTCTTGATAAACGATAGCGGAGTTTTCAATAAAATTGATTAATAAATTTATTTAGTGATTACTTTCTCTCTTAATGATTGATTTTAGAATTTTGAAGTAAAAATTAAAAATGAGTTAACGAGAGATTGTTAGCATATGGCATCTCTCGCGCCAAAAAAATATTTCGCTTTTAATTTATTAGTTAATTCTTGCAAAATTTGACAGGACGACAATAACTGTTGATAATTGATAAAATCATAATTTTAAATAACGCATGAGTGCATTTGGTATGACAGAAAACAAAAACATAACAACAAAAAACTATCATAATTAAAAAACAAAACCAAAAGCGTAACGAAGAATCGAATCGCTCCCTGTTTTTTAATTTTTGGGTTTTGTTTTTTTTATTGTTTTTATGACTCCAAAAAACATCGTTAAAATAAGAACAAAAAAAATTTTGTAATTAACTTTGTATGAACATAATAAACGCTTTAAAATAAGTTAAATCACTAAGAACTTAGCCAGTTAGGTAGAAAACGGACACTTAGAAAATCGATTTTATTTAAAAAAAAAAAAAAAAAAAAAAACATTAAACAAGTAAAAATATTTTTTTTTAAATATTATGGGGGGGGGCTATAGTTATTTTAAAAAACAATATCTCCTTCAAGAACGATCATAAAATGTGTTTTCAATCGATATTTATTCAATAAGGGACCAGTTTTCCTACCTAGCGAAAGGGGACGAGTTTTCCCGAGACGAGTTTTCCCGGGACGAGTTTTCCTAAATTCATAGTTTTTACCCCCCCCCCCGCTTGTCTCTGTCTCTCTCTCTCTAAATTATATTTTAAAAAATATTAAAATTTATTATTTTCTTTTTAAAACCAAATCTCCCTCAGTAATTTCTTTAATTTTCTATTTTTTAGCGATTATCAAGACCCCTAAGATGTGATATACCGGACATTATTTCCCGTTCGGGTTTGTATTACTGTACAGTACACATAGATTAGAAAAAGTTGTCAAAAAACAAATATATAACAAATAAATGTTATCAAAGGCAAGATAAATTACTTTTCTACCAAACTAGATATAATTTTCGTGTTTTTATTCAATTTAACATGTTTATTCAGCTCAAAAAACATACAGTGTTTACCGATGTATTGGAAAATTCAAAATGGCGGCCGACTCTCTCTTTAACACGGTAAGTTCTGGAAAAGGTGTTATAAATAATAAACTAGACAAAATACTATTTAAAAACCACCGAATATATGTCAAGTTATGTCACGGTAACATATATTGAGCAAATCTCTAACAGTATTTTGTCTAGTTTATTATTCCGTATGGTTTTCGAGCTGAATAAACATGTTAAATTGAATAAAAACACGAAAATTATATCCAGTTTGGTAGAAAAGTAATTTATCTTGCCTTTGATAACATTTATTTGTTATATATTTGTTTTTTGACAACTTTTTCGAATCTATGTGTACAGTAATACAAACCCCGATTTTATTAAAAAAAAACAAAAAAAAAACATTAAACAAGTAAAAATATTTTTTTTTAAATATTATGGGGGTTATAGTCTATTTTAAAAAACAATATCTCCTTCAAGAACGATCATAAAATGTGTTTTCAATCGACATTTATTCAATAAGGGACCAGTTTTCCTACCTAGCGAAAGGGGACCAGTTTTCCGGAGACGAGTTTTCCCGGGACGAGTTTTCCTAAATTCAGGGATTGTATCCCTTGATATTTTCACGGCTCAATATGCTGTATTGGTCTTGTTTTGTTTGTGCTATGAGGAAGGAATTTTATGCAAATACCTTTGTAACCTTTGTGTGTGCATTTTTTGTGTATAATATTTTAACGCCTATTTTTTGTATTTGTTTGGATTAAGTCTATATTTAAAAAAGAAAAAAACGAAAAAACAAACGCTGCACGATGTTGGTCACTTGTTCTTCCAGATTACTTGTAAGGAAACGAAAGTTTTATTTAGGGAAGATTATCGTTGTCTTAGATTTGTTGCGGTTGCAGAGAGAATTACCTAAGCCTTATTTTATTTTATCCACTTGTGAACATGTAAAAACCAAGAGGAGAATGTTTTTTGAAGAGTTACGTGAACTCTAGATGGACTGGGGCGTCCAGATTCATGTTGAGAGTAACTTGTTAAAGAATCTGTAGCAGAAACAAATTTCTTGTGCGTCAGTGCCTCCCCTGACTGTGCGATATAGCACATATTGACCAATCAGAGGCATAGCACAGGGATCTTCCTTACCCCCTTAAGGAACTATAACTGCTTCCGTCCCGGACAAGAAAAACTCTTCCTTTTTCCAGCAAGATGTCAAAGAGAGCAGATATGTTTCCTCACTCTCTCTCTCTCTCTGCCTACATCGGTATCGACAGTCCCCACTTGGGAATAACTACCGGGAAAAGGCAGACGAGTTCTATCCCAGCTATATCTAAATGGCATCTTGCCTTACTTTAATAAACCTTTTCCTTGCAAGTTTTACGAAGTCGTTTGTTCGTTTATTCAGTAGCTTGTGTTGAAATATCTATTTTATTAGGGAGTGCCCGAAAAGCATTCACTCAACTCCCTAAAATGGTGACCACGACGTGATACACAAGTTTACTGAATGGCGAGCCAGACTTCTACCCCGTCTAAGCAAGGAAAGGGACGCTGAGCAGAAATTCCTGAAATACTTTCCTCAAGAAAAGTGTGGGAACATGCCAACCGGATGCTAACGTCTCCAGTATAAGAGACAAAATAAAAAATCGTCGTTTGCACATGGCTCCACGCATCGCTTCCGTTTGGAAAAAGAAAAATAAGAAACCATAAAAAGAATTATGAACCAATGGCAGAGCTCCCCGCCGAAAATAATGGCCTAAATTATCACAGCCGCTGGGAGCCGGTTTACGACTATAAAAGGAGGGGACCAGAAAGAAAAAGGAGGAGAAATTCGCCTAGCTGCGTCAGTGAACGCACGGACAGTCTTCCACCCGACCTAAAGAAATGAAGAAGAAAAAGAAAAGAAAAGGAGATTCGCCCAGCTGCGTCAGTGAACGCACAGACATTCTTCCACCCGACCTAAAGAGATGAAGAAGAAGAAGAAGAAATAAGGCACCAGTGAACTGAAGCCAACTCCGCTCTCACGTTATGAGCCGAGACGCCTTCAATTCTAACAATGCCTATCTTACACAAACCAAAGAAGAAAAAGAAGAAAAACACAGGAGGCAAAAACGCCGCGCCGCTAGGTTGATAAATGTAGTCGTCGCTCTCCAGTTAAAAGCCTGACACATATCACCGAAGTAGCACGACTGGCCGCTCACTTCCCACCCCCGTCGTCTGAAAAGATAAGTACGCTTTGTTTAATTATACTACCCTACTCAAGTTCATTCCGTATCAATGCATACACGCGCTGGACTACTATTCTCAATTTTCCTACAACAATTATTTCTCTTCCCACGCGCGAACAAACAATAGTGACCCGAACTTGAGATGAAAACACATTTCCTTTCTTGCTACAACACCAGTCCTGCAACGAACATTGGTTACATACGCTCGGACACATCATAACTAAAACATTCATTTCTTTCAATAGCAAATAAACAACGTTTATCTTATCCATTAACTGAGCCTTTGTTTCCTTCAATTCCTCATTCGTTTCATTATTCTCTTGTAACGGGATTGGGGTATTTATGTATCCTAGTCCCCTACAAAAGTAATACTACGGATAAACTTCACACCTCTGAGAAGGATATATATATATAAAAAAAAAAAATTCCTCACGAGAACAATTTTTTCTTCGTCACCGTATAAAAAAAACGAAAAAAGAAGACATTATTTCCTGCACCAGACTCTTTTGGTCCGCATGGTGGATTCCTAGGAAAAAGAACGTGAGCAGTTCGTCGTAAATGACTTGAAAACCAAAGTGACTAAAAGTTTTTCTTTCAACCTCCTCCTGGGGAAAGCGACGCTAGAACACACACACATGCGAACAGAAGACAAGTAATTCAAGGGACAGTTAATTCCGCCAATCAAAAAAGAGAACTTTTCCTAAAAAAAAACAAAAAAGAAAACTTGCTTTCACGTATCAGCCAAAACGTAAGTATAACCCTAACACCCTCTCTCGTCCGACGGCCGAGCCGCATCCATCGCTATCCTGGTTCACGGGAGCATACTTGTGATGTACTCTTGGCCGTGTTCGTCACTCCCAGCTCACAGGACCATAGATGCAACCCAGCAGGGCTACATTCTTACTTGTCTAGTGGTGGACCCCTCAAGGGTGACCAGACTTTCACTGGTCGCTGGAAAATATCTTTCTGCTGCTCAGGGCACGCAAAATGTGCATGACCCTTAGTCCGTGTAGCAACATTGTCGATTTCGGCCGTCACTCTGGCTTCGTGCTGGATCTAGTCTATCTCTTTCATCATCTGGCGTCAGGGCATACCTGAAATAAACTGCATCTTCATTCAGGCCGGCAATCGAGAAAGAAAGAAAAACTCTGGTTCATTTTCGTAAAAACCAACAAAATAATTTCATAAATCGTTCTACACTTGTTTAAAGTCGAGTTCCTTGATCCGAGCTTCATGATGCAGGTTGTATAACTTAAGTTCCTATAATTAATTTCCCAGCTAAGAACAAGAGCATTTCAACTTAGCTCTTATGAGGGTTTCGCCGCCCCCCCCCCCCAGGTGGGGTGAGAGCGATGTGGACGCCTCGATGCCAGCCAGTAAAAAGGGACCTAACTCTAAAAAACCAATCGTTTTTATCAAATCAGAAATTCCTCCCTCTACCTTTTTGGAGTTATTCTTTCTTTTCTCTTAGAGCTTATATCTACCAGACCTCAACCCCCACCTTCACTGAGGTTTTTATTTATTACCGATTAGGCATGATTAGTCACCCCAGGTCGAACAATGTCTGGCGGTGACCCCTACTCTTGACCCCCATTCTTCATCTCGCTCAACAGAGATTTTAAAAACAACCTTTCCGTTGTTGATAGATGTGTAACAGCCGTGATATAGGAACAATTCTCGTTTGTCTTTCTCTTAAAAACCCCACCCCGGCACTGATGTGATAAGCGATAACTATTTATTTCCCATTGAAATATTTTATTTCTTCTGGACATTTTTGCCTCTTCCTATCGCTACATAAGTACAAAATGGAAATTAAAACCGCTTAAGAACAACTATTATCTATTATCATATTTATTTATATTTTTTTTCTCTCATTGAAATATTTACTATTTCTTCTCTGGTGGACAAGAATCTCATAAACATCTGTTTTTCCTTGACCAAGTGTCAGCATCCCTCATACCTCATCCTCTCCCATCTTTTCTTCCTCTATTTGAAAAGCAAGATCATCTGGTGTCGCCAGGGATCTCGTCATATAAGTACCCGTTTAAAGAATTCATTTACCTCCAGGTTGTAGGTTACACACACAGGCACACACACAAAAAAAAAAAAAAAAAAATCACCCACGCACACATATTGTCCATTTTTTTTTTTTTACCACTGCTCTTTTGAACCATTTTTCTAGTTTATTTTCTGGTAAAATTTTTTCTTCTCTCTCTTTTTAGCCTGTTAAATATTTCCCCTTTTTCCTCACGTGGTCCTGTGAATATGTCCTATCTATATTTCGGATAGTTAATTTTTTTGTCTGTTGTCATTTTCTTTATATATATATAAAATAGTTGCCGCGAGCCTTCGCAATGATGTCACAACCTAACGAAAATATGGCTATTTTAAAAGCCATTGAGAGACTTACTCACGAGGTAAAAAAATTTAGCAAGCTGGAGCCGCAGTGCCGCAGACACCGCCTGCAGATTAACTCCTTACATACAGGCCACTACCGTCGCCACCACCGCCACTCAAACAAGCCGAAACTGTGCTTTTATCACAGTCGTTTTGGTATGGAGGCACGGAAATGCAAAAACCCCTGTTTGTACATGAACCAGGGAAACTAAGGTCTGGGGAGCTGAGCACGGCAGGCTCTCCACGGGATATTCACAACAACCGTGCCTATTTCATTATGGACTCTCGATCCCAAGCACGTTGTTTGGTAGATACAGAGGCAGCTTGTAGTATTTGGCCATTTAAACTTCTCACAGAGAAGCCTCCAGTGTCGTCTGTCACACTGCAAGTGGTAAATCATTCTCTCATTCCCACGTACGGTCAAATTTCTCGTTCTCTGGACTTGGAATTATGGAGAGACTTTACGTGGGTCTTTACTATAGCAGATTTACCCTACCACATACTAGGCGTGGACTTCCTGCACCACGTCAATATGATAGTGGATATGCGCAGACGCCGGTTGATAGACGCAAATACAGAACTTTCTGTCCCTAGTGTCAAAACAGACACCCCCTCTATCAGCCCAGTATTCTTCATTGCCGCTTCAGATAGCCCGTATCAGACCGCCTTAGACTCCTATCCGGAGTTAACCAACTTAAATTTTGTGGTGAGCAAACCCACGCACACCACAAAACACCACATCGAGACCACAGGTGCTCCTGTTTTCTCACACTCTCGCCACCTCCCTGCTGATAAACTTAAGGCAGCGAAGGCAGAATTCAACCATATGCTGCAGCTAGGAATAATACGCCCCTCGTCCAGTCCATGGGCTTCCCCTTTGCATATGGTCCCGAAACGAAATGGAGATTGGCGTCCGACTGGGGACTACCAACGACTCAATGCCATGACGGTACCTGATCGTTACCCAATCCCACATATAAAAGATTTTGCTTCCTCTCTGCATGGTTGTAAGACCTTCTCCAAACTAGACCTAGGCTTACCATCAGATTCCAGTGAATCCGGCTGACATACCTAAGACTGCGGTAACAACTCCATTTGGAGCATTTGAATTCTTAACTATGCGCTTTGGTTTACGAAACGCGGCTAGCACATTTCAGCGCTTCATGGAGGAAGTAGTGTGCAACTTGGACTTCGTCTATAACTACATAGACGACATCCTCGTGGCAAGTGCCTCACCTGAGGAACATGTCACTCACCTCCGCCTACTATTCGAACAGTTTCAGCAATCCCAGGTGAGGATTAACCCTGGTAAATGTGCTTTCGGTGCTTTGTCACTAGTTTTCCTGGGCCACATTATCAGCCCAGACGATATATCTCCGTTACCGGAAAAGGTGAAGGCTCTGCAAGACCTTCAACCACCTACTTCACTTCGCCAACTAAGGCACTTCCTCGGTCTGTTGAACTACTACAGACGCTTTATCCCACACTGTGCGAATCTTCTAGCTCCTCTTTCTGACCTGTTACATAACAGGAAGAAGAAAAATGAGCAGATCTCACTTAATGAGGCCCAGCTAAAAGCTTTCAATGAAGTAAAAACAAAACTAACGACAACATCTCTACTTGCACATCCTGTACCCGATGCCCAGTTTTCACTGGTCGTTGATGCATCAGGCACAGCTGTAGGTGCAGTATTGCAACAGCAGCACCAACAACAGTTACAACCTCTCGCATACTTTTTGAGACAGCTGAAACCGGCAGAACAACGTTACAGCACGTTTGGCCATGAACTCCTGGCAATGTACCTCGCACTGAAACATTTCCAACATTTACTCGAGGGCCGCCAATTTGTGATCTACACTGATCACCGTTCGCTTACATACGCACTTCGTTCTAAGCCGGACAAATATTCTCCCCGTGAAACATGCCACTTGGATATTGTTTCGCAATTTACCAGCGATATCCGACATATCTCAGGTGAGCAGAATGCTGCGGCAGACGCTTTGTCCCGCCTTCCCATTAATTCTCTGTCCTCACCATCGGATATCGACTTGCAGCAGATGGCCTTAGACCAGCCAAGTCTGGACACGTTGGATCCGTTGTCACCTGAATTTGCAACTTGCAAATTCGCATACCTGCCCGTGCCTACCTCGGACACGCAGATCATTTGTGACACCTCAACGGATTCACCTCGACCATTCGTTCCATTGATTCATCGTAGAGTTGTTTTTGACACTCTGCACAATTTGGCACACCCCGGATACAGAGCCACAGTGAAGCTGATTACAGCTAGATTTTTATGGCCAAATACACGTTCCTGTGTATCCTGCCAAAAGTCAAAGGTGCACAAGCATATCCGTGCACCCCTTGGAACATTCACTATCCCAGACGCTCGGTTTAGCCATGTGCACATCGACCTGGTTGGACCTTGGCCGGTCAGTCAGGGATTCACTTATCTCCTGACCTGTATAGACCGTTTCACACGGTGGCCTGAAGCCATTCCCCTCACAGACATTTCGGCTGAGTCCGTAGCGCAAGCCCTTATATCAGGCTGGATATCGCGTTACAGAGTTCCCACTACCATCACCACTGATCGTGGCGTACAGTTTGAATCCCACCTCTTCCAGGAACTCTTCAGGATGCTAGGGATCCAACGTATTCGCACTACAAGCTATCACCCTGCTTCTAACGGGATGATTGAACGCTTCCATCGCCAATTGATAGCAGCATTTTGTGCTTACCCTGACCAACAGCGATGGAGCGAATATGTACCAGTTGTACTTCTTGGTTGTCGTGCCTCAATCAAAGAGGACTTGGGATATTCTGCAGCCGAACTAGTCTATGGAGCACCTCTATCATTGCCAGGTCAGATGCTGACCCCGATAGAGGATACAATAACTGAATCAGCTCTGTATGTCAACAGAGTACGAGCCTATCTCAGTAAGCTACCACCGATGCACCCTAGGAAACAGACCATAAAATCTTTGGTCCCAAAGGACATATCAACATGGACCCACATGTTCCTTAGAAAGGACGCAGTAAAAGCTCCCCTAACTCCACCCTACACTGGCCCTTATTGCGTGCTTTCACGCACTGATAAAACTTTTATCCTCGACATTAGTGGTAAAAAAGAGACAGTTTCCATAGATAGGGTAAAAAGAGCCTTTCTGGACACATTAATACATGAACCACACATTCCTCCAGCATACACACAGCATCATCATACACCTGAGGTAAATGCTCCACATGAGAACAGTTATGTGACCACTACATGTAGTGGCTGACGGATACATTGGCCAAAGAAACTATGTAAAACTGTATATTTCTGTTAAATAAGAAACTTTTCTTTCTCTCCTTTCTACAAAAAAGAACCTTTTATAAAAAAAAGAACATTCCCCAACTTTTTACAGAAAACTAAGAACATTTTTTTTTTCTTCGTAAAAACAAAAAAATAATGTGACATTTTTATTTAATTTTTTTTTTTGCTATTCGTTCTGCTACCTTTTTCTCTGTCAGCTTTCAGCCTAAGCAGGGGGTTATGTAGCAGAAACAAATAGAACTCTTTACTTGTGCATCAGTGCCTCCCCTGACTGTGCGATATGGCACATACTGACCAATCAGAGGCATAGCGCAGGGATTTTCCTTACCCCCTGAAGGAGATATAACTGCCTCCTTCCCGGACAAGAAAAACTCTTCCTTTTTTCAGCGAGATGTCAAAGAGAGCGGATATGTTTCCTCACTCTCTCTCTCTCTGCCTCCATCAGTATCGACAGTCCCCACTTGGGAATAACTACCGGGCAAAGGCAGACGAGTTCTATCCCAGCTATATCTAAATGGCATCTTGCCTTACTTCAATAAACCTTTTCCTTGCAAGTTTTACGAAGTCGTTTGTTCGTTTATTCAGTAGTTTGTGTTGAAATATCTATTTTATTAGGGAGTGCCCGAAAAGCATTTACTCAACTCCCTAAAAATCCCATGATGGATCCTATCGAATTTGCTGACTACATGGTGTGTAGTTCAGCTTCTCCGAGTTCCTACGAGAATGTAGGATATGTTGTGCAGAGATCGCTTGCAGAACCTTCATTCTATGAAGTTGCTCCTTTAAGTAGAACGTTTCCTGTTTTGGAGTCACATGCAGGTGTTATTGTTTTTAAATGTTTTTTGAAGATCTGCCTTGACGTAGCTTACTATAGTATTGCAAAAGCTTTCGAAGTCAAGCTCGATTTGTCCAGGGGTGTTTCTGAGGCGCTCAGGACCATCTTACACTTAGTTAGGAGTGAGCTGAGATGTTTGTTTCAGTGCTGAACACAAGAAGATTGGATCTCTCCTTGATAGGGGTCTTCCATAAATATTACATCTCCAGCTACCTAGGTGTTTCTGACACCTATACTCAACTTTGTTTGTTTGGCTATATGTATATAGCTATACAAACATTTAAAACTGTAATTGCCTTGCATAATTTGTGCAGAATTTGGGTTTCAGTTTTATTTCATTCCACGAAGTTGAAGAACTTATCAAAGCATAGGGTTGATTGGACTTGTCCCTCTTGTAGCACCGGTGTTGATCTCACTGGGCTCTTATGGTTACGAAGGAACTGAGATATTTTGGTGTTTGCCAGAGATTCTATAAGGATGAGGAGGTTGGATGGTAAATTATGTGAACTTATCAAGCCTTTATACTCTTTTATATGTAAGTAGTTAATTATCTGGCGGAATATGCTCCGTTCAAATTTCTGTTGCAACCTTGCATTTGATCATTAGTTTTAAATTTGTGAATCTGGTTAGGTACTCCTCTGTTCAAACCTAAAACATGAAGGTTTTCATGTGAATTTTTATAGAATAAGCTTATTTGAATTTTTCTGCTTTTTTGTTCTGATATGTGTTTCCTGGAGTTCTTCTGACCATACATTGTGTGGTATATTTTTCTTTATATATATAAAGAAAAATTTTGTATTGTAAATTTTACAGGTGTCATCCAACTGTAGGTTGACTGCCATTTCCTGTTGGGGGAGAATGTTGGAATTTTTTTTGTACCAATAATAGTGCACCCCCCCCGTTTACATTTATTATTTTTTATCTAGTTCTTGTATTCGATTTTTTTATATTTCGTATCTTTTATGATTCTTAGTTTCGTATATTTTGGGTTTGTAAGAAAAGGGAAATGCTAGCTTCTTGATGATGTCACAAGCCCAGCGCGAAATTCAGCCTCTTTTGAAATTCCAGTGACGAGGATATTGGACGTTCGTTTCATTGCCCGGCGCTGAAAATGGAATTTTGACGAGCCTCCTTCAAAGAAGAGAACCCGGCAAGAATACCCTGGACATGCAACGAGGCATGCTTCTGAAAACTATCTATGTTGCTATGGTCTGCACTTATTTGGAAGGCGTGTAATTTTTTAAAACAATACCTTATTTTACGTGGCTACAGTCTTTTTTTTTTTTTTTAAATTACATTTTCACCTCAAACAAGGCAAATTGCCACTTTGGTGTAGGGGGCTACTATCAGGGGCAACAACTACTGGGGTACTATGTAGAGATTTGGGCAGCAAATTGTCGGTTCACGTTACACTTGAACTTCTGCACGTCAGTACTGTTGGGGAAGCAGGGACCTGGAATGGAATTCCAAAGTCTAGCGGTTCTGGGGAAGAAACTATTGGAGTAGAAAGATCTTTTACATCTAGGGATCTCTACAGTGTGGGGGTGGGATTTAGCAGCCTGTCGGGTTTGTCGAGGGTGCTCACGTCGTGGGGCACAAGTGATTGCAATTTGTCAGAGCATTCACCACTAAAATACTTGTAGAACAGGCAGAGGGATGCAACATTTCGTCGATGGGACAGAGGCTGAAGCTTAGATGCCAGTTCAGGGCCTATCAGGTTTGTAACTCTCTTTTGAACCTTGTCAAGGAGCAAGAGACTAGTAGCAGATGCACCAGCCCAAGTGTGACAGGAATACTCCATACATGGGCGGATGGTGACCTTACAGAGGTACAGGATACTTTCAGGTGTTAGTAGTTGTCTAGCACGGTAGAGAGAGCCCACCTTTCTTGCAGCGGCCCTGGCAATGCCTTCAATGTAATTGTTCCGACTCATGTTTCCTGTGAACGTTAGGCCAAGCAGTTTGAAAAATGTACTCTCAGATAAAGAGTCATTGGCCATTGCTATAGGTGGTAGAGAGGGTTTTTGTAATTATTGAATGAAACTAGTTTAGTCTTGGTGGCATTGAAAGTGACCAACCATTTTTGTCCCCATTCTACTACAGATTGGAGGTCTTCCTCTCGTGTTTCTGTCATTTCTTTAGAAATGTGTTCATTCGTCTTCCTGTCGTGCCTGTTATAGAGTGTAGTGTCATCAGCATATATACCCATCTCAGAGGCAATTTTGTCGGGGAGGTCATTTATGAATATCAGGAACAATAGAGGTCCAAGGATAGACCCCTGGGACACTCCCGCATTTATATCATATTGTTTAGATGTATGACCGTCGAGGACAACCTGGATTTTTCTCTTATCTAAGAAGGATTTAATTATGTTAAGTATTTAATTATGTTAAGTATTCTAACAGTGATACCGTATGATCTAATTTTTCTGAGGAGACCCTCATGCCATACCCTGTCAAAAGCCTTAGATATATCTAGAGCTACCGCTCTGCCCTCCCCTGCTTTGTCTAGTGAATGGTATATACATTCAGAGATTACAGTTAGGACGTCTGCTGTGGAACGACCTTGTCTAAATCCATATTGTTGGTCAGTCAGAAGTTTAGCATCTGTAAGGTGATGGACTAGAGCATGATTAATTAAGGTCTCAAATATTTTGGCAAAAAGTGGGAGGAGGCTAATGGGGCGATAATTTAATGGGTCAGTCCTTTCACCAGAATTCTTGAATACTGGTACAACAGAAGCAGTTTTCCAACATCCCGGAAAGCAAGCTTCATTAAGGCATTTGTTGTAGAGATGGAGAGAACTGGAGCTACTTCAGCTGAGCATTTTTTTAATAGCACAGCTGGGATGAGATCAGGTCCACATGCTTTTGAAGTGTCAAGATTTTTTATGATAGCATGCAACTGAGAAGGGGTGATTTTCAAATCGTCAAGTGTGGCATCTGTCCGCAAAGGAAAGTCCGGGAAAGGGTGATTAGCAGTGTGGAGTTGGGGCAAACCGACTGGCAAGCATTCATGATTGTTGGATAGTGGGGGAATTGTTGATTGCCCATTATTTACTACACTGTTGTAGATTTTCCAGAAGTCACGGGTTCCTAATTTCTGTGTTTCGATGCGTTTTTTGGGTGGTTTCAGTAAATTCTCTCTTAGCTGTTGCTATTTCTTTCTTACAGGTACTTCTGGCTTCTATATACTTCTGTCTGTTTGAATTGGATTTATGTCGGTTAAATCTGCAGTTCACGTGCTGCCTTTGCGCAATGGCAGCTGCACATGTGGAAGTAAACCATTGGGAAGAGTGGGGCTTGCTATAAAATACATGTGCTTTAATTACTGTTATCTTGTTGTTTTGAGCAATGACTCTTCCATTTTGGCTCTAGAGTTTAGGGCAATTTCAACTATTATCGCTACATGATTAGCATTCCCAAGTGGGCTCTGGGCGTTCGTAACACAATCATCAGGAATTGTGGTCAGAAACAGATCTAAAAGTGATGCGTGTTGTCCTTGCTGGTCAGGAAAACGGGTTGGAAAAGGCATCTTGCCATTTCGAATAGAGTTCGTCAGTTTCTTTCCGCCATTCTGTTTTGATGAGGTGAGTATGGCGCTGAGTTTTGTGTTTTATGTTGTTACAGCAGAGTACTTTTCCGAAGTCATTTGACTTGAACTCCAAACCATTATCCGACTCAGTATTTTTATTTTGCTGTATGGGGAAATATATGCGAGGAATTTTTCGGTGGCAGGTATGGCGTCACTTTTGTTTTTAATAAAATATACAAATACAGCACCAGAAAAGTCATCAGTGAAGGAGATGGCATATTTATTCCCGTTTAAATCCGCTGGTTCTATGGGGCTGGCTAGGTCTGAATGTACTAAATACAGAATATGTTGCTCTTTTGTCGGGAGATTTATTTCTGGAGAAATTTTCCTTGGATGCAGACGTTACAGTTTTTGTTGTTTGCAGTCTTATTTTTTATTTTCATCCCTTCGATCACAAAGAGTAGTTTTGTTATGCCATCGTAATTGCAATGACTGAGTATTTTGTGCCATGTGTGGATATCGTGGCATTGATAACAACTGTCTTCTGCATTTCCTTCTTTCATAGTTTTTAGGTAGTATAGTCTGCTGCACATGTGTATTTTGAATTTCGTTCCATTTTTATGTTTTAGTATATTTCCATCTTTTTCGAAAATAACTGTCACTCCATTTTGGGTCACAGTTTTCACAGAAAATATATCCTGTGGATATGAAGGTATAAGTAGTGCCCCTTTTAGGGTACTCGTAATGGAGTTTCCGCTAGTGTCTAAAAGGCAGACTTTAACGTCTCCTCTTCTTAAGGCTAAGCCACTGGTTTTAGTTCCATCTGCCATGTAGTGGTTCTCAGAACGGAATGTTGGGTCGAAATTCTTAAATTTCTTTGTGTCTGTTATAATGTGCAAAGTGGCCCCTACATCAACTAGTAGGTTCGTATGCAGTATTAAGTTCCGGGTATAGTAGTAGTCCTCCATTTTGAATGCGAAGGAGTTTTCTTCGGTGTCAGCTGCCTTTTTTATTGTATCTTTTCGCTTATAACAGCAGAACTCCCTTTTATGGGTTTTACTTTTACAGTAGCTACACCATTGTTTTCGCTAGTTGTGTTTGTTGTTGGGACATTCTTTCAATAAATGTCCTTTTCTGCCACATGTGAAGCACAATATTTCACGTTTGTCATGGTGGTGATTGGCTCTCCATCATATTCTCTGAAAAAGACGATGTCAATTTCATCACTTTGTCATTGGTCGACTGGATTTTATGTTTCATCGTCGAAACCATGGAGTTCTGTTTTAAATTACAGGAATGTTATTTCTTTGTTGTTGTGTGTCACAAATCGAAAAAGGGTCGTAGCAGCTTGGTAGTCTTTTAATATCATGGTGATAATTAGGGCATCATCAACTGTTTGCCCAGCATTTCTCAGAGCTGTTAAAATTGTCTCAGTTCTTATCATGCATTCTGTGACGTTTTCGTCTCTTTTCTTTTTGAGAGACATGAGTTAGGTGTACAAGGAGATTACCTTTGGTTTTCCTTTGCTTGCATAGTGTTCACGTAATATTTTGAGAGCTTTTCTCCAATTATCTGTAGCTCCTCTCATTATTAAGGATAAATTTTTGTCGTCCAAAAACTGTAAAAGTTTGGCATAAGCATCTTCATTTCTCTCAGTGTCGCTTCCATCTCTATTAGGGTGCATACCTGAAATGGCATCGTTTAGGCCAAGCGTGCGTAAATGACATAAAAATTTTGTCTCCCAAATTTTGTATTTGATTTCATCTCCGTCAAATAAAAGTCTGTTCCATTCTTACCACTGCCACAGCTACTGGAGAATCAACCAAATACATCATGTGTACTCTGTTAGTATTTGATATGGCATCTTGTTCCTGTGCATTGATTAGAAGACGACTCAGGCAATTTGCATTTTCATTGTAATTGTAGGCTGCTAGAAAGAGGGCCCAGCATTGAAGCCGGGTTGCAGCAAGAGAAGGAATCGGTTTGTGTTCAGCAAATGCGCCCAATAACAGCTTGTGGTCTGTGAACAAAGTAAAATTATCCCCATACAAATATTGGTGTAACTTTTAAACCACAAAAACCAGGTCTAGCCCCTCCTTCTCAATGTGTGCATAGTTCTGTTCTGCCTCTGACAGCGTTCGTGAAATGTAGCATACCGGTTTCTCCTTTTCATCTTCCATTTTATGAGCCATTACAGCTCCTAGGGAGAAGCGTCTACTTGCACTAGAATAGATTTGGATGGCTCAAAATGAGTTAAAAGGGGTGCAGAACACAACAACTCATTTTGTCCAGCACCCCACGCCCACGGAGCACCTTTCCTCATTAAGCTGTGAAGCGGTTTTAGTATTGTCAACAAATTTGGTAAATGACTGTGATAATAATTAATTGCCCCAAGGTAAGCTTTTTATTCTGTAATGTTTTGTGGTGGAGATGCGCCTATCATAGCAGCTACCTTATCTGGAAGAGGTGCTGTGCCTTCCTTACTGATTCTAAAACCCAAATATGTTACTTCAAGGAGGAGAAGCTTTCATTTACTTCTCTTTAATTTTAATCCTGCCTAATCCAGAGCAGCCAATGCACTCCGTAGATTCTTGACTATGGTCATCATGGCTTGAAATTAAAATGTCATCTACATGCACCTGGCAAAAAGGTGATGTTTTTCAATCTTTTGTCCATTTCCCTTTGAAAAGTCCCCATGGCACTGTGCACTCCAAATTGTAATCTAGTGGGCTGGTATAATCTCTGATGGGTGTTTACTGTTAGCAATTCCTGGGTTTCTTCATCCAATTCCAATTGCTGATAGGTATGGCTCAAGTCAAGCTTGCTAAATTTCTGACCCCCCCCCCCTCTCAAAATAGCAAGTATATCCTCTGCCCGAGGTATGGGGTAGTTGTCACATGATGATGCTCGGTTTACTGTTTACTTGTAATCTCCGCAGATTCATAGGTCACCATTATCATTTTTGGCCACTGGTACAATGGGGGCGGCCCATCTAGAGTACTCCACTCTTTTGTAAATTTCCTGGGTTTCTAGGCGATCTAATTCTTTCTCCACATCCGCTTTTATGGCATAAGGCACTGGTCTTGCCTGACAAAATTTGGGACTCACTGTCAATGGGTATTTTCACCTTAAAATCCTTTAAGCACCCCATTTCCTCACTAAACACTGACTTGTAAGAAGTTTTTCTAACCTTGAAGGAGAATCTTCCTGATATAAAGGAAACATGGCCCACTGTTGTAGATCTGTGCTAGGAGTCACAAATGAAAGAAACCACAAGTAGTGTATAAAGTGTATAAATATAATATGTATTTATCATAAAGAATACAGGAGCCACTGAAGTGGTATGAGAGGAATGTGTTCATAGCATGCAGTTAAACATAGTATGAATGTCTCCCTCTAGTCTCTGAAACCAGTGGTATTTATAGGACTGGTTGATTCCACTTGGTTCTCATATAGGGGTGATTTGTACCCCACAACACTCTCCAAGCTAGCTTTACCTTATTTAATTTAACCAGTTGTAGCCAAGTAATGTCAGTACATTTCCTTTTACCACCAGCAAAGGTAGTCAATGCTTTAACCTTTCCTGCATTACTTCCATGTCTGTGGTCCCATGTGGTTTCACTAACTCGCCAGTGTATGTTTTTAACTTTACATGGCTTTCTTTTAGATCCTGAATTTGGCCAATTTTCTTGAATTTTTCTAGCCTCATTATTGAGCATGAGGCCTCTGTGTCCACTTCCATGATCAACTTCCCTTGCTTAATTAGTAGTTCCACTATCACTGGCAGTGTCCGAAGTGTAGCAATTGTGTGCAGAACTAGTTTTTTCATATTTATTTCCATTTCTTCTGTGCAACAATTCTCCTCCACATTGTTCACCATCCTTCTTTCCTTCCCATGTGTTGTTGAACCAGATGGCCTGGTCTCATCTTGTCTACATTTCCGATGAGTATGTCCTATCCGCCTACATTTAAAATATTTCTTGTTTTTAAACTGGCACTTGTCCGCCTGATGGGCAGTGCTTCCACAATGATAACATTCTCTCTTCAATGGTAACCTGTGGACGGAAATTTCACTTCCACTTGCGGATACTCCTAACTTGGAATATTTTCTTGCAGATTTCATAGACACTGCTATTTCAATGGCCTTGTTCAACGTTAGTGCCCTTTTGCCAAGCAAGCCTATCCTGCCTTGACAGAGTACAAAATAGGCTTCGTGGCTAAGTGGGGTATGCCCTTTTCTCTTCCCTGCAATCTCTCTCCCACAGAAGAGATATTGCGAGCCTGTCTTTGTTTTATCGTTATTTCCATGGCAGGTGCTCGTCTGAGCTCCAATCTCTGGTCCCCCCTCGCCGATCTTTCACAATAAATACCCGTCTAGCTGAAACCACTGTCATTAATTTTCCCCACTCTTTATCTGTATCTAAATCAAAGTGTAGAGTCCATGAGCAAAGCTTCTTTCTTAGAAGTGCACGACTGTAGAACTCTCTTCCGTCTGCCTGTTTCCCACCTGACTAAAACTTGGGTGTCTCCAAGTCCAACATAAACAAATTCCTGATGAAGCGCCCCCTTAAGTAAGACACTTTATCAAATCTGCAATACTAACGATTACTACGATACTATCCCATTGATTTACTGTACACGCAATAACCCTTATCCCTGAGTGGCTTCCGGGCCTTGATAAGTGGTGACCTCCATGTAAAAAAAACAAAAAAAACACCAAATGATCATGTATGTGTTCATTTACTTTTTCTTTGAAGTTGCAATGTTCTGACATTTTTCACTGTGCGGCCACAACCAACAACCGATAAAAAGTAGTATTTTCTTACCTTCACTCAATACATCATTGGCAGTAAAAGAGAACTTCACTCTTTCAATATAGTGCAAGAATTCCTCTTCTGCACTGTCCTGTTCTTTAATTGTGCCTAGCAATGCCATTTTCTCTGTTCCTCGCTAATGCAGCACTTTTCTGTGAGGTGTGGATTTTCACCGTTTTATCTTTTGTTTAAATTGCTTTCATATTGTTCCTCCGCATTATCTGCGCTTCATCGCCAATGTTCTTTTTAAAACACACAGCATGAATAAAAACACATGAAGCCAAATTCTTCTGGTTATATCATAGAGCGTTAAGGTCACCTCTAAAATGGCTATACCTAGTCTGTTTATTTACAATCATAAAACACAGAAAAAACTGGCTACGCCCTCTGGTTGTAAAAGGCTGTAATTAGTCACATTAGGATTAGTGATGTAAGGGAAGTAACTCTGCTCAATATATTACACTTCCAGAATTCAATAGTGCGAGCGATATCTACACAATTTTCTAGAATTTGCTCAAGGGAAGGAAAATTACTACCAATTTTGTGCACCTGTTCAGATTTAAATAAAGCTGGCAGATTACTAAAAACTATGTGACTAAGTAAACGACTTCCTGGGGTTCCACATTCCAGAAAATTCATTCCAAAAGAATTCCTCAACTCGTAAACCTGCATTTTAACCGTATTGAGAAATTTCCTAGTCAGTCTGTCTACACCCAATATGGTGGAAAATATGGAGTCTACAGTACTATTCTCATCCAAAAATTCTTTGGAGAGGAGTTGCAAAGCCACCCCATAATTAACTTCAGAAACAGACAAATGCCTAATCAACTGAAAGGCGTATCCTGTAAGATGATTTTTTAATTTTTTGTGAGACTAACCGTAGCCCTCGGCGCAAGAGGGTCCGTGTGTGCCTGGCGTGTGGGGTGGTGGCTGATCCTGTGGTCGGGGCAGCGGACGAAAGAGTTTCAAGATGGCGCCTGCCTGCTTTTATTAGAGACGGAATCTCACAGGATTGCAAATTAGCTAGGCCATCTTGAGGAATAAAAATCGGTCCATTGGAGGTGCGAGGCAGTCGGGTTCTGACGTTCGTGGTGATCAGTACAGTGACCGTTGGGTTCCGTTTCTATTCGTGCAGTCAGCTGAGCTTTGTTAGTTACCTTCGCGCCGTGGCTGTCATTGTTTGTTGGTTCGCTGTGTGTTGCCGTGGTTCTTCAATGAAACGCTTCGTCGCCCACGATGAGACTCCCCGTCTCCTACACAAGATACTCATACATTTTTTTAACCTGAATGCATCAAGATTAGCAACGCAATTGAGAAATTCTCTATGAAAATTTAAATATGCCAATTTATCTGCTTCTAAGTCTGTCATTAAACTTGGAGCATTCTATCCTAGGAGCTAAAGCAACTCCTTTAATCTTCCCTGACGACCTTAAACAAGGGTCATTATCTGCAATCTTGACAGGCTGTAATTCAAATAATTTTTCTAGTACCTGCATCGTAAATAAGGCACCATCTTTATTAAAAAAATTCAATGATGCTTTCATCAACATTTTCAGCTAGATAAATATTTACGATTTGTTCCTCCAACAGGCCGACAGACACTTGACTTTTATACAAAGAATATTTAAATTATTCACCTCAACCAAAGATTCTAGAGACTAAATACGACTAAGATTTTATCTCTAGTCAACGTTAATTTTTCCAACAAGGAATCTACTGAAATAGTAGCCACTTCGCTTATTAGTCTCCACCCACCCTACACCTACTAATCGGACCCAAGAACAACTCTAGGGAAAGGTAAACAAATATAGGGAGGGGGTCTAACCGACAATGATGTAATTCAATTTTGGTGCCCAAAAAGACAGCCAAACCCAAACTGAACAAGAAGACAATATGGCGATGCAAAAGAAAAAAGAAAACCTGTGAGAAAGAGAAGGGACAGCAGTTACAGAGTGAACACAAATACAGAATGGCTGAGCAGAATAGTTCATCAATTTTATTCAAACAAAGAACAATTCTATTGAAAACGTTCTCAGGCGTCTGTCGTAGCAGAATGATTTCACCCAAATTTTTTATTCAAGACAGGATTAAAACCATTCAGGTTAGAATTCCACCAGTTCAATGACATCTAGCAGAAATTCATAACTAGGTTTAATAGAGTAGTCATAAAATTAGCAGAACTTTAACTAAATTTGAGCAGAGTATCAGAAATTTAGCTAGTAGCCTAAATTAGCTGAATGTATGGATAACTAGCCACTTTTTTAAAAATTCAATTTTCATCCCAAACAAGACACATTGCCACTTTGAAGTAGGGGGCTAACATCGGTGACATAAGTTGCAGGGGTATTATGAAGGGAGATGAGTAGCAAGATGTCTGTTCACATTACACTTGAACTTCTGCATATCAGTACACTTGGGAAAGCAGAATCCCGGAAGGGAGTTCCAAAGTCTAGCAGTTCTGGCGAAGAAATTATTGGAGTAGAAGTCTTTCTTACACCTAAGGATCTCTACTGTGAAGGGATGGGATTTAGCTGCTTGTCAAGTTTGTCAGGGGTATTCACGTCAAGGGGGTACAAGTGCTTATAGTTCGTCAAATCATTCACCATTAAAATACTTGTAGAACAGGCAGAGGAATGCAACCTTTCATCGATGGTACAGAGGCTGAAGCTTAGATGATAGTTCAGGACCTATCAGGTTGGCGACTCTCTTTTGAACCCTGTCCAGGAGTGAGAGACAAGTAGCAGATGGACCAACCCAAATGTGACAACAGTATTCCATACATGGGCGAATAGTGGCCTTATAGATGTAGAGGATACTTTCAGGCATAAGTAGATTTCTACCACGGTACAGAGAGCCCGCCCCCTCTCGGGGGCACCTTTGTGGCCTTCGGGCCAAGATCAAAGTGTGTTGACCACATTTGTTAGGGTCAACAAGGATTCCAGGACAAAGGCTCTCTGGGCCATGTTAGATGCCGCAAAGGATGCAATCCTGGGCCAGCAGCTGGTGGACATGGAGCATCCTTCGCTGAACAATTTAGTTTTCAAGTGTGAGGGCAGAGTCCCTGTTTTCATCCACCCCTCCTTTTACGGGGCACTAAAACTAACCTTTCCCCTGGACGTGGGAGGCGTGGCCAAGAATGGATTACCCTCAGCTGACTTACTAACCGGAAGCCTTGGACAAGCCTGCCACGTCCTCACTCCCGAGGATTTCAGGCCCGTGTGTGACACTGAATAAGGTAGGTGAACATGGCTTTAAACTTGGCTACTTATAATGTGAGGGGCCTCAGATGTCGAAGCAAGCCACGCGCGTGCTGAGAGATCTGGTGTCCCTCGAGGTAGATATTGCCGCTATACAGGAGACCCACTTTATTTGTGACGGGGATTGTCAGGTGCTGGTGAACGATTACGATGTTTACTCAGCATATGGCAATACCTGTAGTCATGGAATCTCTTTGCTAGTAAATCGCACCCTATCAGCGTCGGTGAATGTTGTTCAGCAAGACGGGGACGGGTGGGCGATTGTCGTCGATGTTGAATAGCAGTGTGTTTCGGATAGTCGCAGTTTACGCATCTAATTCCGCTATGGAGAGGACTTCCTTCTTTCGACAGGTGGCGGGCTTTATAGATGATCCGGAGAGGGTAGTCTTAATGGGTGATTGGAATGCCATCCTTGATCCCAAGATAGATAAGGTAGGGGGGACTAGTGGGTCGGTGTGGTATGACAGCAGTCTGTCTGACCTGATGGCTTCGTGTGACCTGGTCGTGAGATGTGGACGTGGCATCCTAATGCGCCTTCCTATTCAAGTACTTACTTGGATCGGATGTTAGTTGGAAGAGGTGATGTAGATTTTCTATCTTGCCCAACGTTCCACTTTTTAGGACACTCGGACCATAAACTAGTTATGGCCCATCTGAACTTGAGCTCTAGGCCTAAACTGGCCGGATACTGGAAGTTCAACAGCACCTTGTTGGAGCTGGAGGACTACCGGTTGAAGGTTACAGAGATAATCCAACGGGCATTAGTGGGGGCGGTAACTGGGAGTAAGTGGTGGGTTAGTCTCAAGGCTAAGATTAGACGCTTCTCGGTCAAGTACAGCCAACGCCTCTCGCTAGATAAGGTTAAGGCCAAGAAGCGTATAGAGAATAGGCTGACCCGGGCGGTGGAGGGGAGGGACATCCTAGAGATAGCACTAGCTAAACAGGACCTCAACTGCTTGGCTAGCGAGCGGTACGAGGGCCAGATAGTTAGGGCTAGGCTAATGAAAGTCTCGAACAAAGCTGTTAATGTAGACGCTGTAAGGCGTGGCTCGGACGGGTACATTCGAAAAGTAAACGACCTGGAAGGGCACGCTCTCATGTCGACGTGGGAGATTTGCAAGGGGTTTCAAAAGCATCTATCGGAGCGCTTCACCCAACTACCCAGACTCAGGGTCGAAGAGTTTGGCAGCTATTTGGCCGACTCGCCCCGCCTCATGGCGGCTCGAGCAGCTAGCTCTGATGGTCTTGTCGCGGAACATGAGATCATTACTGCGTTGAAGCAGGTCGGCTGCAACAAGTCCCCGGAGCTTGATGGTCTACCCTAAGAATTCTACTTGAGGCTGTCGCCCATGTTGGTCCCTATTCTGAAGGATATGTTCAACCATTGGTTTGTTCAGGGCTCCATCCCTGGGCAGGTGACCAAAGGAGTGATCACATTGCTGAGGAAAGGTCAACGGCATGGTGGGGAGGAAGATTTAGATGATTTCAGGCCCATGACTCTTCTAAACATAAAGATTTTGGCCAAGGTTCTTGCGAATCAGTTGCAGGTTGTCATCACTGACTTGATCGAACCAGACCAGAGCTATGCTGAGAAGGGGAAATCGATTCAAGACAATCTTCATCTGATATGCACGATCATAGAGGGACAGAAGTCAATGCCGAGGCCACGCTGATTAGTTTGGATCAGTCCAAGGCTTTTGATAGGATGGACCATCGGTTCCTGGGATCTGTGCTGGAGGCTGCCAGATTTAATCCGGACTTCCGCAAGTGGATCTCTGTACTGTATGACAGGTCGACGGTAGCGGTGCAGATCAACGGTAAGCTGTCGGAGTCTTTCACCATCTCCCGTTCAGTGCGACAGGGTTGTCCGCTGTTGCTTCTCTTGTACGTCCTGGTGTTGGAACCCCTCCTTCACAAGTTAAGGGACGAGGCAACTACACCAGTCCTGCGTGGGATAGCTCTCCCTGGAGGCACACGAGCCAGGGTTTCCGCGTTCGCCGATGACGTCACCGTGTTCGTGTCTTGCCCCACGGACATTCAAGTGGTCACCGAGGCGCTCGCTCGATACGAAGAAGTTACGGGGGTCGTCTTCAATCGCAGTAAGTCGGTAGGTCTGCGGTTGGGTGCCTGGAACGGAGTAAATTCACTTCCAGGCATCTTCAGTTGGACCGATGGCCCGGTCCGGATCCTCAGTGTGTGGTTAGGACCAGGTCTCCAGCTGAAGAAAAACTGGTCGGAAGTGGAGACTAAGGTCGAATCCTCTGTCAAGACTTGGGTTCGAAGGAATTTGTCCTTGAAGGGTCGGGCGGAGGCGTGTGCTACATATGTCTTTCCGCTCATCCTTTACTGTCTGTCTGTACTTCCCCTCCCTGCAAAATGACGAATCAGCTTACAGGAGCACCTCGACACACTCTTGTGGAACGAGGGTGAGCATTATGTTTGCAGAGAGGTCTGTGTTCGAAATCCGAGCGAGGGAGGCTTAGGACTGCCCGATCTCTGGTGTCACAAGCATGCAGAGAGGTTGGTCTTCCTGAGCCGTTCATTGTACGTAGACGTTCCATGGGTCGCTGCGGTTGGAAGCTCGTTTTCTAATCTCACACCTAACCCCTCGGTCTCCGCCGAGCTTCGACCGAGGGGGGAACAAACATTCTACGCCGAATGCCAGTCTGCACTTAGAGCATTGCCAGGGACCAGTGTCCTCAAACAATCAAGGAACAGGCTTTATTGGGAGCTAGTGGGGCGTAGCACAAAGGAACCGCTAGTGAAACGGACGGGGATGTCGTTAGAGGAGGTCCGCTCCCAGTGGAGTTGGGTGCCGGGACAGGACTTTCTTACAAACTCGGAATTTTCCCTTACCTGGCGACTTGTCCAGAATGCACTGCCCCTCCTTGAACAACTCAACCTGTACAATGAAGAAACCCGGGTCTACTGCCTGCTCTGCGACGAGGACATGAGGGAAACAGCCGGACATGCCTTTTTCCGCTGCAGCAGGCTCAAGACCCTCCTAGGGTACGTCAATGAGGTAACGGCTTGCACCGATGCCAAGTGCTGGCTTGAACTCGACAAATCATATTTTGTGGAGAACATTAATCCGCCGCTGCCTAGGGAGAAAAGAATAGTTTTTCTAGTGATACTAGCAGTAGCGAGGATGGTCATATGGATCACACGCCTCAAGCGAGTCCGCGAAGGGATATCTGTTCCGGATCGGGATCTGATCATCTACTTTAAACATCTGCTTAAAGTAAAGATCAGATGCGATTGGAAGAGGTTGCCTCAAGTGGCCTTTGACAAGAGGTGGGTGCATGACGCTAGCTTGTGCATCCGACGAGGCGCCAAGTTTGAATTCGTGTTACCACCATAAGCATCACCTACGGAGCCCATCCCGCTAAGTTAGACAAATAAAAAGTAAAGAGACTCCTGACTAGTGGTACAAATGAGATCCTGTCCCCCAATTTTTGTTTTTTGGCACTAGAGAACCTTCCGAGGCTACCCTACCACTACCCACCCCCTATCTCTTTGTTTTATCTCCCCCTGATCAACCCCTACTCGAAGGTCGCCGCCTACCCCCCCCCCCTCATCTTCTCCTTTTTTGTTTTTGATAATTATTTATTTTTCCTCCCTACACCCGACAAGAATCCTTCCCAATCTCCACTAGGGATCTTCCCGCTTGTTTTCAGTGCCCCGGAAAACAGTAGGTGATCTAACTTTGTAGATTAGCTCAGGAAGGGACCTTACTAACAATGCACTAGGCAATTGTAATTTTTGCATATTTTTCTAGATTCCCCACTCCCCAACACGAACTGTTTTTCTTCCAAAATTCAAGAACTTTTTATTTGCCAATGAATTGAACTTTTTTCACACGCACACATTTTAATTTAAAAAAAAAAAAAAAAAAAATTTTACACACACACACACACACACACACACACACACACACACACACACACACACACACAAACTAATTATATTCTTTTTTGCAAAAACGCTGGGGTTTTCATTAGTTAGTTTAGAGTCCACAGAGTGAATGAGGCATTATGGTAAATGTTGCCAGTCAAGAGTAAAGCCATTTTCACTGTAGTAACAAAGACCCTGCAACACTCTCCCACCCAGATCTTAAAGGGCCCCTTGTGCCTAAATTTGTTTTGTAAATTTGAATTTTGCTTTTAATTTATTTTCATTTTACATTGAATCATTTTGATTGTAATTTTCATTTTCACGAAATAAATTATATATAAAGATCAAAGTGTAGTATCTGTTCCGACAGATGCTGCAAGCAAAGACGATTAAAGTGTAGTGTCTGTTCTGGCAGATGCTGCAAGCAAAGACCATTGCTCTTGTGGCAATCTTCTGGTCCATGTAGGGGCAATCCTACTTGGGCTATCTGGCAAATCACTATCCAGCTCCCATTTCCCACTTCTTGGGAGCTGGTCCCCTTTTCCCTTCCCCCTCCCCTTCACTCCTCAAATTAAAAATCGGCCTTGTGCCTAATTTGCTCGGTAGGGGAGCAAATAAATATCGCCCGCCCTCCTCGCGGGGACACCTTTGTGGCCTTCGGGGCAAGATCAAAGTGTAGTATCTGTTCTGGCAGATGCTGCAAACAAAGACCATTGCCCTTGTGGCAATCTTCTGGTCCATGTAGGGGAAACCCTACTTGGGCTAGCTGGCAAATCACTATCCAGCTCCCATTTCCCACTTCTCGGGAGCTGGTCCACTTTTCCCTTTCCCCTCCCCTTCACTCCTCACTTTAAAAATCGGCCTTGTGCCTAATTTGCTCGGTGGGGGAGCAAATAAATATCGCCCACCTTCTTCGCAGCAGCCTTGGCAATGCTCTCAATGTATCTATTCCAGTTCATGTTCCCTGTAAATGTTAGGCCGAGGAGTTTAAAGGGAGTACTTTTGGGTAATGTGTTCTTGGCCATTGCTATTAGTGGTAGTGAAGGTTTCTTGTAATTATTGAAGGAAATAAGCTTAGTCTTAGCAGCATTGAATGTGACCATCCATTTTTGCCCCCATTCCACTACAGATTGGAGGTCGTCCTCAAGTGTTTCTGCCATTTCCTTAGATATGTGTTCATTTGTTTTCCCTTAGTGCCTGTTATAGAGCGTGGTGTCATCAGCAAATATACCCATCTCAGAAACAATTTTATCAGGGAGGTCATTTATGAATATCAGGAATAATAAAGGTCCGATGATAGACCCCTGAAGTACTCCCGCATTTATGTCATATTGTTTAGATGTACGACCATCGAGGACAACCTGGATTTTTCTCTTACTTAAGAAGGATTTAATTACATAATGTATTTTTCCAATGATACTATATGATCTAATTTTCCTTAGAAGACCACCGTGCCATACCCTGTCAAAAGCCTTAGATATATCAAGGGCTACCGCTCTACCCTTCCCTGTTTTGTCCAGTGAACAGTATATGTGTTCAGAGATTACAGTTAAGATATCTGCTATGCCTAAATTGCCTAAATCCATATTGATTGTAGATAAGGAGTTTAGAAGCTGTACGGTGATGGACTAGAGCTTGATTAATTATGGACTCAAATATTTTGGTGAAAAGCAGGAGAAGGCTAATGAGGTGATAATCTAATGGGTCAGTTCTTTTGCCAGAATTCTTGAAAACTGGTATCGCAGAAGCGGTTTTCCAGCAGTCAGGAAAGCAAGATTCGTTAAGGTATTTGTTGTAAAGTTTAGAGAGAACTGAAGCAACCTCAGCGGAGCATTTTTTTAATAGCACAGTCGGGATGAGATCGGGTCCACATGCTTTTGAGGTGTCTAGGTTTTTTATGATACCATGTACCTGAGAAGGCGTGATTTTCAAATCATCTACTTTGGCATCATTCTGCAAAGGAAAGTTTGCCCAACGATGGTTATCCATGGTTCATAGTGACCAAGGTCCTTTAAATTATACAACAATAGAACAAGAAGGAAGCAGAAAACGACAGTTTATAATGTAAAACAGTTTATTGATAAAAAAACATTAAGAAAAGGTAAAAAAATATAATATTAATAAAAGAAGATGTAACATGTTTACTTGTGACTGTAACTGCTTAAATTTGTCCCTTTAGCCTGGTCAACCGACCATGAGTAACTATAAAAAAAAAATAGAGAGAGTGCAAGACAGGAGGAGAAAGAGAGAAATAGATAGATAGAAGAACACACTGAGATACTTATTTTTAAAAAGGTCGACCATTTATATCTTTTTTACTTGTTTACAGAAATAGTTCAACCACTTTGACTGTCATGTCTTTTTTCCATTATTCTCAACATATCCTTAAAGTTCGTGTTAATGATGAAAAATAATCACGAATGTTCATTCAAAGTTCTGTACTGACCAAAGATTTAGGCCACAAAAGCAAAATTAATACTACCATTCCCTTTTGCATTATATTAAACCTTCCTTTCCCTACAGTGAAAAAGAGACAATTCTGATTCTTTGGCCTTCCTCTCGCCGGGTGGTCCTGCTTGCTGACTCGTCCCCCACCGCCTGCTATCGTCCAGAGAGACGAGGGTAGGTGTGGATGTCCTTTATAACTACTACAGTCAGAGAGTTCATGCGACTAAGTCCAGTACGCACGCGTTTATAAAAACTGCTACATAATGTATCTTACCAATGCTTCGCAGTGTTAACTTAAAAATAAAATAATCATTCAAGTTAGTATTTGTGTTGTGTCTTATTCATATGAGATAACAGCAATTATTTACAATGGTGACCCCGCCTAAAGAACACTGCACCTCATCAAAAGAACTTTACACTAAGAAATGAACAACGTAAACTGGACTCGTACCGAAAAGAAATGAAACACACTTTGGAATCTTCAGGAAAATACAAGTGATTACTCATTTTCGTCGCAAACGTTTCAAAGAAAACCTTCGACGTAAGTACAACAATACTATATTTCCCCCCTCCTTCCTAGTCAACACACACACACACACACACACAAAAAAAAAAAAGAAAAGATACACACATATATATATATAAAAAAAAAAAAAAAAGAAAGGAAGAAAATGGAAGAATCCAGTGTGCAACAAATAAACATAAAAGCTCCTGAATTTATGGAAACGGCAGTAAATGGCTGGTTTTCCATTCTGGAAGCCCAATTCCACCTACGCAACATAACAGCTTCAACAACCAAATTTTACGCTGTCATATCATCACTGCCTGCAGAAGTGGTAGCTAAAATACCAATAAATATTTTTGAAGGCAGGAAATATGAGGAACTAAAATGCTCCTTAATTGAGTCCCACGAAAGGACCAAGCCAGAATTGCTCGACAAACTAATGTCAACTAACACTATAACTGGCCGCCCTTCCGCTTATCTTCAAGAGATGCTGTCTATTGCAAAAAGAATAGGTATTGGCGAAGAGATTGTTCTTCATAAATTTTTACAAGCCTTACCCGCAACAATTTCCCCGGTCATTGCCTCACAGAAAGAATTAAACCCATCTCAACTAGGAAAACTAGCGGACGAACTAATACCCTTGTTAAATAATATAAATGCAACAGCGTTTACCGCTCAGCAATCTCAACATATTGACAAAAACAAGAGCAACGTTCGAATACCGATAGGTGTTAAACCATTTTTCCCCGAACAAAGGACAAGGATATGTAGAGCACATATTTACTTCGCGGAACAAGCCAGAACCTGCAAACCCTGGTGCAAATGGCCAAGGAAGCGAAACATAAAAATGTTACCAAGCTCACGCCCACCCACACCCACAGACTCGGAAAACTAGTTGCGCGAGCCATGTCCGTCCCCTTGAGTTCGCAACTACTACAAGTCAAAGCAAAACTAGGGACAAAAACATTAAACTTTATTGTAGATACAGGCACAAGTATCTCGATAATACCAGCAGCCATGATAAACGGTGTCACATTACACCCAACACCAGTATCGCTAACCACTGCCAATGGTGAGAAAATAGAATGCCACGGCCAAGCTAACCTCGAAATTGGGATACCAAGTTTGAGAAGATCATTTTCCTGGACATTTGTTATCGCAAACGTCACCAATCCCCTCCTCGGACTTGATTTTTTAAATAAATTTGGCCTTACAGTGGACTGCAAAAATAGAACAATTTACGACCTAGTTACTACCACCAAAAAAAAGTTACTGTTAAATTCTGCAGCACCAGTAAATGTGGTCATAAATGAAATAGAACTGCCGGTATTCATAAGAAAAAGCCTGGATAAACACCCAGAAATTATTTCTCCGCACACCAACAAAAACAGTGAGTACTGTGGTGTTTATCACAGAATCGACACAGGCAGCCACTCCCCAGTCTTCGCTAAATCCAGACAACTGTCCGCTGAAAAGCTGACGGCGACGAAAGAGGAATTCAAACGTTTGACAAACGAAGGTGTAATAACCCCTTCAGACAGCGAGTAGTCAAGCCCACTACATCTGGTACCCAAACAAAGTGGAAGCTATCGTTGTTGTGGAGACTACCGCGCCTTAAACAGCATCACTAAAAGTGATAGATACCCCATCCCCAATATAAACTCCTTTACGGCTAAACTCACTGATAAACAGCGATTTTCGAAAATTGATTTGATTTCGGCATATCATCAAATTAAGATGCACCCCGATGATATTCCAAAAACTGCCATAATCTCACCGATGGGACTCTATCAATATGAATACATGCCGTTTGGACTAAAAAACGTAGCGGCTACATTTCAAAGATTTATGGACAAAATTTTCCGAGATATCAACTGTGTTTTCATTTATATATTTCCGAGATATCGACTGTGTTTTCATTTATATAGACGACATATTGATCTTCAGTGAAAACGAACAATCCCACAAACAAGATATCGACACAGTTTTTCAAATCTTAGAAAACAACAGCCTAAAAATATCTCTTTCCAAATCCATCTTCAATGTGACATCTCTTGACTTCCTAGGATTTAGAATCAATTCAAAAGGAATTACACCAACTGCAAATAAAATTAAAGAAATAGAATCTTTTCTGTGCCCTAAAGATGCAAAAAGCCTACGCAGATTTCTGGGTATGGTAGGATTTTATAGGAAATTAATACCAGGATTTGCGAAATTAGTCTTACCCCTATCTGAGAGAATGAGACTAACACCGAAAGGTTTAATCACCTTAAATACATCGGAAAAAGAAGCCTTCTCTACTATGACAAAAATACTTGGTAACCTAACAGAATTACCCCACCCTCAACCAACTTGTACCCAATATCAACTAGTAACGGACAGCAGCAAAGATGCAGTAGGTGCTGCCTTACATCAAGTCATCGATGGAACCCCAGTACCAATAGGGTTTTTCTCAAAAAAACTCACAGCAACACAGACGAGATATTCCACTTTCGACCGTGAACATATTTGGTCGTATTACACTTTCGCCACATAATAGAAAGTCGCGAAGTATTGCTTCTGACAGACCATAAACCAATATGCGGTGCATTTCACAGTCTAAGACCTGCAAAATCAGATAGGCAACAAAGACAACTAGCCATCATCACAGAATTAATTTCAGATATTGCCCATGTGAAGGGTGACCAAAATATAGTTGCAGATTGTTTATCTCGCCCAACATTTGCTGTACAAATAGATATGTACGACCTCCCTGCACTCGCAGATGCACAGAAAAGAGACACCGAAATACAGTCCTATCCAGACTTAAAGAAATTCGCATTATATGGAAAAGATCAATTTGTGTTATGTGATACATCAACGTCATACCCTAGACCTTTTGTACCATATACACTACGGAAATCTATCTTCGACAGCTTACATTCAGTATCACATCCTGGAATAAAATCATCTATCAAAATGATTAAGGCTAGATTTTACTGGCCACATATGGATAAAACAATTAAAGAATTATGTGCATCATGCACATCTTGTCAACAAGCAAAAATATACAGACATACTAAATCACCAATTCAAACGTTGGAAATACCATCATCAAGATTCCAGACCGTACACATTGATATAGTTGGACCACTACAGTCAGAGAGTTCATGCGACTAAGTCCAGTACGCACGCGTTTATAAAAACTGCTACATAATGTATCTTACCAATGCTTCGCAGTGTTAACTTAAAAATAAAATAATCATTCAAGTTAGTATTTGTGTTGTGTCTTATTCATATGAGATAACAGCAATTATTTACAGTTCCTTTGTTTGGCTTTTTTTCAACAACAGAATCTCACTTCACAGCCCAGCGGAGTTCATTTTCCTTGGCGTCTGCACAGCAAGCGATTCTCATTTATAATAAACAACAAATCTTCCGACACTGACATTTCGAATTTTTATGTCTTTACTGATATTCCAGATTTTTGTGTCTTTACTGACAAGTCTTCTTCAACGAGTTCATAGTTGAGTTACGACATCAGAATAAAAATATCACCTACACTTGGTGAGTTTCTCTAACTTCCTGATTATCAACAGGTTTAAAGTCCCATTAAGACTGTTCCAATTTTAACGTTTTCATTGGCGGAGACAGAGTCCACACATCTGCACCATCAGAAGGCAAATCTCTAACTTCTAATTTTTATGTCTTTATTGACTGTACCATCAGATTACGAATTCTCCAACTGACGAAAATATTGCAATCTTCGAAAAACAAGTGGGAACTTCCCAAACCAATCCACAAGTACTATTCAGTCACCTGATACAACAATCATCATCATAAGTAATAAAGAAAAAAAAAAAAAGAAGAGGAAAAGAAGGGAATAAAGATTAAGCAAAAATAAATTCCAACTGTGTCATTATCGAGGATGTCAATAGATTGAATAAGACATAACGACAGATCAGCTTCTATAAAAATGGCGTCTTTATTTACATCCGACAAAACATGAGTACACCGGTAAGGGGGTGTAACTCCAGCCGGTGAAAACTCTTGTTCAGTCCCTCATGCAACATCTTCCCTTTTCTCAATAATAAAAACAGAAGATAAAGACAAACAAAACAAAAAAAAACAAAAAAAAAAACACAACAAAAAGTCTGATAAGAATTAAAACAGTCTACAAAACACAGTGATCTAGGCATTCCTTGGGCTGACTACCCTCCTACCTAACAGGGATTATTCTGCCCTTTCACTTATGTTGTGAAATCCTTGAATCTCACAGGATCTCTTATTATTCTTTCTGACCGTGTTGTCCGCAACCTTTCCGGACTTGGTTTTGTTGACTCACAGCATTCACCTTTTCCTTAATCGTTATGTTGTCTACCTGTCCATAGTCTGAACTACAACTGTCGTTTTCCTGGTCCTCATTGTAGAGAATAGGAATGACTATTAAGACGGGACACACAAAAGAGTGACACCGTCGTCTGATGAGTAGTATAAATAGAGCACGCACGCACGCACCGGTAGAAAAACTACGACTACGACGATAGTCGACTCGGAAACTTTACATGGCGCTACGAACAGGATTTATTTTTCAACATAATTTCTTTTGCACGATTTTTGGAGTATAATGGCGTCAGGACAACACGAGGACGGCCAATACATGCAGTTGATTCAACAACTAATAAATCTGCAAAGAGAAAACAATGAGCTTCGCGGAGGGAGTGCCTCGAGTCGGTCTAACACCAAGAAACCAGACCAGCCACGTATCGAACATGGATTCACCGACGCGGACTGGGCGCTTTTCATCGACTCGTGGGCCCGATACAAACAAATGTGCGGCCTTACCGACCCCGTGGAAATCCGCAATGAACTAAGGACAGCCTGCTCAAATGAGGTAAATAAACTTTTATTTGACTTAGTTGGGCCTGAAACCCTCAATTCTGTCACAGAGGAACAACTCTTAAGGCATATACAGTTCATTGCGGTGAAAGGTCTACACCCGGAGGTGCATAGACATAAATTTCATAACATCAGACAACAGACGGGGGAGGGACCCGCACAGTTCTTGGCAAAGCTTCGGTCCCAGGCACGGTTTTGCAATTTCACGGTTCTGTGCCCCAACGAGAACTGCCGGCAAGCTGTAAACTATTCGGAGGACATGGTAGCTGGCCAACTCGTAGCCGGTCTGGCAAATGCGGAGTACCAGTGTAAATTGCTGGCCGAAGCAAATATTCTAACCACTGTGGAGCAGAAGCTTCACAGGCTGGTTAGTTTAGAAACTACAGAGACGTCTGCTCCTCAGTTGCAACGAGGGCGAGGCTCAGAGGGACACTCGACTTTTGGCCTACTAACAACCGAAAAAAAAACATCTCGGAAGGAGCAGCCGCTACAAAACCCCTCAGAATAGTCCTTGTGAAGGGTGTGGGAGGACCTCACACCCCAGTGGGTTAAAAGGGCAGAAGAACTGCTCGGCGAGGGGGCTGAAATGTTTTAATTGTGGCATCACAGGCCACTTACAAAGAGTGTGCCGGAAACAGGAGAGGTCGACGGCGGAGTCAACAAACGATACCACACGTCAATCGAATATTTTCGGCAGCAGAATGGAGGGGGCACCGGCATGTTACAATCAAAAAGGTAGAATAGCAGTAGTGCCACACCTTGCATGGAGCAGTGGTGGGTTCAGGAGAAGTCCCCCTGAGCCACCACCCTCATTAATGGTTGATGTGTCCCTGATACCAGAGTCCCAGGCTAAATTCGGGTGCGCTTTGGATAAGGGAGTAAGCCGTCGAAAACACCGCATCCAGGCCATTGCAGATACCGGTGCCCAGACGTGTTCGAGTGGCCCAGAAATATTGAAAATATTAGGGTGCACCAGCAGGATCTTGATACCTACCACCCACAGGATACGAGGAATCACAGACGAACCCCTAGATATCAAGGGGGTGGTCCTGACTCAGATTAAGCTCGGTCAGAAGGAAACGCGACAAGTGGTCTACGTTTCAGAAAACACGTCAGGATTCTACTTGTCAGAATCGGCCCTCAAAGACCTAGGAGTAATCAATCGCGACTTCCCGCATCGAGTATCAAAGGCCGATTTATCGGCTTCAGAAAGTGGGACAGCACCGTGTGGATGTCCGAAAAGAGAATCCGTCCTGGATAAGCCAGCGAGGATCCCGTTTACCCCCACTGAAGATAATAGGGAACGGTTAGAGAAGTGGTTACGTGAACACTTTAAGTCCAGCGCATTCAACACCTGCCCCCATCAACCGTTACAAGTCATGGTAGGGAGGCCGCTGGATATAACTTTTACCCCGGGGGCGAAACCATCGGCCATACACACACCCATTCCAGTCCCTCATCACTGGAAGAAAAGGGTAAAGGATGATTTGGATCGAGATGTTGTGTTGGGTATTATCGAACCGGTACCAGCAGGCACACCTACGATCTGGTGTTCGAGGATGGTAGTCGCTCCAAAGAAAGACGGGTCACCAAGAAGGACGGTAGACCTACAAAAATTGAATGCAGCAACGATGAGAGAGACTCATCACACACCGTCCCCTTTTAATCAGGTGTCCGTGGTGCCTGCCCAAACCAAAAAGACTGTCTTGGACGCATGGAATGGGTACCATAGTCTGCCACTCTCCCCAAAAGCCCGGGACGCGACCACGTTCATAACGGAATGGGGCCGTTATCGGTATCTCAGGGCTCCCCAGGGTTTTCACGCATCCGGGGACGGGTACACGCGCCGGTTCGATGACATCACAGTTGACATGCCTCGAAAGACCCGGTGCATAGACGACACACTCCTATGGGACAGGTCCTTAGAATTGGCTTTCTGGCATACTGTGGTAAAAGTGGGATAGTCTTTAACCCTGACAAATTTCAATTTGCTGACGATGAAGTTGAATTTGCCGGCTTTGTGATAACCTCGGACGGCGTGAAGCCAACTAAAAAAATGACGGAGGCTATTCTCAATTTCCCGACCCCAACGAGCATTACTGGTATCAGGTCCTGGTTTGGTTTAGTTAACCAGGTGTCGTATACATTTGCACAGGCCGATATAATGGCCCCTTTTCGAGAGTTGCTGCGGACAAAGAACCGTAAATTTTACTGGGACGACACATTGAATAGACTTTTCGAACTGACACTTCCCAGCAAATCGAGGGGAGTATACAAGCATCCATCATAGCTGCATACGCACATGACCCCAAGTTCCGAGCGATCACCTGGGATAGGATAGTCGCAGCTGCAGCCACCGATGAGGAGTGCCGAACGTTGGCGTCATACATTCAAGACAGGTTCCCAAGGTCACGCCACGAACTACCACCAGAAATCCGGCAATTCTGGCCGATGGCAGACCAACTATATTGTCTGGAAGGGGTACCCATAAAAGGGGACAAAATTTTGATACCAAAACGGCTTAGAGCCGAGGTGTTAGAGGCATTACACTCCGCCCATCAAGGGGCGAACGGTATGTTGGCTAACACCAGACAGCGGTTATTTTGGCCTGGTTTAGACGCCAGCATCCGACAAACAAGGGCGCAATGTCGGAGTTGCAATTCGATCGCCCCATCTCAGCCTAGGGAACCATTAATGCCAGCCATAAACCCGGAATTCCCATTTCAAAAGACAGTCACTGACTTGCTAGATATGCACGGGAAAAGTTACATGGTATACGCGGACCGATATACCGGTTGGATTGAGGTCACACCACTACCATCAGGAAGGGCTGCAGCGGTGTGTAACGCCCTGAGGGTTTGGTTTTGCACGTATGGTGCGCCGGAGGAAATATCATCCGATGGAGGGCCACCATTCGATTCACTAGAATGCAAATCGTTCCTAGAAGACTGGGGTGTAAAAAGGCGCATATCATCTGCACATTACCCCCAGAGTAATGGCCGAGCTGAACTGGCCGTAAAAACGGCCAAAAGAATGCTGATGGACTGCGTTGATGGCTACGGACACCTACATCATGATCGGGCAGCACGGGCGATGATGACTCATAGGAATACGCCCAGTCAGGACCTTGGATTGTCGCAGGCGGAAATGCTATATGGTCGAACAGTAAGGGGCCATCTCCCCGCACTTCGCAAAAAATACTGCATCCACAAGCGTTGGACGGAGACCAGAGATTTGAGAGAGAGGGCGATGGCGAAAAGGCACGTACTTAACAAAGAACAGTACGACATACACAGCCGCCCCCTCCAACAGCTCCGAGTCGGCGAGTCTGTGCAGGTGCAGAATCAGGAGGGACCAAATCCACGATGATGGGCAAAAACTGGGAGAGTCGTCGAGACAATGGGTAACAGGCAGTACAGGATACGGTTGGATGGTAGCGGCAGGATCACATTACGCAATCGCCGTTTCATCAGGAAAATCAAACCGGTCATGGATACGCCGGAGTATCCACCCACTCAACAACCCCATCAACCACCTCCCCAAACACCAAGAAGGGAGGACAGCAAACCACCGTGCAACATGCATGAGATGATGGAGGTGGAAGAAGCTTATTGTGACACATCAGAAACAGATATGGAGGTGGACCAAGATCCGATCAACCACAAGCCGATGCAGACGAGTCCGGTCCCACGACGCAGCATGAGGGTAACACGAGCACCAAGGCCACTTTCCCCTCAAATGCAAGGACCAACTCACTACTACACGGAATTCTCCAGTCACATGACCACAAAACAACGGTAGTGTGGTCACATGGTGGGGGGAGGGCATGTAGAGAATAGGAACGACTATTAAGACGGGACACACAAAAGAGTGACACCGTCGTCTGATGAGTAGTATAAATAGAGCACGCACGCACGCACCGGTAGAAAAACTACGACTACGACGATAGTCGACTCGGAAACTTTACACTCATATTGGGTTTTGACAGCCTGCACCTTCTTTTTCCTTGATACTTTGCATTTCGCGGCAAAGTGGCTTTTCCCATTACATTGATAATAGGTCTTGCCAAATGCAGGACATAACTCTTTTCTCGGTCCATGCCGCAGTGCACACGCCCAGCAATCTCTGTCAGTTTGTGCCGATGTCTTTCTCCTCGGTTTAAAATCAACCTTATTCACTCCTTCAGGCCTTAGGATTCTGGACTGAACCGTGGCATTTTCAGACAGCTTACAAATGTCAATACATTTTTGTAAGTCTAACTGTCTTATTTTCAATAGTTCAGCTTGTGTCTGGGGGTTGTGTATTCCCAGCACTACCTGATCTCTGAGTACTGATGAAACGCAATTGTCACAAAAATTGCACGTTTTTACTAATGTCCGAAGTGCCGTAATAAAGGATTCCACAGTCTCTGATCCTCCTTGCTTTCTAGAATGAAATACGTAACGCTCGTAGGTTTCATTCGTTTCCCCTATAGCGTATTTATCGAATGCCTGAATAATTTCGGTGGGTGTTCTTTCATCCTCAGGTGTTAGAAATTGAAATCCGTAGTAAACTTTCAATGCGTCATCTCCCAATGTGTGAAGCAAAAGTGCCGTTTGATATTGTAATGACTGTCTCGTCAAACACGTAATAATGGCGTAGTTATGCCATTTCAGTTTAAACAACTTCCAGTTCGCCGATAAATTATCTTCCATACATAAGGGCGCTGGTGGTCTTATGCCAGCCACTGGTCTGTTTGTTTCTTTCATGCTTCCTTCCGACATTTTTTTTTTTTTCTCCACGTGACGTACGTACGAATTAAAATTTTAAACAAGAACAATAAAGTTACTTATCTGTTTCTGCAAATAACTTTCCGCTTCTTATCCTTTTGTACATCTTACTTAGACATATCTTTATCCCACTCGCGGCCACCATGTGTCATTATCGAGGATTTCAATAGATTGAATAAGACATAACGACAGATCAGCTTCTATAAAAATGGCGTCTTTATTTACATCCGACAAAACATGGGTACACCGGTAAGGGGGCGTAACTCCAGCTGGTGAAAACTCTTGTTCAGTCCCTCATGCAACACCAACAACACTTTCAATTTTCACAGTTTGATATGACTCATTTAGTCTTTCCCTTCCTTGAGGTTTTCAAATCTCAACGTGATTCGTTTAATCTTTTGCTTTCAAATTTTGATACGACTCATTTAATCCTTCGCTTTCAAATTTCGATGTGACTCATTTAATTTCCCCTTTGACAACGCTTTCAAATTTTGTCTTCGTCACAGCGACTTTATTTTCCAGGCTGAAATAGCTTATAATTTAAAAACAAAAAGAAATGGATTCTTGTCAACATTCGAACATTCTCAGTTCCGACCAGATCAGTCCGGTTCTCCTGAACTTCGCTTCTGCTATCTTGACTTCCGGCCTTGTATTACCTTATTCCTGTGTCTAGCTTCATTGATATGCAAATTACATCAAACTATACAGGTTCCTTCAAACTCTATTAGCAACAATTTCTTCAGTCATTGCCCCACAAAATGAGTTAACTCCTACACAACTTGGAAAACTAGTGAATGAATTTATGCTCTTGATATAAACCAAACACAATTCATCACTCAGCAGAATACAAAAAAAAAATAATAAGAAGAAGAATAAAAGCATTTTAAGAACCGAAAACTAAAAAGTGTAGAGTACATCTCTATTTTGCTCAATAGGCATGAGCGTATAAACTATGATGCAAATGGCCTAAGAAACAGAATATAAAAATGTTACCAACCCCTTAACTGCTACCAAAAAGAATTTTAAATTAACTATAGTATCTCCAGTTAATTTGGTCATCAACACAATGGAACATCTTCATTTATTTGAATCAACCTGGATAAATACCCAGAAATTATTTCTCCAAACAAACAAAAATTCTTGGTAAAATTATGCATGAGAACATAAATGACTTGATTCTCATCAGCTATAATCCAAACCAAAGCTAAAAAAATAAATTACTTGAGTGTCATCAGCTATAATCGAAACCAAAACCAAACCTTATGAAAAATTCTTGTATAAATTATTTATAAGAAAATAAATGACTTGAGTGTTTCATAAGAAAATAAATGACTTGAGTGTTTCATAAATCGATTTTAATAGTTTCGATTACAGCTGATGACACTCAAGTCATTTATTTTCTTATAAATAATTGTACGAAGAAGTTTTGGTATCGATTATAGCTTATGACACTTAAGTCATTTATAAGAAAATAAAATACTTGAGTGTCATCAGCTATAATCGAAACCAAAACTTATGAAACATTCTTGGTAAAATTATTTATAAGAAAATAAATGACTTGAGTGCCATCAGCTTTAATCAAAACCAAAACTTATGAAAAATTCTTGGCAAAATTGTTTATCAGAAAATAAATGACTTGAGTGTCTTTAACTATAATCGAAACCAAAACTTATGAAAAATTCTTGGTAAAATTATTTATAAGAAAATAACTGACTTGCGTGCCATCAGCTTTAATCGAAACCAAAACTTATGAAAAATTCTTGGCAAAATTGTTTATCAGAAAATAAATGACATGAGTGTAATCAGCTATAATCGAAACCAAAACTAAAACTTATGGAACATTCTTGGTAAAATTATTTATAAGAAAATAAATGACTTGTAGTTAATCAGCTATAATCGAAACCAAAACTTATGAAAAATTCTTGGTAAAATTATTTATAAGAAAATAAATTACTTGAGTGTCATCCGCTATAATCGAAACCAAAACCAAAACTTATGAAAAATTCTTGGTAAAATTATGTATAAGAAAATAAATGACTTGAGTGTCATCAGCTATAATCGAAACCAAAACTTATGAAACATTCTTGGTAAAATTATTTATAAGAAAATAAATGACTTGAGTGCCATCAGCTTTAATCGAAACCAAAAGTTATGAAAAATTCTTGGTAAAATTATTTATAAGAAAATAAATCACTTGAGTGTCATCAGCTTTAATCGAAACCAAAACTTACGAAAAATTCTTGGTAAAATTATTTATAAGAAAATAAATGACTTGCGTGCCATCAGCTTTAATCGAAACCAAAACTGATGAAAAATTCTTGGCAAAATTGTTTATCAGAAAATAAATGACATGAGTGTAATCAGCTATAATCGAAACCTAACCCAAAACTGATTAAAAATTTTTGGTAAAATTATTTATGAGAAAATAAATGACTTGAGTGTCATCAGCTATAATCGAAACCAAAACTTATGAAAAATTCTTGGTAAAAATATTTATCAGAAAATAAATTACTTGAGTGTCATCTGATATAATCGAAACCAAAACAAACACTTATGAGCAGTTCTTGGTTAAATTATTTATAAGAAAATAAATCACTTGAGTGTCATAAGCTATAATCGAAACCAAAACTTATAAAAAATTCTTCGTACAATTATTTATAAGAAAATAAATGACTTGAGTGTCATCAGCTGTAATCGAAACCAAAACTAAAACTCATGAAAAATTCTTCGTAAAATTATTCATAAGAAAATAAATGGCTTGAGTGTCATCAGCTATTATCGAAACCAAAACTTATGAAAAATTCTTGGTAAAATTATTTATAAAAAAATAAATTACTTGAGTGTCATCAGCTATAATCGAAACCATTACCAAACCTTATGAAAAATTCTTGTATAAATTATTTCTAAGAAAATAAATGACTTGAGTGCCATCAGTTATAATCGACACCAACACCAAAAGTTATGAAACATTTTTTATGAGAAAATAAATGACTGTAGTGTCATCAGCTATAATCGACACCAAAACCAAAACTTATGAAAAATTCTTGGTAAAATTATTTATGAGAAAATAAATGACTTGAGTGTCATCAGATTTAATCGAAACCAAAACTTATGAAAAATTCTTGGTAACATTATTTATGAGAAAATAAATGACTTGAGTGTCATCAGCTTTAATCGAAACCAAAAGTTATGAAAAATTCTTGGCAAAATTGTTTATCAGAAAATAAATGACTTGAGTGTCTTTAACTATAATCGAAAGACAAACTTATAAAAAATTCTTGGTAAAATTATTTATAAGAAAATAAAATACTTGAGTGTCATCAGCTATAATCGAAACCAAAACTTATGAAAAATTCTTGGTAAAATTATTTATAAGAAAATAAATGACTTGAGTGTCATCAGCTATAATCGAAACAAACAATCAAAACTTATGAAAAATCCTTGGTAAAATTATTTATAAGAAAATAAACGACTTTAGTGTCATCAGCTATAATCGAAACAAACAATCAAAACTTATGAAAAATCCTTGGTAAAATTATTTATAAGAAAATAAACGACTTGAGTGTCATCAGCTATAATCGAAACCAAAACTAACACTTATGAAAAATTCTTGGTACAATTATTTATAAGAAAATAAATGACTTGAGTGTCATCAGCTATAATCGAAACCAAAACTAACACTTATGACAAATTCTTGGTAAAATTATTTATAAGAAAATAAATGACTTGAGTGTCATCAGCTATAATCGAACCAAAACTTATGAAAAATTCTTGGTAAAAATATTTATAAGAAAATAAATGACTTAAGTGTCATCTGCTGTAATCGCAGCCAAAACCAAAACTTATGAAACATTCTTGGTAAAACTATTTAGGAGAAACTAAATGACTTGCGTGTCATCAGCTATAATCGAAACCAAAACCAAAACTTATGATAAAATATTGGTAAAATTTTTTATAAGAAAATAAACGACTTGAGTGTCGTCAGCTATAATCGAAACCAAAACTTATGAAAAATTCTTCGTAAGATTATTTATAAGAAAATAAATGACTTGAGTGTCATCAGCTATATTCGAAACCAAAACCAAAACTTATAAAAAATTCTTGGTAAAATTATTTATAAGAAAATGAATGTCTTCAGTGTCATCAGCTATCATCGAAACTAAAACTTATGAAAAATTCTTGGTAAAATTATTTATAAGAAAATAAATGACCTGAGTGTCATCAGCTATAATCGAAACCAAAACCAAAACATATGAAAAGTCTCGGTAAAATCATTTATAAGAAAATAAATGACTTGAGTTTCATCAGCTATAATCGAAACCAGAACCAAAACTCATGAAAAATTCTTGGTAAAATTATTTATAAGAAAATAAATGACTTGAGTGCCATCAGCTATAATCGAAACCAAAACCAGAACTCATGAAAAATTCTTGGTAAATATATTTATTAGAAAATAAATGACTTGAGTGTCATCAGCTGTAATCGAAACCAAAACAAAAACTAATGAAAAGTTCTTGGTAAAATTATTTATAAGAAAATAAATTACTTGAGTGTCATCAGCTATAATCGAAACCAAAACTTATGAAAAATTTTTGGTAAACATATTTATAAGAAAATAAATGACTTGAGTGCAATCAGCTATAATCGAAACCAGAACCAAAACTCATGAAAAATTCTTGGTAAAATTATTTATAAGAAAATAAATGACTTGAGTGTCATCACCTATTATCGAAACCAATACCAAAACGTCTGATAATATATTGGTAAAATTATTTATAAGAAAATAAATGACTTGAGTGTCATCAGCTATAATCGAACCAAAATTTATGAAAAATTCTTGGTAAAAATATTTATAAGAAAATAAATTACTTGAGTGTCATCGGCTATAATCGAAACCAAAATCAACACTTATTAAAAATTCTTGGTAAAATTATTTATGAGAAAGTAAATGACTTGAGTGTCATCAGCTATAATCGAACCAAAATATATGAAAAATTCTTGGTAAAAATATTTATGAGAAAATAAATGACTTAAGTGTCATCTGCTATAATCGCAGCCAAAACCAAAACTTATGAAACATTCTTGGTAAAATTATTTATAAAATAAATGACTTGAGTGTCATCAGCTGTAATCGAAACCAAAACCACAACTTATGATAAAGTCTCGGTTACATCATATTTAAGAAAATAAATGACTTAAGTTTCATCAGCTATAATCGAAACCAGAACCAAAACTCATGAAAAATTCTTGGTAAAATTATTTATAAGAAAATAAATTACTTTAATGTCATTAGCAATAATCGAAACCAAAACTTATCGAAAATTCTTGGTAAAATTATTTATAAGAAAATAAATGACTTGAGTGTCATCAGCTATAATCGAAACCAAAACTTGTTAAAAATGTTTGGTAAACATATTTATAAGAAAATAAATGACTTGAGTGCAATCAGCTATAATCGAAACCAGAACCAAAACTCATGAAAAAGTCCTGGTAAAATTATTTATGAGAAAATAAATGACTTGAGTGTCATCACCTATTATCGAAACCAAAACCAAAACTTCTGATAATATATTGGTAAAATTATTTATAAGAAAATAAATGACTTGAATGTCATCAGCTATAATCGAACCCAAAACTTATGAAAAATTCTTGGTAAGATTATTTACAGGAAAATAAATGACTTGAGTGTCATCAGCTATATTCGAAACCAAAACCAAAACTTATAAAAAAGTCTACGTAAAATTATTTCTGAGAAAATAAATGACTTGAGTGTCATCTACTATAATCGAAACCAAACTTATGAAAAAGTTTTGGTAAAATTTTTTATAAGAAAATAAATGACTTGAATGATCGCAGCTGTAATCGAAATTAAAACTTATGAAAAATTATTTGTTAAATTATTTATAAGAAAATAAAGGACTTGAGTGTCATCAGCTATAATCGAAACCAGAACCAAAACTCATGACAAATGCTTGGTAAAATTATTTATAAGAAAATAAATGACTTGAGTGTCATCAGCTATAATCGAACCAAAATTTATGAAAAATTCTTGGTAAAAATATTTATAAGAAAATAAATGACTTGAGTGTCATCTGCTATAATCGCAGCAAAAACCAAAACTTATGAAAAATTCTTGGTAAAATTATTTAGGAGAAAATAAATGACTTGAGTGTCATCAGCTATAATCGAAACCAAAACTTGTTAAAAATGTTTGGTAAACATATTTATAAGAAAATAAATGACTTGAGTGTCATCTGGTTTAATCGAACCCAAAACCCAAACTCATGAAAAGGTCTTTGTAAAATTATTTATGAGAAAATAAATGACTTGCGTGTCATCAGCTATAATCGAAACCAAAACCAAATCTTATGATAAAATATTCGTAAAATTGTTTATAAGAAAATAAACGACTTGAGTGTTATCAGCTATAATCGAAACCAAAACTTATGAAAAATTCTTCGTAAGATTATTTATAAGAAAATAAATGACTTGAGTGTCATCAGCTATATTCGAAACCAAAACCAAAACTTATAAAAAATTCTTGGTAAAATTATTTATAAGAAAATGAATGTCTTGAGTGTCATCAGCTATCATCGAAACTAAAACTTATGAAATATTCTTGGTAAAATTATTTATAAGAAAATAAATGACTTGAGTGTCATCAGCTATAATCGAAACCAAAACTTATTAAAAATTCTTGGTAAAATTATTTATAAGAAAATAAATGACTTGAGTGCCATCAGCTATAATCGAAACCAAAACCAGAACTCATGAAAAATTCTTGGTAAATATATTTATAAGAAAATAAATGACTTGAGTGTCATCAGCTGTAATCGAAACCAAAACCAAAACTAATGAAAAGTTCTTGGTAAAATTATTTATAAGAAAATAAATTACTTGAGTGTCATCAGCTATAATCGAAACCAAAACTTATGAAAAATTCTTGGAAAAATTGTTTATAAGAAAATAAATTACCTGAGTGTCATCAGCTATATTCGAAACCAGAGCCAAAACTCATGAAAAATTCTTGGTAAAATTATTTATAAGAAAATAAATGACTGTAGTGTCATCAGCTAGAATCGAAACCAAAACTTATGAAAAAATCTTTGTAAAATTATTTATAAGAAAATAAATGACTTGAGTGTCATCAGCTATAATCGAAACCAAAACCAAAACTTATGAAAAATTCTTGGTAAATTTATTTATAAGAAAATAAATTACTTGTGTGCAGTGGCGTAGCTAGGTCTTTTGCAGCCCGGGGCGGTAGTTAAATTTCCCCCCCCCCGGCAGTAGGGTGCCCGGAAAATTGGTATATGGAAAATTCGTCCATTTTTTGCTAGGTAGGAAAACTGGTCCATTATTATTAAGTTAACATTTCTTCTGTAGTTGCTTAATTTTCATACCTTGCTAAAATTACTACTACATTATCTAATTTTCCTAAATTCAATTAAATTAAAATATGAAAACTGATGTTTAATATTGTTTATTCATTTGAGATTTTATCTGCTTTCCTTTTGTTTTAAGTAGATGGTGGGGGTTGCCCGGGGTGATTTTGTCCATCCCCCAGCTAGCAATTGTAAAGTTTACAAGGAGTTATAAAAAGTATGCTACAAAAACAAACGTTTGATACTTTCAAAGTCTTAGCCTCATGAATTGGACAGTAATAAAATTAATGAATTCAAACTTTAGCATCTAATGTTATTTCCTCTTTGATGTCGGTGTATATACACCCAAATATCCAACTTTCTTTTCGCACCTATTCGATAAAAAATTATATGAAAGTTCCCCTTTAAGTATGAAATCTTTCTGAGGTCATTTTGTTTTTTTGGTGCTTGGCAAGCCTGGGCTTGGCCCTATCCTGTTAGGTCACCCGGTCACTGAGTATATCTCCAGAAATAATTAATGCTTGCATTTTTTAAACTTAGTGATTGAAATGAATTAAAGCAATTTATTCTCAATTAATGGAAATTTTGAAAACTCCAAACTGTTACACTATTTATCAAGTAATAATTTACAATTGCGTTTGGAGTTTTCAAAATTTCCATTAATTGAGAATAAATTGCTTTAATTCATTTCAAGATCGGTTTTTAATGTAGAGAAAGTTCAACCTAGATTAAAACAAAAAAATTGCCCCAATCTTGAAGGATATATTATATATATATTTGTTTATATATATATATATATGTATATGTATGTATCTACATGTATGTATGTATATATTTATATATATATGTATATGTATGTATCTACATGTATGTATGTATATATTTATATATATATGTATATATATATGTATATACATATATATGTATGTATATATGCGTATTTATATATTTGTATGTGTGTGTATATATGTATATATGCACGTATGTATGTATATATGTGTATGCATAAATATATGTGTATATGCACATATATATGTATATATGCACATATATATAGTTATAAAATAAATACGTATTTATTATAATGCTCCCATAATGTTGAGCATAATGAGAGCCGAAAATGGCAAACGGCCGTAAGTGAATATAGCAATGGTCTTGTTTAAAATTAGATCTTGTGTACAATTAGAGCTGAGGTCGGTTTGGCAATGACTGCCAATTGTTCCCATTTACTTGCCTCTCCACGAGGGCAGAGTTAGACACAAGGCCGGTTTTTAATGTGGGGAAATCCAGCTCCACAAAAAGGGGCACTCTGGATAGGAACAAAAATAAAAATTCTCAGTCATGAACGATTTCCCCATACTGACCGACGACAGAAAAGGAGAAGTGTATCATTAGAACAGATACTACACTGTGATATCAGCCCAAAGGCTGCTAATTGTTGTTAAAATATTTCTCCCTCGCTCTCTCAGATGGTCGGATTTCGTTCCTAGCTGGAAGTAGTTGCTAAAGTCTAGCCGCACCAATGAGCTGTAAACAGCGAAACAGTCCTGTGTGTGAATGACTATTATACACACACGCACACATATACATATATATATATATATATATGTAATTTAATTTAATTATGTTTTTACGTGCCTAAAATTTATTTTAGTTTATTTTATTTTATGCACGTAAAAAAATAATTAAATTAAATTAAATGCTTCCAAAAAGTTAGGGCGATTAATTCATATAATAATATGAATATAAAGAGCTTATAGCTAAGGTAGCGAATGTATAAAAATATATAAAAAATGTAAACAAACGCTTATCGCGGAACAAACGCTTATCGCGGAACAAACGCCAATAACAAAAACATCTTAACCTTATATATATATATATATATATATATATATATATATATATATATATATATTAGTGGATGTATATATATCATGTAATATTAATCGAATATTTATTAAAATGAAAAGTAAGAGAAGTTAATCGAATTAACAATTTCGGGTTTGTTTTATTATACACATAGATTCGAAGAAAAATTGTCAAAAAATAAAAAATGGCGCCAGACTTCGTTTAGAATGCGGCAAGTTCGGGAAATTGACTTAAAACTATATACATATTGAAAATACTCTTAGAAACCCACCGATTATATGTCACCCTATGTCACGCTAACATATATTGAATGGATTTATTTTGTATTTTTCGCATATACCGATAGACACTATGTTTTTCTAACTGATTACACGTTTTAAGTGAGTAAAAAACACTAAAAACTTGTCGAGATAGGTAGAAGAATAACTTATCTCGCCTTTGATAACATTTATTTTTTATATATTTTTGACAGTTTTTCGAATCTATGTACATAGTAACATCTACACATCGCTGGGACGTCTTGATTCAGTTGACCGGTCTAAGTATCAAACGGACTGTGGATACTAGATGGAGTAGTCGAGCAGATGCTGTAGATGTTGTGAGAAAAAAAATATTGGAAGTCGTCATTGCTCTGGAACAGCTCACAGAAGAAGGAGAAAATGCAACCACAAGATCAGATGCATCTTTAATTCTCAACTCGGTACTATCGTTTCCGTTTCTTTTATTTCTGAACCTTTGGAAAACTATTCTCCCAGAAATCAATGATGCCCAGAAATATCTTAAAAAAAAAGGGCTGGATCTGCAACAAAGTTATGTCAGGCTGACGGCGTTGAAAGATTTCCTTCTTCAGAATAGAGAAAAGATAGTGGACACTGCAATAGACGAGTCAAAAACACTCTGCTCTGAAATGGGGATAAGCATGGGGCGTCGTATTCGCAAAAAGAAACAAATGGATGGTGAAGAATTGACTGATGCAGCGCTGAGTTTTGATACTGAGTTGAGACGGGAAATGCTGTCTGTCATAGACAGATTGACTGAAGAAATATCTTGCAGATTTCAACAAGTTCACAATCTTGCAAATAAATACGCTTTTCTTATACCGTAAAATCTGCTTGATGATAATTATGATTGTCAGCTTGGTGGATTTGACGAAGATATAGAAAAAGAGAAATTCTTTGCTGAAAGGAAGAGGTTACAGTATGTTGTAAAAGCTTCAGAAAAAGACAAAATCGATGGACCTCTTGAACTTTTGAACTTTATACAAAGATACCAACTTGGGAATTCCGTCCCTAATATTGTGATCTTGCTGAGGATTTTCCTCACCAGAGCTATTAGCGTTGCTAGCTGTGAGCGCTCTTTCTCAAAACTGAAGCTCATAAAAATCTACCTTAGATCAGCAATGAGCCAGACAAGACTTACAGACTTGGCAATCCTCTCAATAGAGAGGGAACTTGTCGAGGAAGTGAATTTTGATAGTCATTGATAACTTTGCCAAAAAAAGGCGCGAAAAATCTGTTTGTAAATTTTCAACCGACTTGATGCCTTGCGACAGTTCTCTCACAAAAAATAAATTCATAGCCTTATTTGCCATTCATAAATACATTTATTTAAAATATATTAAAACTATTTTTAAAAGAGTTGAAACGTTATTAACAACAACAAATTTCTGAAAACCGAGCGATTACACACATGGATTTAAAAAAGCACCGATACAAGATGTTTTTTTTCTCTTCGGAGGGCTCGACCTCTTAATAATAACATTATGAAGACAAAGAAAAGAAAACTACATCGGACTATTCTCTCCTTGATACATCCATGTTATTTGGCGAAAATTCGGACTTTAACAACAACGACAAAAAAGTAAATAAAAATGATTTTATCATTTCATAACATTTTCAGGTTTTCAAATGTTCTCATTTAAATTTATTATTATATTTGCTTGTGTAGATAATTCATTTAATTTAACATTTTTTTTATAATTTGAATTATAAGTTTTTGTTTTGAAAAAATATTTGGTTTCTTTTATTTGCGTACCCAGTCTTTATTTTATTAGTGGTTCAGAGGCTGGGGAATGAGGGTGGAGAGTTGTGTTTCGATTTCGATTCTAGCTCATGGCACCCAAGTCATATATTATTATTGAAAAGAAATTTCAATTATTATTATAATAATATTCAATTATTATTGAAAAGAAATTGTTAAATTAACTGGCTACGTATACAATTACGTAGCCAGTTAATTTAATTTAACAATTTCTTTTCAATAATAATAAGTATGTAAACATTAATCTGAAAGGAATTGTGTGAACATTAATCCGAAGAAAATTGTATAATTGTTTTGAAAAATCTTTGGTCTTCTTTGACGAGTACTGTAATACGATGAAAATCTAGGACTAATAGCTGCAGTCTAACATTAGTTCCATGAAAATAAATATTTTGAGGGCTTTTGGAATTTTGAAGGTTAACAGATTATCAAATAGGGGGGGGGCAAATCTTACGATCGCCGCGGGCTGCAAAGACTGTTGTTGTTTAATTTTTCAACATTTTTCAGAACATGTAAAGCAACTGCTTTCTTTGAAAGGTTACATAGAGAATTTATGCAATTTAAAAAAATTGTTTTACAAATAAAATAAATTTACATCGTATTTTGAGGTTATTCTCATTTTAGTTTTAGTGATAATTTAAAAATAATAAATATTTATAATTAGTACCAATAATGAAAAATTAAATTAAAAATTTAAAAGAATCGGTTTTGGAATCGTAAAATAGGGACACATTTTTCCGATTCCGATACCTCCAATACTTCAGATTTTTACAAACTTTCACTATAAAATTTCAGATTTTTTGTTAGCTTTTATATATTTTTTCTATTTTCTATTTTTATCCTATCAAAATGCCGCCCCTGACATGTGCTGCTCGTAAATAAGAGACACAGTTTTCTGATTCTGATACCTCAAAAATTTCCGATTTTTTACAACTTTTTCAGTATAAAATGTCAGAATTTTTGTTAGATTTTGTTTTTTTTAATTTATTTTTTTCTACTTTCTATTTTTACTCTCTCAAAATGCCGCCCCCTGACATATGCCGCTCGCAAAATAGGGACACCTTTTTGCGATTCCAATAACTACAAAAGTTCCCATTTTTTACAACCTTTTCGATATAAAATTTCAGATTTTTTGTTAGCATTTTTTTCGATTTTCCCCTTTTACCATCTCAAAATTCCGCCCCCATGCCGCCCCCATGTCGCCCCCCCCCGACGCTCAGAAAATAGGGACACATTTTTTCTGATTCCGATACCCCCCAAATTCCGATTTTTTACAACCTTTTTGGTATAAAATTTCATATTTTTTGTTAACTTTTGTTTATTTTTATTTATTTTTTCTACTTTCTATTTTTACCCTCTCAAAATGCCGCCCCCTCAGGTGTGCCGCCCGAGGCGGCCCGCCCCCCCCCCCTTAGCTACGCCAGTGCTTGAGTGTCATCAGCTATAATCGAAACCAAAACCAAAACTTATGAACAATTCTTGGTAAAATTATTTATAAGAAAATAAATCACTTGAGTGCCATCAGCTATAATCGAAACCGAAACCAAAACTTATGAAAAATTCTTGGTAAAATTATTTATAAGAAAATAAATCACTTGAGTGCCATCAGCTATAATCGAAACCAAAACCAAAACTTATGAAACATTCTTGGTAAAATTTTTTATTATAAGAAATGGGAATCCATAAGTAAACAATAGTCACTCGGATGTAATCGTGACACACAAAATAAATAACACACACACTATCGTATTAATATATGGTATTGTTAAAAGTCACAAAAACCATGCTCCTTTTCTACTACTAACCCTAAGTACGAGTGGCAATACAAAAAAATATAGCAATTACATGTTATTTTATGATTTTGCTGATCGGCTTTAGAATTAGTGGTAAAAATTACTTAACTGCTCAAAAAGTTATAATATCGCAGAAATGGGATCAGTTTACATTATATTTATATGCACAAATGAACACCCATTCTAAATTCTAAAATAACGTTTCGGTTTGCTCACACATAATCGCCTAAAAAGTAGAATCTCATATGCTTTGGGTATTTTAAATGTAAATGAAAGTTTTTTTTTGTTTTTTTTTTTTAAGTTAACAATCTTCTTAATATTTTCTCTTCCAAAGTTTTGATAAACTTGTGAGATTTTCATCTATATTTTTACTTGTGCCAAAAACAAACAAAATATAAGGAAACATTAAATATTTCAAAGGATGTGGTGATCATACAAAACCAGCACCAGAAAAAAATTCCAAGAATGTTAAATCTGTGATATTAAAGTCCTAAGTCTCTAATAGATGCCGTATGGCCATTTATCAATAGGTGCTAAAAGTTTTTTAAAATCTGTGATATTGAATAGGTAAGTGAACTCTAAAATATTTACTTTGCTTACAATAAAAACTAATAAAAACAAATTAAATTAGGTTTGGAAAGTCTGAGGATTTCCTTGTGTCCAAAAAGATGCCATAAAACTTTAATTATTTCAGAAGAAGCTGATGACAAATATCCCAATGTACAGCTGGCGCCAACAAAATTTAACCCCCTCCTCTGCTCAGAGCTGGAATACCTTGTAATATCCAACAGGAAGGTATGTTCAGAATGATGTACCTCATAAGAGTATAATCATGATACAATTTATTTTATTAGTTTCATTTAGACAAGGTAAGGATGAGATTGGCCAATTAATGCCATCTTTATTAAGCCATTCTGGGCCATACATCCAGAAATTGAATAAGTGGGAAAACTTAGAAGTGTTGATGCCTCTAGTTAAAAGATCTGCCAGATTCTCCGACGAGGAAACATATTTTAATTTCGGTAGAATGCCAAATCTGATATTAATATCTTCTGAAAATTTTTGGATCTCTACGATCCTGTTTTCAATGAATATATTTTTCTTGGATCCCTTACCATTCAGGACCCATGAGAGGGCTACTTGGGAATCAGACATTAGGAAAAAATTATTAATGTCGTTATTATACTGCTTATTTTGAATTAATTTTGTCTAATACATTTTATTTCAGTCTGAAGTTAAATGCAAAATGTCTAGAATATTCTCCCCCCTCCCCCGAGAAAGAAGAAAAAAAAGTTTTAGGATTAATGCTTTACTCTCTATAAATATAAACGAAAACATCCCACCCACCATAACCCATTCTCCACCCCTTCCGCCATAAGCAGTGAAACTCGAATGACAAGTGTCAATGAGTGCAAAACTTTCCAACGCAATGGTGGTGCCTTTTTGGCAAAGAAGAAATCAGTTTAATGAATATCTGAACACGTGGAAACTCCCGACCGGTATTTTTAAAATTATTTCAGTGCTAAATTGTCCTTATTACTTTGTTTGAAGTGTCTCTTGGGAAGAAGAAAAACTGAACACTATGAAATTACAGTAATCTATATCTATTTCATTTCATTCGTAATTATGGGAGGGGAATTTATCTTCAGATATCTTAAATTTCGAATTAGAGCGACGGACTTATACCAAGTAAATATTAATAAGTCCTTACACCCCGCTTTTCTTCTTTTTTTTCTTTTTTTTAATAGAGAGTAGACAACGCATTGTGGATGCGTTATCGGCAGTTCTTGTTACTCTCGCTTCCTCTTATTTGTCCCTCAGTCCTCATTTCCAATGAGTGATGTTTCTGACAAAGCTGCTCTCCAGGACGACAGTACTTCATGAACAGTAGCCTGAGATGTCGGAAGTTTTCTGTTCCTATGGCCATGTCACTAGTAAGAGTGCTGGAGGTAAAGGTTTTATCTGGGCTGACGTTATCCACCTGATAGTCAGGGACCCGAAATTTGGATTAACCACTAAGGATGCCGTCCTATCAGCAGGTGCAAAATACTGAGGCTGCTGTATTGCCATTTGGTGAATGGACTCTGGACCATGCAGTAGTTTCGAGTGGGGCCGCTCGATGCCATACTAGTGGGTAATTGTTATGGCTTTACCTTATCATGGCTACAAAAAAAAAATCTTCCTCTCTTATTCTCTCTTACTTTCCCTCTCTATCTTGCTCTAACCAAGTCTGTCGACCTATTCCACAAATCCCAATCCTCAACATGACATACCTCCAGAAAAATAACACGTGTAAACCTAGAACCCCGTCCTCCAACGTAGACCCCTACTACCATGTCTCCTTCTCCAACATCAGGGGTCTATGTTCCAACCTTCCAGAGGTTGAAACCCAATTACAGGAGACGAAACCAGACATATTCTTCCTAAGCGAAACTGGCATTAGGTCGACCACTTCCCTTGACGAATTCATAATTAAAGGATACTCTAACTTAACATCTAAATCTGACCCCTAAGATCGCCATGGACATGGAATATGTGCCTACATTAAAGATGGCTTTCCGTGTGGTAGGAATATCTCCAGAGAAGACCCTAATTTACCTTATATGTGCTTCCGGGTTACACTTGTTTACACCACTGCATTTATATTTGCTCTCTATCACCCCCACAATAGCGGAGTTACTATATCCTGTCTGCTCACCCTTCAGCTAACATCCACATTTGTGGTGACTTCAATGTCCACAATGCGGAATGGCTGACCCACTCAAACAAGACTGATAGTGAGGGGAGGTTCTGTCATGATTTTGCCATTGCCTATGACCTCACCCAGATTATCCATGAACCCACTCGTGTGCCCGATACTTCCGGTCAGTATGCTAACCTTCTAGATCTCTTTCTCACAACTTCCCCTGAGCTATGTTCAAATTCCATTCTGTCTCCTATGGGATCTTCCGACCACTTGGTTGTATCAGTTAAGATAAAAACGAAATGCAATAAGTCTTCAGATGTACCTCTCCACTGTACTGTATATCGATACTCTACTGCTGACTGGAATAGCTTCCGTACACTTATATCCGATCTACCCTGGCATTCCATGTTTAAAAAGGATGTGTCCTCCATAGTATCAGGCCTGACCGAATGGTTAATTGTAGGCATAGACCGATTCATACCATCCAAAATATTCGAACAAAAACCTAATAGCCAGCCATGGTTCTCCCCAGAATGTGCTGCTGTCATCGCACACAGAAATCACTTTTTCCATAGCTACCAACGTAATAGATGTACTGAGACTAAATCTGCCTTCAGGACTGCCAGCAACTACTGCAAAGAGTAATAAAAAATGCAAGAGAGCTATATGCTTAGTCCGTTGAATCCAAAGTAGCTGAGCAGTGGCTTGGTTCCCAACAGTTTTGGCGAATAGCAAACAGGATCCTGAACAGAAGTGTGCGTTTTTTCCCAACTATCATCAATGGACCTGAGGTCATCTCGTCAGCATCAGATAAGGCCAAACTATTTGTCAAGAACTTTGCAGCTAATTCTACCCTATGCGATGAAGGCCATCAACTCCCCGTATTTCGTCATATAACAGACAACACGCTCTGTAACATACAAATATCTGTGCGTAATGTCGCCAAGCTAATCAAGAACCTTGATTGCAGTAAAGCAACTGGCCCTGATGGCATTCCAATCATTGTGCTGAAAAAGCTTCAATTAGAACTTGCCCCCATACTTACAAAACTCTTTAAAGAGAAGTGCTTCCCAACACCCTGGAAAACCTCTGTATTTAAGAATTCAGGTGATGTCATCTCCCTCTCAGTACAGACTAATAAGTCTCCTGTGTGTTATGAGTAAGCTGCTGGAATCCATATTAAATAGAGAAGTAGTCAACTACCTCAGCAGAAATAACCTTCTTAGTGATATGCAATATGGTTTCCATTCTGCCAGATCTACAGCAGATGTGCTAACGCTTATATCTCATAGGATTAGTGAATCTCTTGACAAAGGCTTCCTCTCTAGTGCAATTGCTCTTGACATATCAAAGACCTTCGATAAGGTATGGCGTAAGGGCCTACTTCACAAGATTTCCAGCTACGGTATCACTGATAATGTTTTCTCAATCATTAAATCATTTCTCTCCGATAGGTTCATAAGAGTAGTGGTTGATGGGCAGAAATCAGAGGCCCACGGTATTAATGCTGGAGTCCCTCAGGGGTCCATCCTAGGCCCAACTCTCTTCCTGATCTACATCAATGATCTCCCAAAATACATACTTAAATCATTTGTCGACATCTATGCTGATGCCACGACCATCTATTTTTTTTCCTATATAATTTTATGCTTATTTGCGAGATAAATATCTAAACATTCTTGTAAAAATAAACTTTATTCAATTTTTAATCTTTAGAAAAAATAATTCATGAGTACGCCAAACAGAGATTTATCAAAAAAATTAGTTTTGTTTTTAAAATCCGTTGTTGGATATTAAAAATAATAAACACGGTTTTCAATATATAATTTCATGTTTATTCGCGAAATAAAAGTGTAAAAATAAGGGTTTTTTTCTGTATAAAGTGTTTTTATGATGGAATGAAATTTAGCCCGTAGCATACTTTTTGGCGAGCTGGCGTCCCAGCGTCCCAGAAAAGAATCACCGCTAAACTTGTCAGTTTCCGAATGTAGCTGTGAAAACATTTTTCATTATAATTTTTTTTTTTTTACTTCTTTTATATATATAAAATGCAATTGTTTACAAACTCTATAAGCATAATATAGTGATTTTTCCTTTTAGAAATAAACTTTAGTTTTAAATCTTTCAAATACAATAAAAAAAATAATCGGAAACCTACAAAAAAATTGATAAACCGATTTTCAGAACTATGCCCTCTAAATCAGTTTTCTGCTATTAAATAAAAAAAATAAATATCCTAAAAATATCTTTATTTTATCATAAAAGGCTTTTTTTCAACATCAATATTGATCATTTTTTTCAACATCAATCATTAATAAAACATTAGAAAAAAAATAGTTTTTTGCCTTTTACAAACAAAAAATAGTCTTTATTTGAACGTATTCATTTTTTTGTTTAATTTCTCTGCTTCATTCGTCATACTCTCCAGACCTCTCACCTACCAGCTGCCACTTTTTCAAGCATCTTGACAACTTTCTGCGTGAGAAATGCTTAAAAAACCTTAGCAATATCAAAAACACTTTCAGCGATTTTATCATCACCAGAACACTAGATTTTAACGTTACTGGCATAAAAACACTTATTTTGCGTTGGCAAAAGTGTGTTGAATCTAATGGTGCTTATTTCGATCAATAATTAACAAAATAAATTTGGTCCATAAAAATTGCAACATTTTATAAAGCTGAAAGTTTAAATATTAAAAAATGTTTATTTTTTATAAATATAAAAACCCATTACTTATTTTACTTATCAAAATAAAAAAATATAAAAAAATAGACATAAAATCAAAATTATGTTTAAAAAAATCAATATTTTTTCTGAATAATGTATACTATAATTGTATAGGTATAAGAGTTATCTATCCCTAACAACCAGGCAACCAGAGTGATCTCCCCTGGTCAGGAAGGAACCAGTAAACCCCCCAACCACCCCCGATTTCTATAAATATGGTAAACATAGGTACAGACATTTGTATTTTGTATTGATCTCACCATTGAAGGATACAATATCCTGCTTTACTTAACTCTTACATGGTGCTACAAACAGATTTTCACTGTAAAGCATGGAAACTTGGACATTGGATATATTTACCGTCTAGATACCATGGAGTAGGAAATGCGCTTTTATTAAAACAACTCGCGTTGCAGAAAGAAAACATTGAACTGAGGAAAGAAATGCTTCACTTTTGTCCCAACATATTACAATAAAAATGGAACTCCGGTTTCGTAACCGGACTATTATTTGTTCCATTCGAGGTTTTCACTTGACACTGGTATGGCCAGGTGTAGAGTCGCCCACTGTTCCATTAGTCCCATATCCAAAAATTACAGAAAATGATAAGGAAGAAAAATAATTTTTAATGAAAAACTGTTTTTGATAAAGGGAATAAGATTTGTCCGACATTTTGAATTACGTTCATCACATGACGCAAGCAACACAACTTAATTATCTCTCCTATCAATTTATCTCTTTTTTAGTAAGCATAATATAGTGATTTTGCTTCATTTAACAAATTTCTTTTTTCATTATTTCTACTTTATTGCTATTTGGAATTTTTGGATATGTTACTATTTGTGCTATGACAATTATGTGGGTGCCATTTGCTTTACTTGAAATTCAATATTTCGATTCATACATTCAATATTATGAGAATTTTATTTTTTAACTTTTTCCAGGGTACAGGGAAAGTAGGGTTTAGCCTTTTTGCCTGTGACTAATATGAGCCATCTGCCATGACTACTGCCTGTCACCATCCTCTCCCTCATAGCAGTCCGTATTGGAAATTTATCAATGTTGCTGTTTTTTTTTAATGCATGAAGATTTGTCTCCCTTTGACGCTTGTTTTCAATGATGTAAGGACTTGGGTAACTTGGAGTTGCCTCCCTTTGTCTGTTTAGTGATGATGTGCTTTTTGGGCATTGGGTGACTCGGAGTTGTCTTCCTTTGATTGACTGCATAGTTATAAAAGCGTGTGTATGTGACATGTATTTCTCTTTCTATTGTAAACATGTAAATGATGTGTCTTTCTGTGTCTGTGTGTGTAAAATGCTAAAAAATGTTACATTGTTAATTAATTTGTTTTCTTTAATCATCATCCATATAACTTCCAGTATGAAGTCAGACAAGGCCAAACTATTTGCAAAGAACTTTGCAGCTAATTCTGCCCTATGCGACGAAGGCCATCAACTCCCCATATTTCCTCCTATAACACAGAACAAGCTAGGTAACATACAAATATCCGTGCATGAGGTCGCCAAGCTAATCAAGAACCTAGATTCCAGTAAAGCAACTAGCCCTGATGGCATCCCAATTATAGTTAAAAAAGCTTCAACCAGAACTTGCTCTCATACTTACGAAACTATTTAAGCGCTACCTTAAGGAGAAGTGCTTTCCGACTCCCTGGAAGACCTCATCAGTATGCCCTGTATTTAAGAATTCAGGTGATAAGTCATCTCTCCCTCTCAGTACAGACCAATAAGTCTCCTGTGTGTTATGAGTAAGTTGCTGGAATCCATATAAAATAGAGAAGTAGTCAACCACCTAAGCAGGAATAACCTTCTTAGTGACACACAATATGGTTTCCACTCTGCAAGATCTACCGCAGATGTGCTGACGGTTATATCCCACAGGATTAGTGAATCTCTTGACAAAGGCTTCCTTTCTAGGGCAATTGCTCTTGACATATCAAAGGCCTTCAACAAGGTATGGCATAAGGGTCTACTTCACAGGATTTCCAGCTATGGTATAACTGGAAATGTTTTCTCAATCATTAAATCATTTCTCTCCGATAAGCTCATAAGAGTAGTGGTTGATGGACAAAAATCGGAGGCCTGCAATATAAATGCTGGAGTCCCTCAGGGATCAATCCTGGGCCCAACTCTCTTCCTGATCTACATCAATGACCTCCCTAAACACATACTTAAATCATTCGTTGACATCTATGCTGATGACACGACCATCTACGGCAACACATCAAAGGCTGTAAATGACAAAGTTCTCTCTGATTCTCTCTCCTCTGATCTCGAGCGCGTGGTTCAGTGGGGGAAGATGTGGCTGGTTACCTTTAATGCATCCAAAACCAAACTCCTATCCTTACATCATCAACGCTCTGATCCCCATCTGGCATCAATTGTGATGGGTGGCTCTCGTCTGGGAGAGGTCCCGTGTTTTGACAAGCTTCTGCGTTTGACCTTTACTCCTGATCTGAAATGGAACACGTACATCAAGTCTGTTGTCAAGGTCGCTGGAAAGATGGTGGGATCCTTTTACCGCTCCAGAAGATATCTCACTACTGATGCAATTCTCTATCTATATAAAAGCCAAGTACGTCCAAGGATGGAATACTGTTGCCATATCTGGGCAGGAGCTGCTAAAAACAGCCTATCCTGCCTTGACAGAGTACAAAATAGACTTCGTGGCTTAATGGGGGATGCCCTTTTCTCTACCCTGCAACCTCTCTCCCACAGAAGAGACGTTGCGAGCCTATCCTTGTTTTATCGTTATTTCCATGGCAGGTGCTCGTCTGAACTCCAATCTCTGGTCCCCCCCTCGCCAATCTTTCACGAAAAACATCCGTCTAGCTGAATCCACTGTGAAAAATTTCCCCCACTCTATATCTGTGCCTAAAACAAAACGCGGATTCCATGAACAAGGCTTCTTCCTTAGAACTGCACGCCTGTGGAACTCTGTTCCGTCTGCCTGCTTCCCACCTGACTACAACTTGGATGTGTTCAAGTCCAACGTTAACAAATGCCTAATGAACCGCCCCCTTAAGTAAACACTTCATCAAATCTCCACACTAACGTAATGTACTTGCAATAACCCTTATCCATGAGTGGCTTCCGGGCCTTGATAAGTGGTGATCACTGTGTAACAAAAAAAAAAAAAGTCATTTATAGTTGGAAGCTACGTTTTCTTTATTTATTTCATAATTAACTTAACAAAGGTTAACCCTAGATTGATCCCTTATAATGAAATCAGTCGATGTTTAAAGGTCAAACTGCAATTAAAAAGGACAGATTCGATAAATTTTGCTTAAAAAGGCCAATCTGACATGAAAAGATCCAATTTTATGAATTTGTCTTTTTTATTGTAGTTTGGCCTTCAAACATCGACGAGTTCTATTATGTTGTATCGATTTATTAGAAACATTAGAAACTGAGTAGCCCCTAAAATCTTTCAATATTGCATTTTTTTTTTTTTGCATTTTTAGGGAGATAATCTGGTAGATTAGTATTCAATCAATAATAATCCACTGAAAAAATTGAAAAAAGCCAAAAAGAAAAAATATATAAGAGGGGGTGCATTGTACATGTTCACCATTCTTTCTATTTTTAATTACTAATAATGTAATGTTGTTTAGAATTGATACTTTTTTTTCATATATTTGTAAATATTTAAAAGAAAATATGCTGTATTTGATAGTTTTAGCCAGGGAGTGTGTTGACATGATAATAAAAATAACTCACTGAAAAGTCAATGTATAAATTGATTTAAATTGAAACAGAATTCCAGGTGCTTCTTCATTATTACAGCGAAATTTGGAAGTCAAAAAAATCAATTTTCACAAAAAAAAAAGGATATTTACTTACGTTTTATGTCAATTTCAACTAAAAGCAACGATATCTATTGTCATGTCACAATTAGTTAAAATATTACTGCATCTATATATATAAAATAAATATTACTGCATCTATATATATAAAATATTACTGCATCTATATATATAAAATATTACTGCATCTATATATAAAATGCAAAAGTGGTGCACGTGTTTTTGTATATCCAGCGAAGGCTTTTTTCGCAGGGGTTTTCGGGGGGGGGACTATATTTTAGAACCTTTTATATACTCCCTAGATTGTAATATCTACGATTTGCGAACAGAGATCATCTATATCTTTTATTTGAGCGACTTTTACAAAATTCATGCTAATCCATTCTGTCGCCTGTTTGTTCAACTTTTTGTATAAAAGCGAAACTAATCGAAAACGAAGCCATCAGTGGCCTTTCATGCTGGGACGTCTTGAAAGCAATTAGCTTTTATCAATGTGGGGAAAACCCTTCATATCAGACAATTGCTATTCATTTGAGAGTTCCCCCTTTTTGGGGGAAGCTTGATTTCCCCAACATCGTGGGAAAACAAATAAATGAAATAGCAAAAATAGCTGAAGTGGCCTTCAGCTAACGTTCATTTCAGCACCTGCGTATTCATTTAGCAAGTCAGCTTTTTGATTGACATTGCTAAATTTGAACACTTTTCACTTCCTATGGCCTTGTAGCATCACCACCTCACGGATTCGAGCCTGCTTGCCTCCTAACACTTTTTTTTCTTTTACACCCGACCAACGCCAGGTACCCCCGCTATTATTAAATAAAACAAGAATTTTCAAGCTTTATCGAAAAAAATGCTTTGGACATGGTTTCAAAAACTTCTCCGGAATTGGCCTAAGATTTTCAAAGTTTTCAGAAAAAAATTACTTCCCCTGTTACCATACAAACTTTTCTGTTTATTTTTTTATCAAAACTTTCAATTTTCGCTAATTTTATTTTATAACAACTTTTTTATAAAACAAAGAAAAACACATAAAACTTAATTTTTTGCAACTAAACCAAAAACAGTCGCCTTTAATTTCAAACCAAGAATTAACATATAAACAGTAAAAATCACTCAAGACATTTTAGCCTGTAAGAAATCAGCCTAAAATTAATTATAGTCATTTGTTTGTTTATCAAGCCAATTTCTGTAACTGGAACATTTTTTCATAAAGTGAGCAACCTAGTGAGCAATAATCTTTAGCATGGTTGGAGCAAACCTTGACTTCAAGTTAACAAGCTCAGTAGTCAGCAGCAGCAGTTGTTCAAATAGTCCTTTTCAGGGCTAACTACCAAACTTTTAATGTGATTCAAACTGTCCTTTTGAGGATGACTTCCAAACTATCTGAATGCGATACACACTTCACTCTCTGTTACTGCTTACCATCTGAGACTCCTCTTTACAGCCAGTGACTCCTGCAGCTTCTATTGATTCCAGCAGCTCCAGTTCACTCTTGCAGCTTCCAACAACTTCAACAATCTTCCAAGTTGCTCCAGCTACCAACTCCAGCAGCCTTTGACATTCGACCTCAAATTTCAGTGCTTGTCAATAACCCATTCCAGTGCCCACTGACGTCCAGCTACCTAATGATTAGCTACCAGTTCTAGCACCAGTCAATGTCTAGCTACTCTTTTTAGCATCAGCCTTGACCAACCTGAGGCATATCATCCTACCTCAGGGATGTATGTATTTCAAACGCACAAGACACCCGTTTTCGCTCTAAATTATCCTGATTTATGATCCCCATTGTCATATGATTTTCTCTTGATAAATAAAACATGATATCGTCTTTAACCAATCATCTATATTTGTTATTACTCTTTGTTATTGCCATTACCTCTTTGTCTTGTGTCTCCTTTCTCAGTTGTACTGTTGATTGATACCCTTGATCTTTTGATCCTCTGCAATAATTGCTACATGACAATTAAGTAGATACCGTTGGTTTTACTTGAAATTCAATATTTTTATTTTCACTCTAAAAATAAAGAAGGGAGCCACCAGTTATCAAGGTCTGAAGGCAACTTAAGAATAAGGGTTAATGAGTAAATAATGATGAAAATTGTGTAAAAGTTGACTATTAAAGGGGACGGCTCAATAAGAATTTGTTTACATTGGACTTCAAACTTTCTTTTAGTTTTCATCAAATATGTTATGATTTTAATTTTATTTAGATGTACTTTGAAAATTAAAATGAAAAATTAGTATGGAGACAAAAATAAAGAGTTACCAGTTTCAAAGCATGTGGCACTTTTTGTTTAATATGCCATCACAATGCATAATGATAATGATCCCTAGCAGAGCTGTAAGCCATCTGTCATAACTGACCGGCATAGGGATACATGAATCGTGACTCATAATACCCATAATCCATTTTTAGGACATTTTTTCTCCCTTTCTGACTGCCATGAGGTAACACGCATATTTTTGGTCTCCAGCTGGGGGAACCATCCCACCTCAGCGGGATGAGCTAGCTAAGGTTATTAGCCTAGGCAAATAACTAGCACAAGTCATTATTAAGGAAATTAATTGAAACATGTAACTATCAAGAAGAAAAACTCTTTTGTAATTTGAATTGTAAATTATGTAAATGAAATTAGTAAGATTTACATATATTGCAATCTGTGTTGCATGTTATTTGATCTGCTTTAACATCAAGATGAGGTCTGCCACCTTCCCAGCCAGAACCCAAGACTTCAATTTCAGGAGGTCATCCTCAGCGAATGGAGAAACAGCCCAGAGAAAAGCCACACCCAAGTCAAAGTATGTCTTAATGCTTTAAAAAAAAATTTCTTGTAACCATTGGCCAGTCATTCTAGTGACTATTGATGCTGTTTACCAAGATTTCATTCCTAGCATAGAAACCCTGAAAAAAAAAAAAATATATATATATATATTCCAGGTAGAAAAAATTCTAAGCAATCTCAAAAATTAAAATGCACAGTAAAAAAAAATCACAACATTCCACTGGCTGCGGAGAAAGCAAATTTCGCACATACTCACAAAAACTCAGACATTCGGGAAACCATTGAAAAAAATTCCCTTTGAATGTTGGGAAAATGTTTTGTTAGAAGAAAATGTTTAAGTTATTGAAAAGTTTTGATTCACTCAAAAAAGGTGTTTTACTTGTTGAAAGAAAGCTTACAAAAAAAAAAAAATAACATTCCCATCAATTAAATTTTAAATGAAAAAATTATATGAAAATGTTCCCATCGATTAATTGGTAAATTTTTATGATGTGATGTGTGCCAGCGTATTCTAAACGCCTCAATCTCCCCATGTTCAGAACGGCTTTCGGAATAAATACCTCCCAGCCTCGAAAGCTATTCTTAACATGCAGAGGTTGGGGGTGTTTATTACAAAATCTGTTCTTAATATGGAGTGGTTGAGGGTGGGGCAGGTCGTAAAAAATACCAAAATTGTCTCCTTCATTGAAAAAATTATTTAAAAGAAAAGGCCTTCAATTGAATGAAAAAAAAAAAATTTTTTCTCATTTGTTTGAAAAAAAAAAATAGTCCTAAATCTTTCTGCTCCAGGAAAAAAAAACATTTTTTAACTCGACAAATCATTGAAAGTCGAGAACTTTTATCACATAGAACGGTGAGTTGAACAAAAAAATCTTTCTCTTCACAAACATGGATCCTGCATTTAATTCTGAACTTGTTGATATATATTCCTTCTTTTCAGGCTAGACGCTGCGCTGAAAAAAAAATAGGATTTATAACTTGATACCTTTTTCTCTTGTCACCAAATTTTTTTATTGATTTTTTTTAATGTTTCAAAACTGTTGCTGAAAATTGTTTGCTTAAAACAAATAGAAAACTTTACCTAACATTTTATTGAAAAATGAGTAATCCATTAAGGCTTTCTCTGAATAATACATAGAAACAATGATCTATTAAAAAAAAGCGGTTTAAATGAGAAATGTTTGAGAAATTTGGTTGATAATTTTTCATTGAAAAAAAGTCACAGATAGTTTTATGCGAACGCTCTCACTCCCCTCCCTTTTTTATTATAACTAGCAGGGCTACCCGGCGTTGCTCGGGACCGTATAAACAATGAAAAAACAAAAGCATATATTGAACATATGTTTTATTCTTAGGGGAGAGGAATCTTTCATCTATATGTATTATTTGTTTTATCTACCCTAGGACTGGTATTGTTCATGTTTTATCCCTAGCATAGGTAATTTACAGCATGTATATGAAATTGTTTTACCTTAGGGAGAAGAGAACAGGTAATATACAACATACTGTGTCTATATTACATCCCTGGCAACGCCTAGAAACCAGCTAGAACATGTATTTCAGTCAATCTATATTACATCTTGGGCTATGCCGGGAAACCAGCTAATCTCTATTTAGTGACCTGACCACCAAAATACCTCCCTAAGTGTGTCCTTTCTTTTGAACTTATTAGATATAGGTATCTAGAAATGTGTGTGAAATTTTGTTGAATGCATTGTTCACTATGATTTTCTTATTGTTCTACACAATATCAACTGTAGCGAAATAAAACAGTAAACTTAGTGTAGTGTTAGAATAAAGAGCAAAGGAAAAAATTAGAATCATATTCTGTAATTGCAAATCTAAATTTGCTAGCGTGTACCAGTATTTGCCAGGTTGTGGAAATTTGGAATTTATAACATATGTAGTGGCCTTTTCCTAGATACCTATTGCTAAAAATTATACTTTCATTTTGTTAGAAAAATCTCTCTTCGGATGCCCTGCATCATCCAAAATAAAAACAAATATTTTTATAATTGTTTCAGTACATTGCTAAGCAATGTGACATTTGTTGGCGCTTGTAAAAAAAAATCATGAATGTGCTTATATTCCAAAAAAGAAAATATCAGTGCACAGTATTGAAAGTGTTTGAGATTCAAAAGTCTGTAACATTTCTACTAACTTCATAAGATGTCATGTGAGAAACTGAATTGAATATCAAGACATTATCTGAAGCGTTTTTATTTTGGTGTAACGTATGTGTTTACAGTGAACCTTAACTTTTAATAAACAGCTTGGTATGCAATGACATAGGCTAAGAATCTTAGACAAAATATATATAAATTGGAAAAATGTGTGAACAAATGAAAAAAAAAATGATCCGCTCCACTTGATGACATTAAGCACAATAATATTTTAGTGAAGAAAATATGAAATTGATGTTCAGTGATTAGTTTGGATGAATGAGAAAATGTAATTGTTTGATGCATAAAAAATAACTCATTTGCTGTATTTGATATTAAGCAGCAAAATATAGTGATTTGAATATTAAGGAAAACATCAAATTAGATTATGTAAAAAAAAAAGATGAAATTAGTAAATATATATTTTCTGTTTATGAGTTTTGCCAATCAAAATTTTGTGGCAGAAATTGGGTGATTACCATGCAATTTTATTTTGGTAAAATTCTTAAATTATTTGAATGTTTATTATAATTTCTTATTAGTGACTTGTTATCATCAAAATCCGCCCCAAAGAGCGTCCTTTCTTTTATTAGGTATCAAAATAGGTATCCAGATTTCTACTTCTATACAAATGTGATATTTCAAATCTGTAGATAAAAAATTTGTTGCATATATAGGTTTAGAATTGTTTCTCTCATTCTCTCTCTCACACACACACACACACACACATTCTCACTTTTATAGATATAATAGATAAATTATGCTAGATATATTTCCATATGTCAGAATAATCTATATACAAATTTTCAAATCTGTAGATAAAAAATTTGTTGAGTATACAGGTTGAGAATTGTTCTCTCTCTCTCTCTCTCACACACACACACACACACACACACACAATTTTCACTTTTATAGATATAATAGATAGATTATGCTAGATATATTTCTATATGTCTGAATACGCTACATACAAATTTTCAAATCTGTAGATATAAAATTTGTTGAGTATATAGGTTGAGAATTGTTTTCTCTCTCTCTCTCTCTCTCTCTCCTCTCACACATTCTCACTTTTATAGATATAATAGATAGATTATGCTAGATATATTCCATATGTCTGAATACACTGTATAAAAATTTTCTAATCTGTAGATAAAAAAATTTGTTGAATATAAAGGTTGAGAATTGTTCTTACTCTCTCTCTCTCACACACACTGACACATTCTCACTTTTATAGACATAATAGATAGATTATGCTAGATATATTTCCATATGTCTGAATACCCTATATACAAATTTTAAAATCTGTAGATGAAAAATTTGTTGAATATATAGGTTGAGAATTGTTCTCTCGCTCTGTCTCTCTCTCTCTCTCTCTTGCTACCTCACACACACACACACACACGCAAACATTCTCACTTTTATTATAGATATAAGAGATAGATTATGCTAAATATATTTCCATATGTCTGAATACCCTATATACAAATTTTCTAATCTGTAGATAAAAAATTTGTTGAGTATATAGGTTGAGAATTGTTCTCTCTCTCTCACACACACATTTTCACTTTTATAGATATAATAGATAGATTATGCTAGATATATTTCCATAAGTCTGAATTCCCCTATATACAAATTTTCAAATCTGTAGATAAAAAATTTGTTGAGTACATAGGTTGAGAATTGTTCTCTCTCTCTCTCTCTCTCTCTCTCTCTCACACAGACACACACATTTTCACTTTTGGAGATATAATAGATAGATTATGCTAGATATATTTCCATATGTCTGAATACCCTTTATAACAAATTTAAAATCTGTAGATAAAAAATTTGTAGAATATATAGGTTAAGAATTGTTCTCTCTCTCTCTCTCTCTCTCTCTCTCTCTCTCTCTCTCTCTCTCTCTCTCGCTCTCTCTCGCTACCTCACACACACACACAAACATTCTGACTTTTATAGATATAATAGATAGATTATGCTAGATATATTCCATATGTCTTAATACCCTATATGCAAATTTTTTAATCGGTAGATAAACATTTTTTTAATATTTTCAATCCTTATCCTCGAGTGGCGTCTGGGCCTTGATAAGTGGTAATGCGTATTTAGAAAAATATAAATATATATATAACAAATTTACTGAATTTCCATTACTAACGATTACTGTATTGTCCAATTGACTACTGCACTTTTGAATCCTTATCCTCGAGTGGCCTCAGGGCCTTGAGAAGTAGTAATTACTAACGATTACTCTATTGTCCAATTGACTACTGCACTTTTTAACCCTTATCCTCGGGTGGCCTCTGGGCCATTGTCCAATTGACTACTTTGGACTTTTTAACTCTTATCCTCGAGTGGCCTCTGGGCCTTGATAAGTGGAAATGACTAAGTAACAAAAAAATAGGTATATAACAAATTGCCCGAATTTCCATAACTAACGATTACTATATTGTCCAATTGACTAATGTGCACTGTTCAATCCTTATCCTCGAATGGCCTCTGTGCCTTGATAAGTGGTAATGCGTATTTAACAAAATATAAATATATATATAACAAATTTCCCGTATTTCCATTACTAACGATTACTATATTGTCCAATTGACTACTGCACTTTTCAACCCTTATCCTCGAGTGGTCTCTGGGCCTTGATAAGTGGTAATATCCTTGAGTGGCCTCTTGGCCTTGATAAGTGGTAATGCCTAAGTAACAAAAAAATAGTTATATAACAAATTTTCCGAATTTTCATTACTAACGATTACTACTGTGCACTTTTCAATCCTTATCGTCGAGGGGCCTGTGGGCCTTGATAAATGGTAATGCGTGTGTAACAAAATATACATATATATATAACAAATTTACTGAATTTCCATTACTAACGATTACTATATTGTCCAATTGACTACTGCACTTTTAAACGCTTATCCTCGAGTGGCCTCTGGGCCTTGATAAGTGGTAATACCATCGAGTGGCCTTTGGGCTTTGATAAGTGGTAATGCCTAAGTAATAAAAAAATAGGGATATTACAAATATCCCGCATTTCCATTACAACCGATTACTACTGTGCACTTTTCAATCCTTATCCTCGAGTGGCCTGTGGGCTATGATCAGTGGTAATGCGTATGTAACAAAATATTAATATACATATCACAAATTTACTGAATTTCCATTACTAACGATTACTATATTGTCCAATTGACTACTGCACTTTTAAACGCTTATCCTCGAGTGGCCTCTGGCCCTTGAGAAGTGGTAATTCCTAAATAAAACAAAATATAAATATATATATAACAAATTTCCCGACTTTCCATTACTAACGATTACTATGTTGTCCAATTGACTACTGCAATTTTCAACCCTTATCTTCGGGTGGCCTCTGGACCTTATTGTCCAATTGACTGCTGTGCAAATTTTAACTCTTATCCTCGAGTTGTATCTCGGCCTTGATAAGTTGAAATGCTTAAGTAACAAAAAAAAAAGTATATAACAAATTTCCCGAATTGGACTACTGTGCACTTTTGAACTCTTATCCTCGAGTGGCCTCTGGGCCATGATAAGTGGTCATATATATTTTTTACAAAATATATATATATATATATATATATATATATAACAAAATAGGTTGGAGTCGCTGAATAACTCATCCTCCCGTTAAAGCGGTTCCATCCTCTTTCCCGAATTTGACTACTGTGCATTATCCAACACTCATCCTCGAGTGTCCTATGGGCCCTGATAAGTAGTAATATATATTTTTTAATAAATATAGATATATATATATAACAAAACAGGTGTGAGTCGCTGAATTATTCATCCTCCTGTTAAAGCGGTTCAATCCTCTTTCCCGAATTTGACTACTGTGCACTTTTCAACTCTCATCCTCGAGTGGCCTATGGGCCTAGAGAGGTGGTAATATATAGTTTGTACAAAATATATATACATATATATATATATAACAAAATAGGTTGGAGTCGCTGAATAACTCATCCTCCCGTTAAAGCGGTTCAATCCTCTTTCCCGAATTTGACTACTGTGCACTTTTCAACTCTCATCCTCGAGTGGCCTATGGGCCTTGATAAGTGGTAGTGTATAGTTTGTACAAAATATATAAATATATATATAACAAAATAGGTTGGAGTCGCTGAATCACTCATCCTTCCGTTAAAGCGGTTCCATCCTCTTTCCCGAATTTGACTACTGTGCATTTTTGAACTCTCATCCTCGAGTGTCCTATGGGCCATGATAAGTAGTAATATATATTTTTTAGAAAATATATACATACATATATATAACAAAATAGGTTGGAGTCACTGAATAACTGATCCTCCCGTTAAAGCGGTTCCATCCTCTTTCCCGAATTTGACTACTGTGCACTTTTCAACTCTCATCCTCGAGAGGCCTATGGGCCTTGATAAGAGGTAATATATAGTTTGTACAATATATATATATATATATATATATATATATATATATATATAACAAAATAGGTTGGAGTTGCTGAATAACTCATCCTCCCGTTAAAGCGGTTCCATCCTCTTTACCGAATTTGACTGCTGTCCACTTTTCAACTCTCATCCTCGAGTAGCCTATGGGCCTTGATAAGTGGTAATATATATTTTTTAATAAATATAGATATAAATATATATATAACAAAATAGGTTGGAGTCGCTGAAGAAGTCATCCTCCCGTTAAAGCGGTTCCATCCTCTTTCACGAATTTGACTACTGTGCACTTTTCAACTCTCATCCTCGAGTGGACTATGGGCCTTGATAAGTGGTAATACATATTTTATACAAAAAAATTATATATATATATAACAAAATAGGTTTGTGTCGCTGAATCACTTATCCTCCCGTTAAAGCGGTTCCATCCTATTTCCCGAATTTGACTACTGCGCACTTTTCAACTCTCATCCTAAAGTGGACTATGGGCCTTGATCAGTGGTAATTAATATTTTATACAAAAAATATATATAAATATATATATAACAAAATAGGTTATAGTCGCTGAATAACTCATCCTCCCGTTAAAGCGGTTCCATCCTCTTCCCCGAATTTGACTACTGTGCACTTTTAAACTCTCATCCTCGAGTGGCCTATGGGCCTTGGTAAGTGGTAATATATATTTTTTAATAAATATAGATATATATATATATATATAACAAAATAGGTTGGAGTCGCTGAATAACTCATCCTCCCGTTAAAGCGGTTCAATCCTCTTTCCCGAATTTGACTACTGTGCACTTTTCAACTCTAATCCTCGAGTGTCCTATAGGCCTTGATAAGTAGTAATATATATTTTTTACAAAATATATACATACATATATATAAAAAAATAGGTTGGAGTCGCTGAATAACTCATCCGCCCGTTGAAGCGGTTCCATCCTCTTTCCCGAATTTGTACTACTGTGCACTTTTGAACTCTCATCCTCGAGTGGCCTATAGGCCTTGATAAGTGGTAATATATAGTTTGTACAATATATATATATATATATATATATATATATATATATATACCGAAATAGGTTGGAGTAGCTGAATAACTAATCCACCCATTAAAGCGGTTCCATCCTCTTTCCCAAATTTGACTACTGTGCACTTTTAAACTCTCATCCTCGAGTGGCCTATGGGCCTGTATAAATGGTAATATATAGTTTGTACAAAATATATATACATATATATATACCAAAATAGGTTGGAGTGGCTGAATAACTCATACTCTTGTTAAAGCGGTTCCATACTCTTTCCCGAATTTGACTACTGTGGACTTTTGAACTCTCATCCTCGAGTGGCTTATGGGCCTGTATAAGTGGTAATATATATTTTATACAAAATATATATATATATATATATATATATATATATATATATATATATAACAAAATAGGTTGGAGTCGCTGAATAACTCATCCTCCCGTTAAAGGGTTCCATCGTCTTTCCCGAATTTGACTACTGTGCAAATTTAATCCTCGAGTGGCCTATGGGCCTTGATAAGTGGTAATATATATTTTTTAATAAATATAGATATATATATATATATATATATAGATACATAACAAAATAGGTTGCAGTTGTTTAATAACTCATCCTCCTGTTAAAGCGGTTCCCTCCTCTTTCCCCAATTTGACTACTGTGCACCTTTCAACTCTTATCCTCGCGTAGCCAATGGGCCTTGATAAGTGGTAATATATAGTTTGTACAAAGTATATATATATATATATATATATATATATATATATATATATAACAAAATAGGTTGGAGTCGCTGAATAACTCAATCTCCTATTATAGCGGTTCCATCCTCTTTCCCAAATTTGACTACTGTGGACTTTTAAACTCTCATCCTCGAGTGGCCTATGGGTCTGTATAAGTAGTAATATATATTTTATACCAAATATATATATATATATATATATATATATATAACAAAATATGTTGGAGTCGCTGAATAACTCATCCTCCCGTTAAAGTGGTTCCATCGTCTTTCCCGAATTTGACTACTGTTCACTTTTCAACTCTTATCCTCGCGTAGCCAATGAGCCTTTATAAGTGGTAATATATAGTTTGTACAAAGTATATATATATATATATATATATAACAAAATAGGTTGGAGTCGCTTAATAACTCATTCTCCCGTTAAAGCGGTTCCATCCTCTTTCCCGAATTTGACTACTGTGCAATTTTCAACTCTTATCCTCGAGTAGCCAATGGGCCTTGATAAGTGGTAATATATAGTTTGTACAAAGTATATATATATATATGTATATATATATATATATACATAACAAAATAGGTTGGAGTCGCTGAATAACTCAATCTCCTGTTATAGCGGTTCCATCCTCCTTCCCAAACTTGACTACTGTGCACTTTTAAACTCTCATCCTCGAGTGGCCTATGGGCCTTTGTAAGTTGTAATATATATAGTTTCTAAAAAATGTAGATATATATATAACAAAATAGGTTGGTGTCGTTGAATAACTCATCCTCCCGTTAAAGTTGTTCCATCCTCTTTCCCAAATTTGACTACGGTGCACTTTTGAACTGTCATCCTCGAGTGGCCTATGGGCCTTTGTAAGTTGTAATATATATAGTTTCTAAAAAATGTAGATATATATATAACAAAATAGGTTGGTGTCGTTGAATAACTCATCCTCCCGTTAAAGTTGTTCCATCCTCTTTCCCAAATTTGACTACGGTGCACTTTTGAACTGTCATCCTCGAGTTGTCTATTGGCCTTGATAAGTGCTAATATAGAGAGAAGAGAAACAGGGTGAGAGAGAGAGAAGATAAAGAGGGTGAGAGAGAGGCAGAAGAGAAAGTTGTTCCATCCTCTTTCCCAAATTTGACTACTGTGCACGTTTGAACTCTCATCCTCGAGTTGCCTATTGGCCTTGATAAGTGCAAATATAGATAGAATATATATATATATAACAAAATAGGTTGGAGTCGCTGAATGACTCAATCTGTTATAGCGGTTCCATCTTCCTTCCCGAATTTGACTACTGTGAACTTTTAAACTCTCATCCTCGAGTGGCCTATGGGCCTTGATAAGTTGTAATATATATAGTTTCTAAAAAATGTAGATATATATATAACAAAATAGGTTGGAGTCGCTGAATAACTCAATCTCCTATTATAGCGGTTCCATCCTCCTTCCCAAATTTGACTACTGTGCACTTGTGAACTGTCATCCTCGAGTTGCCTATTGGCCTTGATAAGTGCTAATATAGAGAGAAGAGAAACAGGGTGAGAGAGAGAAGATAAAGAGGGTGAGAGAGAGGCAGAAGAGAAAGTTGTTCCATCCTCTTTCCTGAATTTGACTACTGTGCACTTTTCAACTCTTATCCTCGAGTTGCCTATTGGCCTTGATAAGTGCTAATATAGATAGACTATATATATATATAACAAAATAGGTTGGAGTCGCTGAATAACTCAATCTCCTGTTATAGCGGTTCCATCCTCCTTCCCTAATTTGACTACTGTGCACTTTTAAACTCTCATCCTCGAGTGGCCTATGGGCCTTGATAAGTGGTAATATATATAGTTTCTATAAAACGTATATATATATATAACAAAATAGGTTGGTGTCGTTGAATAACTTATCCTCCCGTTAAATTTGTTCCATCCTCTTTCCCAAATTTGACTACTGTGCACTTTTGAACTGTCATCCTCGAGTTGATAAGTGCTAATACAGAGAGAAGAGAAACAGGGTGAGAGAGAGAGAGAGAAGATAAAGAGGGTGAGAGAGAGGCAGAAGAGAAAGTTGTTCCATCCTCTTTCCCAAATTTGACTACTGTGCACGTTTGAACTTTCATCCTCGAGTTGCCTATTGGCCTTGATAAGTGCTAATATAGATAGAAGGGAAAGAGGGTGAGAGAGAGAAGATAAAGAGGGTGAGAGAGAGAAAGAAGAGAATGAGGGTGAGAGAGAGAGAAGAGAGAGAGAGAAGAGAGTGAGAGAGAGAGTAGAGAAAGAGGTAGAGAGAGAGAGAAGAGGGTGAGAGCGAGAGAAGAGAAAGGGAGTGAGAGAGAGAGAAGAGAAAGACGGCGAGAGAGAGAGAATGAGGGTGAGAGAGAGAGCGAGAGAAGAGGGTAAATGTGCATCTTTTTTTTATAGTAGATAATGCTTGGGAAAACTGTGCACGCGACCTCCTCCCGCCCTACGAAAGCGGTTCCATTCATAAGAAAACAAACTCGTATAAATGTAATTTTTGTGTATTTAAGCGGCCTCATACTGATACCCACCCCTCCCCCTTCCAGTTTAACAGAGTTAGGAGGTAAAAACAAAATGGCTACAGCCTTGTTTACATGGTAAACTATAGCAAAGAGCAAACTCATCTTCGCCGGTAAAAAACTTCAAGCAAAAATAAAAACATTTTCCCTACGTCAATTTCCGTGTAATTTTGGGATTCTTCTTTTTGAAGTGCGATAAATCCGTTGGTAATAACGGTTTGACTCGAAAACTAATATTTAACTGTGTTATAGTATCAATTACTCCTCGAAGGCAGCTTAAATGTACCTCAGCGAAGCCGACATTTTACTGAGCTGACGTCACGTTACGTGACGCGTAATGAATAACGTTAAAATGACAGGTTTTTTGGGTGCCCCCCCCTTGGAGAAAAATGATCAGTTCACCCCCTTCTATCTAGTTGTCCGTTTGACGTGAAATTTCGATATTTGTCATCCGGCTGATCAAGGTTTAATCTGATACCAAATTTGTCAACTTTGGTTGTGTCTGTCAAAAGTTTTAGCGTTACAAACAAACATACGTACACACAGACGTTTGGGATTTATATATATAGACTAGCAGGGCTACCCGGCGTTGCCCGGGACCGTATAAACAATGAAAAAACAAAAGCAGATATTGAACATATGTTTTATTCTTAGGGGAGAGGAATCTTTCAGGGTGAGAGAGAGAGAGAAGATAAAGAGTGTGAGAGAGAGGCAGAAGAGAAAGTTGTTCCATCCTCTTTCCCAAATTTGACTACTGTTCACGTTTGAACTCTCATCGTCAAGTTCATCCTCGAGTTGCCTATTGGCCTTGATAAGTGCTAATATAGAGAGAAGAGAAACAGGGGTAGAGAGAGAGAGAAGATAAAGAGTGTAAGAGAGGCAGAAGAGAAAGTTGTTCCATCCTCTTTCCAAAATTTCACTACTGTGCACATTTGAACTCTCATCGTCGAGTTTATCCTCGAGTTGCCTATTGGTCTTGATAAGTGCTAATATAGAGAGAAGAGAAACAGGGGTAGAGAGAGAGAGAAGATAAAGAGTGTGAGAGAGAGGCAGAAGAGAAAGTTGTTCCATCCTCTTTCCCAAATTTCACTACTGTGCACATTTGAACTCTCATCGTCGAGTCTATCCTCGAGTTGCCTATTGGCCTTGATAAGTGGTTATATAGAGAGAAGAGAAACAGGGTTAGAGAGAGAGAGAGAGAGAGAGAAGATAAAGAGTGTGAGAGAGAGGCAGAGGAGAAAGTTGTTCCATCCTCTTTCTCAAATTTCACTACTGTGCACGTTTGAACGCTCATCCTCGAGTTGCCTATTGGCCTTGATAAGTGCTAATGTAGAGAGAAGGGAAAGAGGGTGAGAGAGAAAGAGAGTAGATAAAGAGGGTGAGAGAGAGAAAGAGAAGAGAAAGAGGTCTAGAGAGAGAGAGAGAAGAGAGTGAGAGAGAAAGAGAAATATGGTGAGTCGAGTTGATCCTCGAGTTGCCTATTGGCCTTGATAAGTGCTAATATAGAGAGAAGAGAAACAGGGTGAGAGAGAGAGAAGATAAAGAGTGTGAGAGAGAGGCAGAAGAGAAAGTTGTTCCATCCTCTTTCCCAAATTGTAATACTGTTCACGTTTGAACTCTCATCGTCGAGTCTATCCTCGATTTGCCTATTGGCCTTGATAAGTGCTAATATAGAGAGAAGAGAAACAGGATGAGAGAGAGAGAGAGAGAAGATAAAGAGTGTGAGAGAGAGGCAGATGAGAAAGTTGTTCCATCCTCTTTCCCAAATTTCACTACTGTGCACGTTTGAACTCTCAATCTCGAGTTGCCTATTGGCCTTGATAAGTGCTAATATAGATAGAAGGGAAAGAGTGTGAGAGTTAGAGAGTAGATAAAGAGGGTGAGAGAGAGAAAGAGAAGAGAAAGAGGTCTAGAGAGAGAGAAGAGAGTGAGTGAGAGAGAGAGAGAAAGACGGCGAGAGAGAGAGAGAGAGAGAAAGACGGCGAGAGAGAGAGAGAAAGACGGCGAGAGAGAGAGAGAAAGACGGCGAGAGAGAGAGAGAGAGAGAGAAAGTGTTCTTTGGAAAACTGTGCACGCGACCTAATTTTCGTTTAAATAAGCGCCCTGATACTGATACCCACCCCTCCCCTTCCAGTTTAACAGAGTTAGAAAGTAAAAAGAAAATGGCGAAAGCTTTGTTTACATGTTTTACAAAGAGCAAAGTCACCTTCGCCGGCAAAAAACTTCAAGCAAAAATAAAACCATTTTCCCTACGTCAATTTTCGTGTAATTTTGGGATTTTGATTTTTGGAGTGCGATAAATACGTTGGTAATAACGGTTCGAGTCGAAAACTAATATTTAACTGTGTTATAGTATCAATTTCTCCTCCGAAGGCAGTTTTAACGTACCTCAGCCGCAGCCGACATTTTACTGAGCTGACGGAACGTCACGTGACACGTAATGAATAACGTTAAAATGACAGGTTTTTTTTGGGGCCCCCCTGGGAGAAAAACGATCAGTTGACCCTCTTCTGCTGGTCCGTTTGACGTGAAATTTCGATATTTGTCATCCGGGTGATGGGGCTTCAATATGATACCTAATTTGTCAAGTCTGGTTCCGTCTTTCAAAAGTTTTAGCGTTACAAACAAACATACATACATACACACAGACGTTTCGCTTTTATATATTATACTAGCAGGGCTACCCGGCGTTGCTCGGGACCGTATAAACAATGAAAAAACAAAAGCAGATATTGAACATATGTTTTATTCTTAGGGGAGAGGAATCTTTCATCTCAAGTTTTAGCGTTAAAGACTGGTTTTTTTTGGGGGCCCCCCTCGAAGATAACTGATCAGTTGACCAACTTCTCGTGGTCCGTTTGACGTGAAATTTCGATATTTGTCATCCGGGTGATGGGGCTTCGATATGATACCAAATTTGTCAAGTTTGGTTCCGTCTTTCAAAAGTTTTAGCGTTACAAACAAACATACATACATACACACAGACGTTTGGCTTTTATATATATAGAAGACTAGCAGGGCTACCCGGCGTTGCTCGGGACCGTATAAACAATGAAAAAAACAAAAGCAGATATTGAACATATATTTTATTCTTAGGGGAGAGGAATCTTTCATCTCTATGTATTATTTGTTTTATCTACCCTAGGACTGGTATTGTTCATGTTTTATCCCTAGCATAGGTAATTTACAGCATGTATATGAAATTGTTTTACCTTAGGGAGAAGAGAACAGGTAATATACAACATACTGTGTCTATATTACATCCCTGGCAACGCCTAGAAACCAGCTAGAACATTTCAGTCAATCTTTATTACATCCTGGGCTGTGCCGGAAAACCAGCTAATCTCTTATTAGTGACTTGACCACCAAAATACCTCCCTAAGTGTGTCCTTTCTTTTGAACTTATTAGATATAGGTATCTAGAAATGTGTGTGAAATTTTGTTGAATGCATTGTTCACTATGATTTTCTTATTCTTCTACACAATATCAACTGTAGCGAAATAAAACAGTAAACTTAGTGTAGTGTTAGAATAAAGAGCAAAGGAAAAAATTAGAATCATATTCTGTAATTGCAAATCTAAATTTGCTAGCGTGTACCAGTATTTGCCAGGTTGTGGAAATTTGGAATTTATAACATATGTAGTGGCCTTTTCCTAGATACCTATTGTTAAAAATTATACTTTCATTTTGTTAGAAAAATCTCTCTTCGGATGCCCTGCATCATCCAAAATAAAAACAAATATTTTTATAATTGTTTCAGTACATTGCTAAGCAATGTGACATTTGTTGGCGCTTGTAAAAAAAAATCATGAATGTGCTTATATTCCAAAAAAGAAAATATCAGTGCACAGTATTGAAAGTGTTTGAGATTCAAAAGTCTGTAACATTTCTACTAACTTCATAAGATGTCATGTGAGAAACTGAATTGAATATCAAGACATTATCTTAAGCGTTTTTATTTTGGTGTAACGTATGTGTTTACAGTGAACCTTAACTTTTAATAAACAGCTTGGTATGCAATGACATAGGCTAAGAATCTTAGACAAAATATATATAAATTGGAAAAATGTGTGAACAAATGAAAAAAAAAATGATCCGCTCCACTTGATGACATTAAGCACAATAATATTTTAGTGAAGAAAATATGAAATTGATGTTCAGTGATTAGTTTGGATGAATGAGAAAATGTAATTGTTTGATGCATAAAAAATAACTCATTTGCTGTATTTGATATTAAGCAGCAAAATATAGTGATTTGAATATTAAGGAAAACATCAAATCAGATTATGTAAAAAAAAAAAGATGAAATTAGAAAATATATATTTTCTGTTTATGAGTTTTGCCAATCAAAATTTTGTGGCAGAAATTGGGTGATTACCATGCAATTTTTTTTTTTGGTAAAATTCTTAAATTATTTGAATGTTTATTATAATTTCTTATTAGTGACTTGTTATCATCAAAATCCGCCCCAAAGAGCGTTCTTTCTTTTATTAGGTATAAAAATAGGTATCCAGATTTCTACTTCTATACAAATGTGATATTTCAGATCTGTAGATAAAAAATTTGTTGCATATATAGGTTGAGAATTGTTCTCTCTCATTCTCTCTCTCACACACACATTCTCACTTTTATAGATATAATAGATAAATTATGCTAGATATATTTCCATATATAATAATCTATATACAAATTTTCAAATCTGTAGGTGAAAAATTTGTTGAGTATATAGGTTGAGAATTGTTCTCTCTCTCTCACACACACACAAACATTTTCACTTTTATAGATATAATAGATAGATTATGCTAGATATATTTCTATATGTCTGAATACGCTACATACAAATTTTCAAATCTGTAGATATAAAATTTGTTGAGTATATAGGTTGAGAATTGTCCTCTCTCTCTCTCTCTCTCTCTCTCTCTCTCTCTCTCTCTCTCTCTCTCTCTCTCTCTCCTCTCCCACATTCTCACTTTTATAGATATAATAGATTATGCTAGATATATTTCCATATGTCTAAATACCCTATATACAAATTTAAAATCTGTACATGAAAAATTTGTTGAATATATAGGTTGAGAATTGTTCTCTCGCTCTGTCTCTCTCTCTCTCTCTCTTGCTAGCTCACACACACACACACGCAAACATTCTCACTTTTATTATAGATATAAGAGATAGATTATGCAAAATATATTTCCATATGTCTGAATTCCCCTATATACAAATTTTCAAATCTGTAGATAAAAAATTTGTTGAGTACATAGGTTAAGAATTGTTCTCTCTCTCACAAGCACATATTTTCACTTGTGGAGATATAATAGATAGATTATGCTAGATATATTTTCATATGTCTGAATACCCTTTATAACAAATTTAAAATCTGTAGATAAAAAATTTGTTGAATATATAGGTTAAGAATTGTTCTTTCTCTCTCTCTCTCTCTCTCTCTCGCTACCTCACACACACACACACACACACAAACATTCTGACTTTTAAAGATATAATAGATAGATTATGCTAGATATATTCCATATGTCTTAATACCCTATATACAAATTTTCTAATCGGTAGATAAACATTTTTTTAATATTTTCAATCCTTATCCTCGAGTGGCGTCTGGGCCTTGATAAGTGGTAATGCGTATTTAGCAAAATATAAATATATATATAACAAATTTACTGAATTTCCATTACTAACGATTACTGTATTGTCCAATTGACTACTGCACTTTTGAATCCTTATCCTCGAGTGGCCTCTGGGCCTTGAGAAGTAGTAATTACTAACGATTACTCTATTGTCCAATTGACTACTGCACTTTTTAACCCTTATCCTCGGGTGGCCTCTGGGCCATTGTCCAATTGACTACTTTGGACTTTTTAACTCTTATCCTCGAGTGGCCTCTGGGCCTTGATAAGTGGAAATGACTAAGTAACAAAAAAATAGGTATATAACAAATTGCCCGAATTTCCATAACTAACGATTACTATATTGTCCAATTGACTGTTCAATCCTTATCCTCGAATGGTCTCTGGGCCTTGATAAGTGGTAATGCGTATTTAACAAAATATAAATATATATATAACAAATTTCCCGCATTTCCATTACTAACGATTACTATATTGTCCAATTGACTACAGCACTTTTCAACCCTTATCCTCGAGTGGTCTCTGGGCCTTGATAAGTGGTAATATCCTTGAGTGGCCTCTTGGCCTTGATAAGTGGTAATGCCTAAGTAATAAAAAAAGGGATATTACAAATATCCCGCATTTCCATTACAACCGATTACTACTGTGCACTTTTCAATCCTTATCCTCGAGTGGCCTGTGGGCTATGATAAGTGGTAATGCGTATGTAACAAAATATTAATATATATATATCACAAATTTACTGAATTTCCATTACTAACGATTACTATATTGTCCAATTGACTACTGCACTTTTAAACGCTTATCCTCGAGTGGCCTCTGGGCCTTGATAAGTGGTAATACCATCGAGTGGCCTTTGGGCTTTGATAAGTGGTAATGCCTAAGTAATAAAAAAATAGGGATATTACAAATATCACGCATTTCCATGACAACCGATTACTACTGTGCACTTTTCAATCCTTATCCTCGAGTGGCCTGTGGGCTTTGATAAGTGGTAATGCGTATTTAACACAATATTAATATATATATAACAAATTTACTGAATTTCCATTAATAACGATTACTATATTTTGTCCAATTGACTACTGCACTTTCCAACCATTATCCTCTAGTAGCCTCTGGGCCTTGATAAGTGGTAATGCCTAAATAACAAAATATAAATATATATATAACAAATTTCCCGACTTTCCATTACTAACGATTACTATGTTGTCCAATTGACTACTGCAATTTTCAACCCTTATCCTCGGGTGGCCTCTGGGCCGTATTGTCCAATTGACTGCTGTGCCAGTTTTAACTCTTATCCTCGAGTTGTATCTCGGCCTTGATAAGTGGAAATGCCTAAGTAACAAAACAAAAGTATATAACAAATTTCCCGAATTAGACTACTGTGCACTTTTGAACTCGTATCCTCGAGTGGCCTCTGGGCCTTGATAAGTGGTCATATATATTTTTTACAAAATATATATATATATATATATATAACAAAATAGGTTGGAGTCGCTGAATAACTCATCCTCCCGTTAAAGCGGTTCCATCCTCTTTCCCGAATTTGACTACTGTGCATTATCCAACACTCATCCTCGAGTGTCCTATGGGCCCTGATCAGTAGTAATATATATTTTTTAATAATTATAGATATATATATATATATATACATAACAAAACATGTGTGAGTCGCTGAATTATTCATCCTCCTGTTAAAGCGGTTCAATCCTCTTTCCCGAATTTGACTACTGTGCACTTTTCAACTCTCATCCTCGAGTGGCCTATGGGCCTAGATAAGTGGTAATATATAGTTTTTACAATATATATATATATATATATATATATATATATATATATCAAAATAGGTTGGAGCTGCTGAATAACTCATCCTCCCGTTAAAGCGGTTCCATCCTCTTTCCCGAATTTGACTACTGTGCACTTTTAAACTCTCATCCTCGAGTAGCCTATGGGCCTTGATAAGTGGTAATATATATTTTTTAATAAATATAGGTATAAACATATATATAACAAAATAGGTTGGAGTCGCTGAAGAAACAATCCTCCTGTTAAAGCAGTTCCATCCTCTTTCCCGAATTTGACTAAAGTGCACTTTTCAACTCTCTTTCTTGAGTGGCCTATGGGCCTTGCTAAGTGGTAATATATATTTTTTAATAAATATATATATATATATAACAAAAAAGGTTGGAGTCGCTGAATAACTCATCCTCCCATTAAAGCGGTTCCATCCTCTTTATCGAATTTGACTACTGTGCACTTTTCAACTCTAATCCTCGAGTGTCCTATGGGCCTTGATAAGTAGTAATATATATATTTTACAAAATATATACATAGATATATATAAAAAAAAAGGTTGGAGTCGCTGAATAACTCATCCTCCCGTTGAAGCGGTTCAATCCTCTTTCCCGAATTTGACTACTGTGCACTTTTGAACTCTCTCATGGAGTGGCCTATGGGCCTTGATAAGTAATAATATATATTTTTTAATAAATATATATATATATATATATATATATATATATATATATATACACCAAAATAGGTTGGAGTCACTGAATAATTCATCCTCCTCTTAAAGCGGTACCATACTCTTTCCCGAATTTGACTACTGTGCACTTTTAAACTCTCATCCTCGAGTGGTCTATAGTCCTTGATAAGTGGTAATATATAGTTTGTACGAAATATATATATATATATATATATATATATATATATATATACCAATACAGGTTGGAGTAGCTGAATAACTCCTCCACCCGTTAAAGCGTTCACTCCTCTTTCCCAAATTTGACTCCTGGGCACTTTTAAACTCTCATCCTCGAGTGGCCTATGGGCGTGTATAAGTGGTAATATGTAGTTTGTACAAAATATATATACATATATATGTACCAAAATAGGTTGGTGTGGCTGAATAACTCATCCACTTGTTAAAGCGGTTCCATCCTCTTTCCGGAATTTGACTACTGTGCCAATTTGATCCTCGAGTGGCCTATGGGCCTTGATAAGTGGTAATATATATTTTTTAATAAATATATATATATATATATATATATATATATAACAAAATAGGTTGCAGTTGTTTAATAACTCATTTAAAGCGGTTCCCTCCTCTTTTCCAAATTTGACTACTGTGCAATTTTCAACTCTTATCCTCGCGTAGCCAATGGCCCTTGATAAGTGGTAATATATAGTTTGTACAAAGTATGTATATATATATATATATATAACAAAATAGGTTGGAGTCGCTGTATAACTCAATCTCCTGTTATAGCGGTTCCATCCTCTCTCCCGAATTTGACTACTGTGGACTGTTAAAGTCTCATCCTCGAGTGGCCTATAGGCCTGTAAAAGTAGTAATATATATTTCATACCAAATATTTATATATATATATATATATATATATATATAACAAAATAGGTGGGAGTCGCTGAATAACTCATCCTCCCGTTAAAGTTGTTCCATCGTTTTTCCCGAATTTGACTACTGTGCAAATTTAATCATCGAATGGCCTATGGGTCTTGATAAGTGATAATATATATTTTTTAATAAATATAGATATATATATATAACAAAATAGGTTGCAGTTGCTTAATAACTCATCCTCCTGTTAAAGCGGTTGCATCCGCTTTCCCGAATTTGACTACTGTGGACTTTTAAACTCTCATCCTCGAGTGGCCTATGGGCCTTGATAAGTCTTAATATATAGTTTCTACAAAATGTATACATATATATATATAACAAAATAGGTTGGTGTTGTTGAATAACTAATCATCCCGTTAAAGTTGTTCCATCCTCTTTCCCAAATTTGACTACTGTGCACGTTTGAACTCTCATCCTCGAGTTGCCTATTGGCCTTGATAAGTGCTAATATAGAGAGAAGAGAAACAGGGGTAGAGAGAGAGAAATAAAGAGTGTGAGAGAGAGGCAGAAGAGAAAGTTGTTCCATCCTCTTTTCCAAATTTCACTACTGTGCACATTTGAACTCTAATCGTTTAGTTTATCCTCGAGTTGCCTATTGGCCTTGATAAGTGCTAATACAGAGAGAAGAGAAACAGGGGTAGAGAGAGAGAGAAGATAAAGAGTGTGAGAGTGAGGCAGAAGAGAAAGTTGTTCTATCCTCATCCTCAAATTTAACTACTGTGCACGTTTGAACACTCATCGTCGAGTTTATCCTCGAGTTGCCTATTGGCCTTGATAAGTGCTAATATAGAGAGAAGAGAAACAGGGGTAGAGAGAGAGAGAGAAGATAAAGAGTGTGAGAGAGAGGCAGAAGAGAAAGTTGTTTCATCCTCTTTCCAAAATTTCACTACTGTGCACATTTGAACTCTCATCGTCGAGTTTATCCTCGAGTTGCCTATTGGCCTTGATAAGTGCTAATATAGAGAGAAGAGAAACAGGGGTAGAGAGAGAGAGAGAAGATAAAGAGTGTGAGAGAGAAGCAGAAGAGAAAGTTGTTCCATCCTCTTTCCCAAATTTCACTACTGTGCACGTTTGAACTCTCATCGTCGAGTTTATCCTCGAGTTGCCTATTGGCCTTGATAAGTGCTAATACAGAAAGAAGAGAAACAAGGCTTGAGAAAGAGAGAAGATAAAAAGTGTCAGAGAGAGGCAGAAGAGAAAGTTGTTCTATCCTCTTTCTCAAATTTCACTACAGTGCACGTTTGAACACTCATCGTCGAGTTTATCCTCGAGTTGCCTATTGGCCTTGATAAGTGCTAATATAGAAAGAAGAGAAACAGGGGTAGAGAGAGAGAGAAGGTAAAGAGTGTGAGAGAGAGGCAGAAGAGAAAGTTGTTCCATCCTCTTTCCCAAATTTGAATACTGTGCACATTTTAACTCTCATCGTCGAGTTTATCCTCGAGTTGCCTATTGGCCTTGATAAGTGCTAATATAGAGAGAAGAGAAACAGGGGCAGAGAGAGAGAGAGAAGATAAAGAGTGTGAGAGAGAGGCCGAACAGAAAGTTGTTGCATCCTCTTTCCCAAATTTCACTACTGTGCACGTTTGAACTCTCATCGTCGAGTTGATCCTCGAGTTGCCTATTGGCCTTGATAAGTGCTAATATAGAGAGAAGAGAAACAGGGGTAGAGAGAAAGAGAAGATAAAGAGTGTGAGAGAGAGGCAAAAGAGAAAGTTGTTCCATCCTCTTTCTCAAATGTGACGACTGCACATTTGAACACTCATCGTCGAGTTTATCCTCGAGTTGCCTATTGGCCTTGATAAGTGCTAATATAGAGAGAAGAGAAACAGGGGTAGAGAGAGAGAGAAGATAAAGAGTGTGAGAGAGAGGCAGAAGAGAAAGTTGTTCTATCCTCTTTCTCAAATTTCACTACTGTGCACGTTTGAACACTTCTCGTCGAGTTTATCCTCGAGTTTCCTATTGGCCTTGATAAGTGCTAATATAGAGAGGAGAGAAACAGGGGTAGAGAGAGAAGATAAAGAGTGTGAGAGAGAGGCAGAAGAGAAAGTTGTTCTATCCTCTTTCCCAAATTTCGCTAGTGTGCACATTTGAACTCTCATCGTCGAGTTTATCCTCGAGTTGCCTATTGGCCTTGATAAGTGCTAATACAGATAGGAGAGAAACAGGGGTAGAGAGAGAGAGAGAGAGAGAGAGAGAGAGAGAGAGAGAAGATAAAGAGTGTGAGAGAGAGGCAGAAGAGAAAGTTGTTCTATCCTCTTTCCCAAATTTCACTACTGAGCACATTTGAACTCTCATCGTCGAGTTTATCCTCGAATTGCCTATTGGCCTTGATAAGTGCTAATACAGAGAGAAGAGAAACAGGGGTAGAGAGAGAGAGAAGATAAAGAGTGTGAGAGAGAGGCAGAAGAGAAAGTTGTTCTATCCTCTTTCTCAAATTTAACTACTGTGCACGTTTGAACACTCATCGTCGAGTTTATCCTCGAGTTGCCTATTGGCCTTGATAAGTGCTAATATAGAGAGAAGAGAAACAGGGGTAGAGAGAGAGAGAAGATAAAGAGTGTGAGAGAGAGGCAGAAGAGAAAGTTGTTGCATCCTCTTTCCCAAATTTCACTTCTGTGCACGTTTGAACTCTAATCGTCGAGTTTATCCTCGAGTTGCCTATTGGCCTTGATAAGTGCTAATATAGAGAGAAGAGAAACAGGGGTAGAGAGAGAGAGAGAGAAGATAAATAGTGTGTGAGAGAGGCAGAAGAGAAAGTTGTTCCATCCTCTTTCCCAAATTTTAATACTGTGCACGTTTGAACTCTCATCGTCGAGTTTATCCTCGAGTTGCCTATTGGCCTTGATAAGTGCTAATATAGAGAGAAGAGAAACAGGGGTAGAGAGAGAGAGAAGATAAAGAGTGTGACAGAGAGGCAGAAGAGAGAGTTGTTTCATCCAATTTCCCAAATTTCACTACTGTGCACATTTGAACTCTCATCGTCGAGTTTATCCTCGAGTTGCCTATTGGCCTTGATAAGTGCAAATACAGAGAGCAGAGAAACAGGGTTTGAGAGAGAGAGAGAGAAGATAAAGAGTGTGAGAGAGAGGCAGAAGAGAAAGTTGTTCTATCCTCTTTCTCAAATGTCACTACTGTGCACGTTTGAACACTCATCGTCGAGTTTATCCTCGAGTTTCCTATTGGCCTTGATAAGTGCTAATATAAAAAGAAGAGAAACCGGGGTAGAGAGAGAGAGAGAAGGTAAAGAGTGTGAGAGAGAGAGGCAGAAGAGAAAGTTGTTCCATCCTCTTTCCCAAATTTCACTACTGTGCAAATTTGAACTCTCATCGTCGAGTTTATCCTCGAGTTGCCTATTGGCCTTGATAAGTGCTAATATAGAGAGAAGAGAAACAGGGGTAGAGAGAGAGAAGATAAAGAGGGTGAGAGAGAGGCAGAAGAGAAAGTTGTTCCATCCTCTTTCCCAAATTTCACTACTGTGCACATTTGAACTCTCATCGTCGAGTTTATCCTCGAGTTGCCTATTGGCCTTGATAAGTGCTAATATAGAGAGAAGAGAAACAGGGGTAGAGAGAGAGAAGATAAAGAGTGTGAGAGAGAGGCAGAAGAGAAAGTTGTTCTATCCTCTTTCTCAAATTTAACTACTGTGCACGTTTGAACACTCATCGTCGAGTTTATCCTCGAGTTGCCTATTGGCCTTGATAAGTGCTAATATAGAGAGAAGAGAAACAGGGGTAGAGAGAGAGAGGAGATAAAGAGTGTGAGAGAGAGGCAGAAGAGAAAGTTGTTGCATCCTCTTTCCCAAATTTCACTTCTGTGCACGTTTGAACTCTAATCGTCGAGTTTATCCTCGAGTTGCCTATTGGCCTTGATAAGTGCTAATACAGAGAGAAGAGAAACAGGGGTTGAGAGAGAGAGAGAAGATAAAGAGTGCGAGAGAGAGGCAGAAGAGAAAGTTGTTCCATCCTCTTTCCCAAATTTCACTACTGTGCACATTTGAACTCTCATCGTCGAGTTTATCCTCGAGTTGTCTATTGGCCTTGATAAGTGCTAATACAGAGAGACGAGAAACAGGGGTAGAGAGAGAGAGAAGATAAAGAGTGTGGGAGAGAGGCAGAAGAGAAAGTTGTTCTATCCTCTTTCTCAAATTTAACTACTGTGCACGTTTGAACACTCATCGTCGAGTTTATCCTCGAGTTGCCTATTGGCCTTGATAAGTGCTAATATAGAGAGAAGAGAAACAGGGGTAGAGAGACAGAGAAGATAAATAGTGTGTGAGAGAGGCAGAAGAGAAAGTTGTTCCATCCTCTTTCCCAAATTTTAATACTGTGCACGTTTGAACTCTCATCGTCGAGTTTATCCTCGAGTTGCCTATTGGCCTTGATAAGTGCTAATATAGAGAGAAGAGAAACAGGGGTAGAGAGAGAGAGAGAAGATAAAGAGTGTGACAGAGAGGCAGAAGAGAGAGTTGTTTCATCCAATTTCCCAAATTTCACTACTGTGCACATTTGAACTCTCATCGTCGAGTTTATCCTCGAGTTGCCTATTGGCCTTTATAAGTGCTAATATAGAGAGGAGAGAAACAGGGGTAGAGACAGAGAGAAGATAAAGAGTGTGAGAGAGAGGCAGAATAGGAAGTTGTTCTATCCTCTTTCCCAAATTTCACTACTGTGCACATTTGAGCTCTCATCGTCGAGTTTATCCTCGTGTTGCATATTGGCCTTCATAAGTGCTAATATAGAGAGAAGAGAAACAGGGGTAGAGAGAGAGAGAAGATAAAGAGTGTGAGAGAGAGGCAGAAGAGAAAGTTGTTCCATCCTTTTCCCAAATTTCACTACTGTGCACATTTGAACTCTCATCGTCGAGTTTATCCTCGAGTTGCCTATTGGCCTTGATAAGTGCAAATACAGAGAGCAGAGAAACAGGGTTTGAGAGAGAGAGAAGATAAAGAGTGTGAGAGAGAGGCAGAAGAGAAAGTTGTTCTATCCTCTTTCTCAAATGTCACTACTGTGCACGTTTGAACACTCATCGTCGAGTTTATCCTCGAGTTTCCTATTGGCCTTGATAAGTGCTAATATAAAAAGAAGAGAAACCGGGGTAGAGAGAGAGAGAGAAGGTAAAGAGTGTGAGAGAGAGAGGCAGAAGAGAAAGTTGTTCCATCCTCTTTCCCAAATTTCACTACTGTGCACATTTGAACTCTCATCGTCGAGTTTATCCTCGAGTTGCCTATTGGCCTTGATAAGTGCTAATACAGAGAGAAGAGAAACAGGGGTAGAGAGAGAGAGAAGATAAAGAGTGTGAGAGAGAGGCAGAAGAGAAAGTTGTTCTATCCTCTTTCTCAAATTTCACTACTGTGCACGTTTGAACACTCATCGTCGAGTTTATCCTCGAGTTTCCTATTGGCCTTGATAAGTGCTAATATAGAGAGAAGAGAAACAGGGGTAGAGAGAGAGAGAAGATAAAGATTGTGAAAGAGAGGCAGAAGAGAAAGTTGTTCTATCCTCTTTCCCAAATTACACTACTGTGCACATTTGAACTCTCATCGTCGAGTTTATCCTCGAGTTGCCTATTGGCCTTGATAAGTGCTAATACAGATAGGAGAAAAACAGGGGTAGAGAGAGAGAGAAGATAAAGAGTGTGAGAGAGAGACAGAAGAGGAAGTTGTTCTATCCTCTTTGCCAAATTTGAATACTGTGCACCTTTGAACTCTTATCGTCGAGTTTATCCTCGAGTTGCCTATTGGCCTTGATAAGTGCTAATATAGAGAGAAGAGAAACAGGGGTAGAGAGAGAGAGAAGATAAAGAGTGTGAGAGAGAGGCAGAAGAGAAAGTTGTTCTATCCTCTTTCCCAAATTTCACTACTGTGCACATGTGAACTCTCATCGTCGAGTTTATCCTCGAGTTGCCTATTGGCCTTGATAAGTGCTAATATAGAGAGAAGAGAAACAGTGGTAGAGAGAGAGAGAAGATAAAGAGTGTGAGAGAGAGGCAAAAGAGAAAGTTGTTCTATCCTCTTTCCCAAATTTCACTACTGTGCACATTTGAACTCTCATCGTCGTGTTTATTCTCGAGTTGCCTATTGGCCTTGATAAGTGCTAATACAGAAAGAAGAGAAACAGGGGTAGAGAGAGAGAGAAGATAAAGAGTGTGTGAGAGAGGCAGAAGAGAAAGTTGTTCTATCCTCTTTCCCAAATTTCACTACTGTGCACATTTGAACTCTCATCGTCGAGTTTATCCTCGAGTTGCCTATTGGCCTTGATAAGTGCTAATATAGAGAGAAGAGAAACAGGGGTAGAGAGCGAGAAGATAAAGAGTGTGAGAGAGAGGCAGAAGAGAAAGTTGTTCTATCCTCTTTCTCAAATTTCACTACTGTGCACGTTTGAACACTCATCGTCGAGTTCATCCTCGAGTTGCCTATTGGCCTTGATAAGTGCTAATACAGAGAGAAGAGAAACAGGGGTTGAGAGAGAGAGAGAAGATAAAGAGTGCGAGAGAGAGGCAGAAGAGAAAGTTGTTCCATCCTCTTTCCCAAATTTCACTACTGTGCACATTTGAACTCTCATCGTCGAGTTTATCCTCGAGTTGTCTATTGGCCTTGATAAGTGCTAATACAGAGAGACGAGAAACAGGGGTAGAGAGAGAGAGAAGATAAAGAGTGTGAGAGAGAGGCAGAAGAGAAAGTTGTTCCATCCTCTTTCCCAAATTTCACTACTGTGCACATTTGAACTCTCATCGTCGAGTTTATCCTCGAGTTGCCTATTGGCCTTGATAAGTGCTAATATAGAGAGAAGAGAAACAGGGGTAGAGAGAGAAGATAAGGAGTGTGAGAGAGAGGCAGAAGAGAAAGTTGTTCTATCCTCTTTCTCAAATTTCACTACTGTGCACGTTTGAACACTCATCGTCGAGTTTATCCTCGAGTTGCCTAATGGCCTTGATAAGTGCTAATATAGAAAGAAGAGAAACAGGGGTAGAGAGAGAGAGAGAGAAGATAAATAGTGTGTGAGAGAGGCAGAAGAGAAAGTTGTTCCATCCTCTTTCCCAAATTTGAATACTGTGCACGTTTGAACTCTCATCGTCGAGTTTATCCTCGAGTTGCCTATTGGCCTTGATAAGTGCTAATATAGAGAGAAGAGAAACAGGGGTAGAGAGAGAGAAGATAAATAGTGTGAGAGAGAGGCAGAAGAGAAAGTTGTTCTATCCTGTTTCCCAAATTTCACTACTGTGCACATTTGAACTCTCATCGTCGAGTTTATCCTCGAGTTGCCTATTGGCCTTGATAAGTGCTAATATAGAGAGAAGAGAAACAGGGGTAGAGAGAGAGAGAAGATAAAGAGTGTGAGAGAGAGGCAGAAGAGAAAGTTGTTCCATCCTCTTTCCCAAATTTCACTACTGTGCACATTTGAACTCTCATCGTCGAGTTTATCCTCGAGTTGCCTATTGGCCTTGATAAGTGCTAATATAGAGAGAAGAGAAACAGGGGTAGAGAGAGAAGATAAAGAGTGTGAGAGAGAGGCAGAAGAGAAAGTTGTTCTATCCTCTTTCCCAAATTTGAATACTGTGCACATTTGAACTCTCATCGTCGAGTTTATACTCGAGTTGCCTATTGGCCTTGATAAGTGCTAATATAGAGAGAAGAGAAACAGAGGTAGAGTGAGAGAGAGAAGATAAAGAGTGTGAGAGAGAGGCAGAAGAGAAAGTTGTTCTATCCTCTTTCCCAAATTTCACTACTGTGCACGTTTGAACTCTCATCGTCGAGTTTATCCTGTAGTTGCCTATTGGCCTTGATAAGTGCTAATATAGAGAGAAGAGAAACAGGGGTAGAGAGAGAGAGAGAAGATAAAGAGTGTGAGAGAGAGGCAGAAGAGAAAGTTGTTCCATCCTCTTTCCCAAATTTCACTACTGTGCACATTTGAACTCTCATCGTCGAGTTTATCCTCGAGTTGCCTATTGGCCTTGATAAGTGCTAATATAGAGAGAAGAGAAACAGGGGTAGAGAACGAGAGAAGATAAAGAGTGTGAGAGAGAGGCAGAAGAGAAAGTTGTTCCGTCCTCTTTCCCAAATTTCACTACTGTGCACATTTGAACTCTCATCGTCGAGTTTATCCTCGAGTTGCCTATTGGCCTTGATAAGTGCTAATATAGAGAGAAAAGAAACAGGGGTAGAGAGAGAGAGAAGATAAAGAGTGTGAGAGAGAGGCAGAAGAGAAAGTTGTTCTATCCTCTTTCCCAAATTTCACTACTGTGCACGTTTGAACTCTCATCCTCGAGTTTATCCTCGAGTTGCCTATTGGCCTTGATAAGTGCTAATATAGAGAGAAGAGAAACAGGGGTAGAGAGAGAAGATAAAGAGTGTGAGAGAGAGGCAGAAGAGAAAGTTGTTCTATCCTCTTTCCCAAATTTGAATACTGTGCACATTTGAACTCTCATCGTCGAGTTTATCCTCGAGTTGCCTATTGGCCTTGATAAGTGCTAATATAGAGAGAAGAGAAACAGGGGTAGAGAGAGAGAGAAGATAAAGAGTGTGAGAGAGAGGCAGAAGAGAAAGTTGTTCCATCCTCTTTCCCAAATTTCACTACTGTGCACATTTGAACTCTCATCGTCGAGTTTATCCTCGAGTTGCCTATTGGCCTTGATAAGTGCTAATACAGAGAGAAGAGAAACAGGGGTAGAGAACGAGAGAAGATAAAGAGTGTGAGATAGAGGCAGAAGAGAAAGTTGTTCCGTCCTCTTTCCCAAATTTCACTACTGTGCACATTTGAACTCTCATCGTCGAGTTTATCCTCGAGTTGCCTATTGGCCTTGATTAGTGCTAATATAGAGAGAAGAGAAACAGGGGGAGAGAGAGAGAGAAGATAAAGAGTGTGAGAGAGAGGCAGAAGAGAAAGTTGTTCTATCCTCTTTCCCAAATTTCACTACTGTGCACATTTGAACGCTCATCGTGTAGTTTATCCTCGAGTTGCCTATTGGCCTTGATAAGTGCTAATATAGAGAGAAGAGAACTAGGGGTAGAGAGAGAGAGAAGATAAAGAGTGTGACAGGTTTTTTTGGGGGCCCCCCTGGGAGGAAAACGATCAGTTGACCCCTTTCTACTGGTCTGTTTGACGTGAAATTTTGATATTTGTCATCCGGGTGACTGGGCTTCAATATGATACCAAATTTGTCAACTCTGGTTGTGTCTGTCAAAAGTTTTAGCGTTACAAACAAACATACATACATACATACATACACACAGATTTTTGGCTTTTATATATATAGAAGACTAGCAGGGCTACCCGGCGTTGCTCGGGACCGTATAAACAATGAAAAAACAAAAGCAGATATTGAACATATGTTTTATTCTTAGGGGAGAGGAATCTTTCATCTCTATGTATTATTTGTTTTATCTACCCTAGGACTGGTATTGTTCATGTTTTATCCCTAGCGTAGGTAATTTACAGCATGTATATGAAATTGTTTTACCTTAGGGAGAAGAGAACAGGTAATATACAACATAATGTGTCTATATTACATCCCTGGCAACGCCTAGAAACCAGCTAGAACATGTATTTCAGTCAATCTTTATTACATCCTGGGCTATGCCGGGAAACCAGCTAATCTCTATTTAGTGACTTGACCACCAAAATACCTCCCTAAGTGTGTCCTTTCTTTTGAACTTATTAGATATAGGTATCTAGAAATGTGTGTGAAATTTTGTTGAATGCATTGTTCACTATGATTTTCTTATTGTTCTACACAATATCAACTGTAGCGAAATAACACAGTAAACTTAGTGTAGATGTAGTGGAGAAGATAAAGAGTGTGAGAGAGAGGCAGAAGAGAAAGTTGTTCCATCCTCTTTCCCAAATTTCACTACTGTGCACATTTGAACTCTCATCGTCGAGTTTATCCTCGAGTTGCCTATTGGCCTTGATAAGTGCTAATATAGAGAGAAGAGAAACAGGGGTAGAGAACGAGAGAAGATAAAGAGTGTGAGAGAGAGGCAGAAGAGAAAGTTGTTCCGTCCTCTTTCCCAAATTTCACTACTGTGCACATTTGAACTCTCATCGTCGAGTTTATCCTCGAGTTGCCTATTGGACTTGATAAGTGCTAATATAGAGAGAAGAGAAACAGAGGTAGAGTGAGAGAGAGAAGATAAAGAGTGTGAGAGAGAGGCAGAAGAGAAAGTTGTTCTATCCTCTTTCCCAAATTTCACTACTCTGCACATTTGAACGCTCATCGTCGAGTTTATCCTCGAGTTGCCTATTGGCCTTGATAAGTGCTAATACAGAGAGAAGAGAAACAGGGGTAGAGAACGAGAGAAGATAAAGAGTGTGAGATAGAGGCAGAAGAGAAAGTTGTTCCGTCCTCTTTCCCAAATTTCACTACTGTGCACATTTGAACTCTCATCGTCGAGTTTATCCTCGAGTTGCCTATTGGCCTTGATTAGTGCTAATATAGAGAGAAGAGATACAGGGGGAGAGAGAGAGAGAGAAAGTTGTTCTATCCTCTTTCCCAAATTTCACTACTCTGCACATTTGAACGCTCATCGTCGAGTTTATCCTCGAGTTGCCTATTGGCCTTGATAAGTGCTAATACAGAGAGAAGAGAAACAGGGGTAGAGAACGAGAGAAGATAAAGAGTGTGAGATAGAGGCAGAAGAGAAAGTTGTTCCGTCCTCTTTCCCAAATTTCACTACTGTGCACATTTGAACTCTCATCGTCGAGTTTATCCTCGAGTTGCCTATTGGCCTTGATTAGTGCTAATATAGAGAGAAGAGATACAGGGGGAGAGAGAGAGAGAGAAGATAAAGAGTGTGAGAGAGAGGCAGAAGAGAAAGTTGTTCTATCCTCTTTCCCAAATTTCACTACTGTGCACATTTGAACGCTCATCGTGTAGTTTATCCTCGAGTTGCCTATTGGCCTTGATAAGTGCTAATATAGAGAGAAGAGAAACAGGGGTAGAGAGAGAGAGAAGATAAAGAGTGTGACAGGTTTTTTTGGGGGCCCCCCTGGGAGGAAAACGATCAGTTGACCCCTTTCTACTGGTCCGTTTGACGTGAAATTTTGATATTTGTCATCCGGGTGACTGGGCTTCAATATGATACCAAATTTGTCAACTCTGGTTGTGTCTGTCAAAAGTTTTAGCGTTACAAACAAACATACATACATACATACACACAGATTTTTGTTCTATCCTCTTTCCCAAATTTCACTACTGTGCACGTTTGAACTCTCATCGTCGAGTTTATCCTCGAGTTGCCTATTGGCCTTGATAAGTGCTAATATAGAGAGAAGAGAAACAGGGGTAGAGAGAGAAGATAAAGAGTGTGAGAGAGAGGCAGAAGAGAAAGTTGTTCTATCCTCTTTCCCAAATTTGAATACTGTGCACATTTGAACTCTCATCGTCGAGTTTATCCTGTAGTTGCCTATTGGCCTTGATAAGTGCTAATATAGAGAGAAGAGAAACAGGGGTAGAGAGAGAGAGAGAAGATAAAGAGTGTGAGAGAGAGGCAGAAGAGAAAGTTGTTCCATCCTCTTTCCCAAATTTCACTACTGTGCACATTTGAACTCTCATCGTCGAGTTTATCCTCGAGTTGCCTATTGGCCTTGATAAGTGCTAATATAGAGAGAAGAGAAACAGGGGTAGAGAACGAGAGAAGATAAAGAGTGTGAGAGAGAGGCAGAAGAGAAAGTTGTTCCGTCCTCTTTCCCAAATTTCACTACTGTGCACATTTGAACTCTCATCGTCGAGTTTATCCTCGAGTTGCCTATTGGCCTTGATAAGTGCTAATATAGAGAGAAGAGAAACAGGGGTAGAGAGAGAGAGAAGATAAAGAGTGTGAGAGAGAGGCAGAAGAGAAAGTTGTTCTATCCTCTTTCCCAAATTTCACTACTGTGCACGTTTGAACTCTCATCCTCGAGTTTATCCTCGAGTTGCCTATTGGCCTTGATAAGTGCTAATATAGAGAGAAGAGAAACAGGGGTAGAGAGAGAAGATAAAGAGTGTGAGAGAGAGGCAGAAGAGAAAGTTGTTCTATCCTCTTTCCCAAATTTGAATACTGTGCACATTTGAACTCTCATCGTCGAGTTTATCCTCGAGTTGCCTATTGGCCTTGATAAGTGCTAATATAGAGAGAAGAGAAACAGGGGTAGAGAGAGAGAGAGAAGATAAAGAGTGTGAGAGAGAGGCAGAAGAGAAAGTTGTTCCATCCTCTTTCCCAAATTTCACTACTGTGCACATTTGAACTCTCATCGTCGAGTTTATCCTCGAGTTGCCTATTGGCCTTGATAAGTGCTAATACAGAGAGAAGAGAAACAGGGGTAGAGAACGAGAGAAGATAAAGAGTGTGAGATAGAGGCAGAAGAGAAAGTTGTTCCGTCCTCTTTCCCAAATTTCACTACTGTGCACATTTGAACTCTCATCGTCGAGTTTATCCTCGAGTTGCCTATTGGCCTTGATAAGTGCTAATATAGAGAGAAGAGAAACAGGGGTAGAGAGAGAGAGAGAAGATAAAGAGTGTGAGAGAGAGGCAGAAGAGAAAGTTGTTCCATCCTCTTTCCCAAATTTCACTACTGTGCACATTTGAACTCTCATCGTCGAGTTTATCCTCGAGTTGCCTATTGGCCTTGATAAGTGCTAATATAGAGAGAAGAGAAACAGGGGTAGAGAGAGAAGATAAAGAGTGTGAGAGAGAGGCAGAAGAGAAAGTTGTTCTATCCTCTTTCCCAAATTTGAATACTGTGCACATTTGAACACTCATCGTCGAGTTTATCCTTTAGTTGCCTATTGGCCTTGATAAGTGCTAATATAGAGAGAAGAGAAACAGGGGTAGAGAGAGAGAGAAGATAAAGAGTGTGAGAGAGAGGCAGAAGAGAAAGTTGTTCCATCCTCTTTCCCAAATTTCACTACTGTGCACATTTGAACTCTCATCGTCGAGTTTATCCTGGAGTTGCCTATTGGCCTTGATAAGTGCTAATACAGAGAGAAGAGAAACAGGGGTAGAGAACGAGACAAGATAAAGAGTGTGAGATAGAGGCAGAAGAGAAAGTTGTTCCGTCCTCTTTCCCAAATTTCACTACTGTGCACATTTGAACCCTCATCGTCGAGTTTATCCTCGAGTTGCCTATTGGCCTTGATAAGTGCTAATATAGAGAGAAGAGAAACAGGGGTAGAGAGAGAGAGAGAGAAGATAAAGAGTGTGAGAGAGAGGCAGAAGAGAAAGTTGTTCTATCCTCTTTCCCAAATTTCACTACTGTGCACGTTTTAACTCTCATCCTCGAGTTTATCCTCGAGTTGCCTATTGGCCTTGATAAGTGCTAATATAGAGAGAAGAGAAACAGGGGTAGAGAGAGAAGATAAAGAGTGTGAAAGAGAGGCAGAAGAGAAAGTTGTTCTATCCTCTTTCCCAAATTTGAATACTGTGCACATTTGAACTCTCATCGTCGAGTTTATCCTCGAGTTGCCTATTGGCCTTGATAAGTGCTAATATAGAGAGAAGAGAAACAGGGGTAGAGAGAGAGAGAAGATAAAGAGTGTGAGAGAGAGGCAGAAGAGAAAGCTGTTCCATCCTCTTTCCCAAATTTCACTACTGTGCACGTTCGAACTCTCATCCTCGAGTTGCCTATTGGCCTTGATAAGTGTGATATAGATAGAAGGGAAAGAGGGTTAGAGAGAGAGCGTAGATGAAGAGGGTGAGAGAGAGAAAGAGAAGAGAAAGAGGTCTAGAGAGAGAGAGAGAGAGAGAAGAGAGTGAGAGAGAGAGAAATATGGTGATAGAGAGAGAGTTAGGAAAGAGGACAAAAGCGGTTCTTATAAAATGTGCATCTATAGGAGAAATGCATGGGAATGGGTGCACAGTTTTTGTTGGTTTTGAAGCTGCCTCGTTCCCCCCCCCCCACAGTTTAACAGTGGTGTGACGTCAAGAGAAAGAGGGTAAGAGAGAGGGAAGAGTAAGTGGGTGAGAGAGAGAGAGAAAAAAGAGAAAGATGGTGTTGGTTTTGAAGCGACCTCTTCTCCTCCCCCCTTCCAGTTTAAGAGGTATGAGGTCACGTGGTAATATAGAAAATGGCTAATTATTTTATAACATAAATATTATGATATTTTTCTTATCGTCTAATATTTTGAAAGCTGAATTTTTTTATTCCTGTACATTTTTTCCTGACATTTTTCGTTAAAACTCTTGTATAAATACTATTTTTTACCAGTTAATCACGATGGAAACATTGTCATAAAGTTTAACAGTATATATAACGAAGGAGAAGAGAAATTGGAAAAGTATCGGTGAAAAAAGTTGTTATTTGCAATTGTTCGCCATTACTGGATGTTGACGTCACGTCACGTGACATGACTAAGCGTTTTTTGATTACGTAATAATAACATTAAAATGACAGGTTTTTTGGGGGGCTCCCCTGGGAGGAAAACGATCAGTTGACCCCTTTCTACTGGTCCGTTTGACGTGAAATTTTGATATTTGTCATCCGGGTGACTGGGCTTCAATATGATACCAAATTTGTCAACTCTGGTTGTGTCTGTCAAAAGTTTTAGCGTTACAAACAAACATACATACATACATACACACAGATTTTTGGCTTTTATATATATAGAAGACTAGCAGGGCTACCCGGCGTTGCTCGGGACCGTATAAACAATGAAAAAACAAAAGCAGATATTGAACATATGTTTTATTCTTAGGGGAGAGGAATCTTTCATCTCTATGTATTATTTGTTTTATCTACCCTAGGACTGGTATTGTTCATGTTTTATCCCTTACGTAGGTAATTTACAGCATGTATATGAAATTGTTTTACCTTAGGGAGAAGAGAACAGGTAATATACAACATAATGTGTCTATATTACATCCCTGGCAACGCCTAGAAACCAGCTAGAACATGTATTTCAGTCAATCTTTATTACATCCTGGGCTATGCCGGGAAACCAGCTAATCTCTATTTAGTGACTTGACCACCAAAATACCTCCCTAAGTGTGTCCTTTCTTTTGAACTTATTAGATATAGGTATCTAGAAATGTGTGTGAAATTTTGTTGAATGCATTGTTCACTATGATTTTCTTATTGTTCTACACAATATCAACTGTAGCGAAATAACACAGTAAACTTAGTGTAGTGTTAGAATAAAGAGCAAAGGAAAAAATTAGAATCATATTCTGTAATTGCAAATCTAAATTTGCTAGCGTGTACCAGTATTTGCCAGGTTGTGGAAATTTGGAATTTATAACATATGTAGTGGCCTTTTCCTAGATACCTATTGCTAAAAATTATACTTTCATTTTGTTAGAAAAATCTCTCTTCGGATGCCCTGCATCATCCAAAATAAAAACAAATATTTTTATAATTGTTTCAGTACATTGCTACACAATGTGACATTTGTTGGCGCTTGTAAAAAAAAATCATGAATGTGCTTATATTCCAAAAAAGAAAATATCAGTGCACAGTATTGAAAGTGTTTGAGATTCAAAAGTCTGTAACATTTCTACTAACTTCATAAGATGTCATGTGAGAAACTGAATTGAATATCAAGACATTATCTGAAGCGTTTTTATTTTGGTGTAACGTATGTGTTTACAGTGAACCTTAACTTTTAATAAACAGCTTGGTATGCAATGACATAGGCTAAGAATCTTAGACAAAATATATATAAATTGGAAAAATGTGTGAACAAATGAAAAAAAAAATGATCCGCTCCACTTGATGACATCAAGCACAGTAATATTTTAGTGAAGAAAATATGAAATTGATGTTCAGTGATTAGTTTGGATGAATGAGAAAATGTAATTGTTTGATGCATAAAAAATAACTCATTTGCTGTATTTGATATTAAGCAGCAAAATATAGTGATTTGAATATTAAGGAAAACATCAAATCAGATTATGTAAAAAAAAAAGATGAAATTAGAAAATATATATTTTCTGTTTATGAGTTTTGCCAATCAAAATTTTGTGGCAGAAATTGGGTGATTACCATGCAATTTTTTTTTTTGGTAAAATTCTTAAATTATTTCAATGTTTATTATAATTTCTTATTAGTGACTTGTTATCATCAAAATCCGCCCCAAAGAGCGTCCTTTCTTTTATTAGGTATCAAAATAGGTATCCAGATTTCTACTTCTATACAAATGTGATATTTCAGATCTGTAGATAAAAAATTTGTTGCATATATAGGTTGAGAATTGTTCTCTCTCATTCTCTCTCTCACACACACATTCTCACTTTTATAGATATAATAGATAAATTATGCAAGATATATTTCCATATGTCTGAATAATCTATATACAAATTTTCAAATCTGTAGATAAAAAATTTGTTGAGTATATAGGTTGAGAATTGTTCTCTCTCTCTCTCACACACACACACACACACATTTTCACTTTTATAGATATAATAGATAGATTATGCTAGATATATTTCTATATGTCTGAATACGCTACATACAAATTTTCAAATCTGTAGATATAAAATTTGTTGAGTATATAGGTTGAGAATTGTTCTCTCTCTCTCTCTCCTCTCACACATTCTCACTTGTATAGATATAATAGATAGATTATGCTAGATATATTTCCATATGTCTGAACACACTATATAAAAATTTTCTAACCTGTAGATAAAAAATTTGTTGAATATAAAGGTTGAGAATTGTTCTTACTCTCTCTCTCTCACACACACACAGACACATTCTCACTTTTATAGACATAATTGATAGATTATGCTAGATATATTTCCATATGTCTGAATACCCTATATACAAATTTAAAAATCTGTAGATAAAAAATTTGTTGAATATATAGGTTGAGAATTGTTCTCTCGCTCTGTCTCTCTCTCTCACTTGCTACCTCACACACACACACGCAAACATTCTCACTTTTATTATAGATATAAGAGATAGATTATGCTAAATATATTTCCATATGTGTGAATACCCTATATACAAATTTTCTTATCTGTAGATAAAAAATTTGTTGAGTATATAGGTTTAGAATTGTTCTCTCTCTCTCACAGACACACACATTTTCACTTTTATAGATAAAATAGATAGATTATGCTAGATATATTTCCATAAGTCTGAATTCCCCTATATACAAATTTTCTAATCTGTAGATAAAAAATTTGTTGAGTACATAGGTTGAGAATTGTTCTCTCTCTCTCTCTCACAGACACACACATTTTCACTTTTGTAGATATAATAGATAGATTATGCTAGATATATTTCCATATGTCTGAATACCCTTTATAACAAATTTAAAATCTGTAGATAAAAAATTTGTTGAATATATAGGTTAAGAATTGTTCTCTCTCTCTCTCTCTCTCTCGCTACCTCACACACACACACACACACACACACAAAATTCTGACTTTTAAAGATATAATAGATAGATTATGCTAGATATATTCCATATGTCTTAATACCCTATATACAAATTTTCTAATCGGTAGATAAAAATTTTTTGAATATTTTCAATCCTTATCCTCGAGTAGCGTCTGGGCCTTGATAAGTGGTAATGCGTATTTAGCAAAATATAAATATATATACAACAAATTTACTGAATTTCCATTACTAACGATTACTATATTGTCCAATTGACTACTGCACTTTTAAACGCTTATCCTCGAGTGGCCTCTGGGCCTTGATAAGTGGTAATACCATCGAGTGGCCTTTGGGCTTTGATAAGTGGTAATGCCTAAGTAATAAAAAAATAGGGATATTGCAAATATCCCGCATTTCCATTACAACCGCTTACTACTGTGCACTTTTCAATCCTTATCCTCGAGTGGCCTGTGGGCTATGATAAGTTGTCATGCGTATGTAACAAAATATTAATATATATATCACAAATTTACTGAATTTCCATTACTAACGATTACTATATTGTCCAATTGACTACTGCACTTTTAAACGCTTATCCTCGAGTGGCCTCTGGGCCTTGATAAGTGGTAATACCATCGTGTGGCCTCTGGGCCTTCATAAGTGGTAATGCCTAAGTAACAAAAAAATAGGTATATTACAAATATCATGCCTCTGGGCCTTGATAAGTGGTAATGCCTAAATAACAAAATATAAATATATATATAACAAATTTCCCGACTTTCCATTACTAACGATTACTATATTGTCCAATTGACTACTGCAACTTTCAACCCTTATCCTCGGGTGGCCTCTGGGCATTATTGTCCAATTGACTGCTGTGCAAATTTTAACTCTTATCCTCGAGTTGTATCTCGGCCTTGATAAGTTGAAATGCCTAAGTAACAAGAAAAAAGTATATAACAAATTTCCCGAATTTGACTACTGTGCACTTTTGAACTCTTATCCTCAAGTGGCCTCTGGGCCTTGATAAGTGGTCATATATATATATATAAAAAATAGGTTGGAGTCGCTAAATAACTCATCCTCCTGTTAAAGCGGTTCCATCCTCTTTCCCGAATTTGACTACTGTGCACTTTTCAACTCTCATCCTCGAGTGGACTATGGGCCTTGATAAGTGGTAATATATATTTTATGCAACATATATATGTATATATATATATATATATATATAACAAAATAGGTTGGAGTCGCTGAATAACTCATCCTCCCGTTAAAGCGGTTCCATCCTCTTTCCCGATTTTGACTACTGTGCATTATCCAACACTCATCCTCGAGTGTCCTATGGGCCCTGATAAGTAGTAATATATATTTTTTAATAAATATAGATATATATATATATAACAAAACAGGTGTGAGTCGCTGAATTATTCATCCTCCTGTTAAAGCGGTTCCATCCTCTTTCCCGAATTTGACTACTGTGCACTTTTCAACTCTCATCCTCGAGTGGCCTATGGGCCAAGATAAGTGGTAATATATAGTATGTACAAAATATATATACATATATATATATAACAAAATAGGTTGGAGTCGCTGAATAACTCATCCTCCCGTTAAAGCGGTTCCATCCTCTTTCCCGAATTTGACTACTGTGCATTTTTAAACTCTCATCCTCGAGTGGCCTATGGGCCTTGATAAGTAGTAATATATAGTTTTTACAATATTTATATATATATATAACAAAATAGGTTGGAGTTGCTGAATAACTCATCCTCCCGTTAAAGCGGTTCCATCCTCTTTCCCTAATTTGACTACTGTGCACTTTTCAACTCTCATCCTCGAGTGGCCTATGGGCCTTGATAAGTAGTAATATATAGTTTTTACAATATTTATATATATATATAACAAAATAGGTTGGAGTTGCTGAATAACTCATCCTCCCGTTAAAGCGGTTCCATCCTCTTTCCCGAATTTGACTACTGTCCACTTTTCAACTCTCATCCTCGAGTAGCCTATGGGCCTTGATAAGTGGTAATATATATTTTTTCATAAATATAGATATAAACATATATATAACAAAATAGGTTGGAGTCGCTGAAGAAGTCATCCTCCCGTTAAAGCGCTTCCATACTCTTTCCCGAATTTGACTACTGTGCACTTTTACACTCTTATCCTCGAGTTGCCTCTGGGCCTTGATAATTGTCATATAAAGTTTGTACAAAATTTATATATATATATATATATATATATATATTACAAAATAGGTTGGAGTTGCTGAATAACTCATCCTCCCATTAAAGCGGTTACATCCTCTTTCCCGAATTTGACTAGAGTGCACTTTTCAACTCTCATCCTCGAGTGGACTATGGGCCTTGATCAGTGGTAACTCATATTTTATACAAAAATATATATAAATATTTATATAACAAAATAGGTTGGAGTCGCTGAATAACTCATCCTCCCATTAAAGCGGTTCCATCCTCTTCCCCGAATTTGACTACTGTGCACTTTTAAACTCTCATCCTCGAGTTGCCTATGGGCCTTGATAAGTGGTAGTGTATAGTTTGTAAAAATATACATTTATATATATATATAACAAAATAGGTTGGAGTCACTGAATAACTCATCCTCCCGGTAAAGCGGTTCAATCCTATTTCCCGAATTTGACTACTGTGCACTTTTCAACTCTCATCCTCGAGTGGCCTATGGGCCTTGATAAGTGGTTGTGTATAGTTTGTACAAAATATACATTTATATATATATATAACAAAATAGGTTGGAGTCACTGAATAACTCATCCTCCCGTTAAAGCGGTTCCATCCTCTTTCCCGAATTTGACTACTGTGCACTTTTCAACTTTCATCCTCTAGAGGCCTATGGGCCTGTATAAGTGGTAATATGTAGTTTGTACAAACTATATATACATATATATACCAACATAGGTTGGAGTGGCTTAATAACTCATCCTCTTGTTAAAGCGGTTCCATCCTCTTTCCCGAATTTGACTACTGTGCACTTTTCAACTCTAATCCTCGAGTGTCCTATGGGCCTTGATAAGTAGTAATATATATTTTTTACAAAATATATACATACATATATATACCAAATAGGTTGGAGTCACTGAATAACACATCCTCCCGTTGAAGCGGTGCCATCCTCTTTCCCGAATTTGACTACTGTGCACTTATAAACTCTCATCCTCGAGTGGCCTATAGGCCTTGATAAGTTGTAATATATAGTTTGTAAAAAAAATATATATATATATATATGTATAACAAAATAGGTTGGAGTGGCTGAATAACTCATCCACCCATTAAAGCGGTTCCATTCTCTTTCCCGAATTTGACTACTGTGCACTTTTCAACTTTCATCCTCTAGAAGCCTATGGGCCTGTATAAGTGGTAGTGTATAGTTTGTACAAAATATGTATACATATATATATACCAACATAGGTTGGAGTTGCTGAATAACTCATCCTCTTGTTAAAGCGGTTCCATCCTCTTTCCCGAATTTGACTACTGTGCACTTTTCAACTCTAATCCTCGAGTGTCCTATGGGCCTTGATAAGTAGTAATATATATTTTTTACAAAATATATACATACATATATATACCAAATAGGTTGGAGTCACTGAATAACACATCCTCCCGTTGAAGCGGTGCCATCCTCTTTCCCGAATTTGACTACTGTGCACTTATAAACTCTCATCCTCGAGTGGCCTATAGGCCTTGATAAGTTGTAATATATAGTTTGTAAAAAATATATATATATATATATATGTATAACAAAATAGGTTGGAGTGGCTGAATAACTCATCCACCCATTAAAGCGGTTCCATTCTCTTTCCCGAATTTGACTACTGTGCACTTTTCAACTTTCATCCTCTAGAAGCCTATGGGCCTGTATAAGTGGTAGTGTATAGTTTGTACAAAATATGTATGCATATATATATACCAACATAGGTTGGAGTTGCTGAATAACTCATCCTCTTGTTAAAGCGGTTCCATCCTCTTTCCCGAATTTGACTACTGTGCACTTTTCAACTCTAATCCTCGAGTGTCCTATGGGCCTTGATAAGTAGTAATATATATTTTTTACAAAATATATACATACATATATATAACAAAATAGGTTGGAGTCGCTGAATAACTCATCCTCCCGTTGAAGCGGTTCCATCATCTTTCCCGAATTTGACTACTGTGCACTTTTAAACTCTCATCCTCGAGTGGCCCATAGGCCTTGATAAGTAGTAATATATAGTTTGTACAAAATATATATATATATATATATATACCAAAATCGGTTGGAGTGGCTGAATAACTCATCCACCCGTTAAAGCGGTTCCATTCTGTTTCCCGAATTTGACTACTGTGCACTTTTCAACTCTTATCCTCGCGTAGCCAATGGGCCTTGATAAGTGGTAATATATAGTTTGTACAAAGTATATATATATATATATATATATATATATAACAAAATAGGTTGGAGTCGCTGAATAACTCAATCTCCTGTTATAGCGGTTCCATCCTCCTTCCCGAATTTGACTACTGTGCACTTTTAAACTCTCATCCTCGAGTGGCCTATGGGCCTTGATAAGTGGTAATATATATAGTTTCTACAAAATGTATATATATATAACAAAATAGGTTGGTGTCGTTGAATAACTCATCCTCCCGTTAAAGTTGTTCCATCCTCTTTCCCAAATTTGACTACTGTGCACTTTTGAACTGTCATCCTCGAGTTGCCTATTGGCCTTGATAAGTGCTAATGTAGAGAGAAGAGAAACAGGGTGAGAGAGAGAGAGAAGATAAAGAGGGTGAGAGAGAGGCAGAAGAGAAAGTTGTTCCATCCTCTTTCCCAAATTTGACTACTGTGCACGTTTGAACTCTCATCCTCGAGTTGCCTATTGGCCTTGATAAGTGCTAATATAGATAGAATATATATATATAACAAAATAGGTTGGAGTCGCTGAATAACTCAATCTCCTGTTATAGCGGTTCCATCCTCCTTCCCGAATTTGACTACTGTGCACTTTGAAACTCTCATCCTCGCGTGGCCTATGGGCCTTGATAAGTGGTAATATGTATAGTTTCTAAAAATGTATATATATATAACAAAATAGGTTGGTGTCGTTGAATAACTCATCCTCCCGTTAAAGTTGTTCCATCCTCTTTCCCAAATTTGACTACTGTGCACTTTTGAACTGTCATCCTCGATTTGCCTATTTGCCAAGATAAGAATTTACAGCATGTATATGAAATTGTTTTACCTTAGGGAGAAGAGAACAGGTAATATACAACATAATGTGTCTATATTACATCCCTGGCAACGCCTAGAAACCAGCTAGAACATGTATTTCAGTCAATCTTTATTATAGAGCGAAGAGAAACAGGGTGAGAGAGAGAGAGAGAAGATAAAGAGGGTGAGAGAGAGGCAGAAGAGAAAGTTGTTCCATCCTCTTTCCCAAATTTGACTACTGTGCACGTTTGAACTCTCATCCTCGAGTTGCCGATTGGCCTTGATAAGTGCTAATATAGATAGAAGGGAAAGAGGGTGAGAGAGAGAGAAGATAAAGAGGGTGAGAGAGAGAAAGAAGAGAATGAGGGTGAGAGAGAGAAGAGAAAGACGGCGAGAGAGAGAGAAGAGAAAGGGAGTGAGAGAGAGAGAAGAGAAAGACGGACAGAGAGAGAGAGAAAAGAGGGTGAGAGAGAGAGAGTGAGAGAAGAGGGTAAATGTGCATTTTTTTGGCCTCATACTGATACCCACCCCTCCCCCTACCAGTTTAACAGAGTTGGGAGGTAAAAACAAAATGGCTAAAGCCCTGTTTACATGGTAAACTATAGCAAAGAGCATAGTCATCATTTTATCCACGAATATTTTGGAAGCTGAATTTTTTTATTCCTGTACATTTTTTCCTGACATTTTTCGTTAAAACTCTTGTATAAATACTATTTTTAACCAGTTAATCACGATGGAAACATTTTCATGAAGTTTAATAATATATATAACGAAGGAGAAGAGAAATTGCAAATCTATCGGTAAAAAAAGTTGTTATCTACATTTGTTCGCCATTACTGGATGTTGACGTCACGTCACGTGACATGACTAAGCGTTTTTTTTTTTACGTATAAAAACCATTGGATCATTCAAGAATTATTACGTAATAGAAACCATTACAATGACAGGTTTTGTGGGGCCCCCCTTGAAGATAACTGATACGTTGACCCACTTCTAGTGGTCCGTTTGACGTGAAATTTCGATATTTGTCATCTGGGTGATCAAGGTTCAATCTGATTCCCAATTTGTCAACTTTGGTTGTGTCTGTCAAAAGTTTTAGCGTTACATACAAACCTACATACACACAGATGTTTGGGATTTGGGGGCCCCTCTTAAATAAAACTGATCAGTTGACCCACTTCTACTGGTCCGTTTGACGTGAAATTTCGATATTTCTCATTCGGGTGACGGGGCTTCAATACGATACCAAATTTGTCAAGTTTGGTTGTGTCTGTCAAAAGTTTTAGCGTTACATACAAACATACATACACACAGACGTTTGGGATTTTGGGGGCCCCCCTTGAAAAAAACTGATAAGTTGACCCACTTCTAGTTATCCGTTTGACGTGAAATTTCGATATTTGTCATTCGGGTGATGGGGCTTCAATATGATACCAAATTTATCAAGTTTGGTTGTGTCTGTCCAAAGTTTTAGCGTTACATACAAACATACATACACACAGATGTTTGGGATTTAGGGGCCCCCTTAAATAAAACTGATCAGTTGACCCACTTCTAGTAGTTCGTTTGACGTGAAATTTCGATATTTGTCATCCGGGTGATGCGGCTTCAATATGATACCAAATTTGTCAAGTTTGGTTGTGTCTGTCAAAAGTTTTAGCGTTACATACAAACATACATACACACAGACGTTTGGGATTTATATATATAGACTAGCAGGGCTACCCGGCGTTGCTCGGGACCGTATAAACAATGAAAAAACAAAAGCAGATATTGAACATATGTTTTATTCTTAGGGGAGAGGAATCTTTCATCTCTATGTATTATTTGTTTTATCTACCCTAGGACTGGTATTGTTCATGTTTTATCCCTAGCATAGGTAATTTACAGCATGTATATGAAATTGTTTTACCTTAGGGAGAAGAGAACAGGTAATATACAACATAATGTGTCTATATTACATCCCTGGCAACGCCTAGAAACCAGCTAGAACATGTATTTAAGTCAATCTTTATTACATCCTGGGCTATGCCGGGAAACCAGCTAATCTCTTATTAGTGACTTGACCACCAAAATACCTCCCTAAGTGTGTCCTTTCTTTTGAACTTATTAGATATAGGTATCTAGAAATGTGTGTGAAATTTTGTTGAATGCATTGTTCACTATGATTTTCTTATTGTTCTACACAATATCAACTGTAGCGAAATAACACAGTAAACTTAGTGTAGTGTTAGAATAAAGAGCAAAGGAAAAAATTAGAATCATATTCTGTAATTGCAAATCTAAATTTGCTAGCGTGTACCAGTATTTGCCAGGTTGTGGAAATTTGGAACTTATAACATATGTAGTGGCCTTTTCCTAGATACCTATTGCTAAAAATTATACTTTCATTTTGTTAGAAAAATCTCTCTTCGGATGCCCTGCATCATTCAAAATAAAAACAAATATTTTTATAATTGTTTCAGTATATTGCTACACAATGTGAAAGTTTTTAACGTTTGTAAAAAAAATCATGAATGTGCTTATATTGCAAAAAAGAAAATATCAGTGCACAGTATTGAAAGTGTTTGAGATTCAAAAGTCTGTAACATTTCTACTAACTTCATAAGATGTCATGTGAGAAACTGAATTGAATATCAAGACATTATCTGAAGCGTTTTTATTTTGGTGTAACATATGTGTTTACAGTGAACCTTAACTTTTAATAAACAGATTGGTATGCAATGACATAGGCTAAGAATCTTTAACAAAATATATATAAATTGGAAAAATGTGTGAACAAATGAAAAAAAAAATGATCCGCTCCACTTGATGACATCAAGCACAGTAATATTTTAGTGAAGAAAATATGAAATTGATGTTCAGTGATTAGTTTGGATGAATGAGAAAATGTAATTGTTTGATGCATAAAAATAACTCAGTTGCTGTATTTGATATTAAGCAGCAAAATATAGTGATTTGAATATTTGGGAAAACATCAAACCAGATTATGTAAAAAGAAAAAAAAAGATGAAATTAGAAAATATATATTTTATGTTTATGAGTTCTGCCAATCAAAATTTTGTGGCAGAAATTGGGTGATTACCATGCAATTTTATTTTGGTAAAATTCTTAAATTATTTGAATGTTTATTATAATTTCTAATTAGTGACTTGTTATAATCAAAATCCGCCCTAAAGAGTGTCCTTTCTTTTATTAGGTATCAGAGTAGGTATCAAGATTTCTACTTCTATACAAATGTGATATTTCAGATCTGTACATAAAAAATTTGTTGAATATATAGGTTGAGAATTGTTCTGTCTCTCTCTCTTTCACACACACACACGCATTCTCACTTTTATAGATATAATAGATAGATTACTCTAGATGTATTTCCATATGTCTGAATACCCTATATACAAATTTTCAAATCTGTAGATAAAAAATTTGTTGAGTATATAGGTTGAAAATTGTTCTCTCTCTCTCTCTCACACACACATTCTCAATTTTAGAGATATAATAGATAGATTATGCTAGATATATTTCCATATGTCTGAATACCCTATATACAAATTTTCTAATCTGTAGATCAAATATTTGTTGAGTATATAGGTTGAGAATTGTTCTTACTCTCTCTCTCTCTCTCTCTCTCTCGCTACCTCACACACACACATTCTAACTTTAATTGATATAATAGATAGATTATGCTAGATATATTTCCATATGTGTGAATACCCTATATACAAATTTTCTAATTTGTAGATAAAAAATTTGTAGAGTGCATAGGTTGAGAATTGTTCTCTCTCTTACTCACACACACATTCTAACTTTTAAAGATATAATAGATTATGCTAGATATATTTCGATATTTCTGAATACCCTATATTCAAATTTTCAGATCTGTAGATAAAAAGTTTGTTGAATATATAGGTTGAGAACTGTTCTCTCTCTCTCTCTCTCTCTCTCTCTCTCTCGCTCACACACACACACACACACATTCTCACTTTTATAGATATAATAGAAAGATTATGCTAGATATATTTCTATTTGTATGAATACTCTATATACAAATTTTAAAATCTGTAGATAAAGAATTTGTTGAGTATATGGGTTGAGAATTGTTCTCTCTCTCTCTCTCTCTCTCTCACACACATTCTCACTTTTATAGATATAATAGATTATGCTAGATATATTTCCATATGTCTGAATACCCTATATACAAATTTTCAAATCTGTAGATAAAAAATTTGTTGAGTATATAGGTTGAGAATTGTTCTCTCTCTATCACACACATTCTCACTTTTATAGATATAATAGACAGATTATGCCAGATATAATGAAATATGTCTGAATGCCCAATATACAAATTTTGAAATTTGTAGATAAAAAATTTGTTGTATACATAGGTTGAGAATTGTCCTCTCTCTCTCTCTCTCACACACACACACACACATTCTCACTTTTATACATATAATAGATAGATTATGCTCGATATATCTCTATATGTCTGAACACCCTATATACAAACGTTCAAATCTGTGGATAAAAAATTTGTTGAATGTATAGGTTGATAATTTTTCTCTCTCTCTCTCTCTCTCTCTCTCTCTCTCTCGCTATCTCACACACACACATTCTCACTTTTATAGATAAAATAGATAGATTATGCTAGATATATTTCCATATGTCTGAATACCCTATATACAAATTTTCAAATCTGTAGATAAAAAATTTGTTGAATATATAGGTTTAGAATTGTTCTCTCTCTCACACACATTCTAACTTTTGTAGTTATAATAGATAGATTATGCTAGATATATTTCCATATGTCTGAATACCCTATATACAAATTTTCTAAGCTGTAGGTAAAAGATTTGTTGAGTATGTAGGTTAAGAATTGTTCTCTCTCTCTCTCTCTCTCTCTCTCTCTCTCTCTCTCTCTCACACACACACACACACACGTTCTCACTTTTATAGATATAATAGATAGATTATGCTAGATATATTTCTATATGTCTGCCTACCCTATATACAAATTTTCAAATCTGTACCCAAAAATGTGTGGAATATATAGGTTGAGAATTGTTCTCTCTCCCTCTCTCTCTCACACACATATTCTCACTTTTATAGATATAATAAAAAGATTATGCTAGATATATTTCTATATGTCTGAATACCCTATATACAAAATTTCAAATCTGTAGATAAAAAATTTGTTGAGTATATAGGTTGAGAATTGTTCTCTCTCACACACACCTACACACACACACACACACACTCACTTTTATAGATATAATAGATTATGCTAGATATATTTCCGTATGTCTGAATACCCTACATGCAAATTTTCAAATCTGTAGATAAACAATTTGTTGTAAATATAGGTTGAGAATTTTTTGCTCTTTCCATCACTCACATTCACACTTTTATAGATATAATACATAGATTATGCCAGATATATTTACATATGTCTGAATACCCAATATACACATTTTCAAATCTGTAGATAAAAAATTAGTTGAATATATAGGTTGAGAATTGTTCTCTCTCTCTCTCTTTCTCTCTCTCACACACGCATTCTCACTTTTATAGATATAATAGATAGATTATGCTAGATATATTTCCATACGTCTGAATACCCTATATCCAAATTTTCTAATATGTAGATAAAAAATTTGTTGAATATATAGGGTGAGAATTTTCCTTCCTCTCTTTCTCTCTCTCTCTCTTTCTCACACACACACACACACATTCTCACATTTATTGATATAATAGATAGAATATGCTAGATATATTTCTATATGTCTGAATACCCTATATACAAATTGTCAAATCTGTAGATAAAAAATGTGTTGAATATATAGGCTGAAAATTGTTCTCTCTCTCTCTGACTCTCTCTCTCTCTCACACACACACACATGGTCATTTTATAGATATAATAGATAGGTTATGCTAGATATATTTCTATATGTCTGAATACCCTATATACAAATTTTCAAATCTGTAGATAATAAATTTGTAGAGTATATAGGTTTAGAATTGTTCTCTCTCTCTCTCTCACACACACACACACACACACACACACATTCTCGCTTTTCTAGATATAATAGATAGATTATGCTAGATATATTTCTATATGTCTGAATACCCTATATACAAATTTGTAACTCTGTAGATAAAAAATTTGTTGAGTATATAGGTTGAGAATTGTTCTTTCTCTCTCTCTCACACACACATTCTCACTTTTATAGATATAATAGATTATGCTAGATATATTTCCAAATGTCTGAATACCCTATATACAAATTTTCAAATCTGTAAAGATAGAATTTGTTGAATATATAGGTTGAGAATTGTTCTCTCTCTCTCTCTCACACACATTCTCACTTTTATAGATATAATAGATAGATTATGCTAGATATATTTCCTTATGTCTGAATACCCTATATACAAATTTTCAGATCTGTACATAAAAATTAGTTGAATATATAGGTTGAGAATTGTTCTCTCTCTCTCTTCTCTCTGTCTCTTTCACACACATTCTCACTTTTATAGATATAATAGATAGATTATGCTAGATATATGGAAATATGTCTGAATACCCTATATACAAATTTTCTAATCGGTAGATAAAAAATTTGTTGAATATATAGGGTGAGAATTGTACTTACTCTCTCTCTCTCACGCACACATTCTCACTTTTATGGATATAATAGATAGATTATGCTGGATATATTTCCATATGTCTGAATACCCTATATACAAATGGGCAAATCTGTAGATAACAAATTTATTGAATAGATAGGTTGAGAATTGTTCTCTCTCTCTCTCGCAACCTTACACACACAACCACACGCAAATATTCTGACTTTTATAGATATAATAGATCGATTATGCTAGATATATTTCCATATGTCTGAATACCCAATATACAAATTTTCAAATCTGTAGATAAAAAATTAGTTGAATATATAGGTTGAGAATTGTTCTCTCTCTCTCACACACTCACATTCTCACTTTTATAGATATAATGTATAGATTATGCTAGATATATTTCTATATGTCTGAATACCCTATATACAAAGTTGAAAATCCGTAGATAAAAATATGTTGAGTATATAGGTTGAGAATTGTTCTCTCTCTCTCTTACACACACACACATTTTCACTTTTATAGATATAATAGAAAGATTATGCTAGATATATTTCCATATGTCTGAATACCCTATATACAAATTTTCAAATCTGTAGATAAAAAATGTATTGAATATATAGGTTGAGAATTGTTCTCTCTCTCTCTCTCTCTCTCTCTCTCTCTCTCTCTCTCTCTCTCTCTGGCTACCTCACACACACACACATTTTCACTTTTATAGATATAATAGATAGATTATGCTAGATATATTTCCATATGTCTGAATACCCTATATACAAACTTTCAAATCTGTAGATAAAAAATTTGTTGAGTATATAGGTTGAGAATTGTTCTCTCTCTCTCTCACACACTCAAATATAAAGTGTGCATCCTCTTTTAATAGGAGGTAATGCTTGGGAAACTGTGCACTCGGCCTATTCCCCCCCTCCCCCACAAAAGCGGTGTCCTTCTCTTCCCCCCACCCCACTAAGTAAATATAAAGTGTGCATCTTTTTGTAGTAGGAGGTAATGCTTGGGAAACTGTGCACTCGGCTTCTTCCCCCCCTTCCCCCCATAAAAGCGGTTCTAGTCTCGTCCCCCCACCCCACTAAGTAAATATAAAGTGTGCTTCCTCTTTTAATAGGAGATAATGCTTGGGAAACTGTGCACTTGGCTTCTTCCCCCCACAAAAGCGGTTCTAATCTCTTCCCCCCCACCCCACTATGTAAATATAAAGTGTGCATCTTTTTTTTAATAGGAGATAATGCTTGGAAACTGTGCACTTGGCTTCTTCCCCCCCCCACCATTCCCCCAACAAAAGCGGTTCTAATCTCGTCCCCCCACCCCACTAAGTAAATATAAAGTGTGCTTCCTCTTTTAATAGGAGGTAATGCTTGGGAAACTGTGCACTTGGCTTCTTCCCCCCCCCCTTCCCGACAAAAGCGGTTCTAATCTCTTTCCCCCCCCCCACCCCACTATGTAATTATAAAGTGTGCATCTTTTTTTTAATAGGAGATAATGCTTGGGAAACTGTGCACTGTTTTTGTTGGTTTTCAAGCTGCCTCTTCCCCCCCCACCCCACACACACAGTTTAACAGTAGTAGGAGGTCAAGAGAAAGAGGGTGAGAGAGAGAGAAGAGTAAGTTGGTGAGAGAGAGAGAAAAGAGAAAGAGGGTGTTGGTTTTGAAGCTGCCTCTTCCCCCCCCCAGTTTAACAGTGGGTGAGAGAGAGAAGAGTAAGTGGGTGAGTGAGAGAGAGAGAAAAGAGAAAGACGGTGTTGGTTTTGAAGCGGCCTCCTCTCCTCCCCCCTTCCAGTTTAAGAGGTATGAGGTCACGTGGTAATATACAAAATGGCTATTTATTTTCTACCATAAATATAACGATATTTTTATTATCGTCTAATATTTTGAAAGCTGAATTTTTTTATTCCTGTACATTTTTTCCTGACATTTTTCGTTAAAACTCTTGTATAAATAATATTTTTAACCAGTTAATCACGATGGAAACATTGTCATAAAGTTTCATAATATATATAACACAGGAGAAGAGAAAATGCAAAAGTATCGAAGACAGAACTTGTTATTTACAATTGTTCGCCATTAGTGGACGTTGACGTCACGTCACGTGACATGACTAAGCGTTTTTGTTTTTTTTACGTATGAATTACATTGGATCATTCAAGAATTACGTAATAAAAAGCATTAAAATGACAGGTTTTTTGGGGGCCCCCCTGGGAAAAAAACGATAAGTTCACCCCTTTCTACTGGTCCGTTTGACGTGCAATTTCGATATTTGTCATCCGGGATACGGGGCTTCGATATGATACCAAATTTATCAAGTCTGGTTGTGTCTTTCAAAAGTTTTAGCGTTACATACAAACATACAAACTCACAGACGTTTGAGATTTATATATATAGAAGACTAGCAGGGCTACCCGGCGTTGCTCGGGACCGTATAAACAATGAAAAAACAAAAGCAGATATTGAATATATGTTTTATTCTTAGGGGAGAGGAATCTTTCATCTCTATGTATTATTTGTTTTATCTACCCTAGGACTGGTATTGTTCATGTTTTATCCCTAGCGTAGGTAATTTACAGCATGTATATGAAATTGTTTTACCTTAGGGAGAAGAGAACAGGTAATATACAACATAATGTGTCTATATTACATCCCTGGCAACGCCTAGAAACCAGCTAGAACATGTATTTCAGTCAATCTTTATTACATCCTAGGCTATGCCGGGAAACCAGCTAATCTCTATTTAGTGACTTGACCACCAAAATACCTCCCTAAGTGTGTCCTTTCTTTTGAACTTATTAGATATAGGTATCTAGAAATGTGTATGAAATTTTGTTGAATGCATTGTTCACTATGATTTTCTTATTGTTCTACACAATATCAACTGTAGCGAAATAAAACAGTAAACTTAGTGTAGTGTTAGAATAAAGAGCAAAGGAAAAAATTAGAATCATATTCTGTAATTGCAAATCTAAATTTGCTAGCGTGTACCAGTATTTGCCAGGTTGTGGAAATTTGGAATTTATAACATATGTAGTGGCCTTTTCCTAGATACCTATTGCTAAAAATTATACTTTCATTTTGTTAGAAACATCTCTCTCCGGATGCCCTGCATCATCCAAAATAAAAACAAATATTTTTATAATTGTTTCAGTACATTGCTACACAATGTGAAATTTGTTGACGTTTGTAAAAAAAAAAATCATGAATGTGCTTATATTCCAAAAAAGAAAATATCAGTGCTCAGTATTGAAAATGTTTGAGATTCAAAAGTCTGTAACATTTCTACTAACTTCATAAGATGTCATGTGAGAAACTGAATTGAATATCAAGACATTATCTGAAGCGTTTTTATTTTGGTGTAACATATGTGTTTACAGTGAACCTTAACTTTTAATAAACAGCTTGGTATGCAATGACATAGGCTAAGAATCTTAGACAAAATATATATAAATTGGAAAAATGTGTGAACAAATGAAAAAAAAAATGATCTGCTCCACTTGATGACATCAAGCACAGTAATATTTTAGCGAAGAAAATATGAAATTGATGTTCAGTGATTAGTTTGGATGAATGAGAAAATGTAATTGTTTGATGCATAAAAAATAACTCATTTGCTGTATTTGATATTAAGCAGCAAAATATAGTGATTTGAATATTTAGGAAAACATCAAACCAGATTATGTAAAAAAAAAAAAAAAAAAAAAAAAAAAGATGAAATTAGAAAATATATATTTTCTGTTTATGAGTTTTGCCAATCAAAATTTTGTGGCAGAAATTGGGTGATTACCATGTAATTTTATTTTTGTTAAAATTCTTAAATTATTTGAATGTTGATTATAATTTCTAATTAGTGACTTGTTATCATCAAAATCCGCCCCAAAGAGTGTCCTTTCTTTTATTAGGTATCAGAATAGGTATTTCTATCTATATTAGCACTTATCAAGGCTAATAGGCAACTCGAGGATGAGAGTTCAAACGCGCACAGTAGTCAAATTTGGGAAAGAGGATGGAACAACTTTCTCTTCTGCCTCTCTCTCACCCTGTTTCTCTTCTCTCTATATTAGCACTTATCAAGTCCATTGAAAACAAATCGTTGGTCAAAGAAATATAATGAAAATTCTCAGAGTGAAAAAAAAAATGGGATTTTTACAAATCTGGTTTCCAAGTAATAGGAAACATGTACAGCTTCATTTTAACGACAAAATGTAAACTGTACTAATTGTAATGAGAATGTTGAAGGAAATTGGCAAAAAATTGTTAGTCAAATGTTGATCAAATATTATAAGTTTGTGTGATATGCATGAAACGTTTAGAATATGATCTGCTCTCATGCTGAAAGCAAGTAGAGAAACATTGTGAAAAAATGATGTAAAGCTAAGCTAAGCAAACGACCAGTGAATGGAAATGTTTATTATAATGTATCAAGATGAACATATTATCATGAAAAAGCAAATCGAAATAGTGATAGTTATTTGGTGCTTATACGAAACAGGTATCAAGTATTGTCACCAGTGATTTTATTGATGTTAACAGTGCATGTCACTAAAAAATAATGATGGTAGCGAAATTAAGTTTTGTTAATTCTACCCAATATAAAATATATACGCAAAACAAAGTAAACAAAGTTACGGGTTAGTTAATGATAAGTTTAGGTTCGAGAAATAAGCAAAGGAAAAGAAAAAAAAAAGGTACATGTGTTTATATTGTGTAAAATGTTAGTCTGTAAATATTTCAAACTATCAACACTGGTATGTGTAAATCCTAGATACCTATTGTCATAAAGTACCACTTCTTGTTTGATATATCACTCTACATGTTCCCTGCAGCATCCCAGAGAGGTAAATGAGTGTCCACAAAATGAAATAAAACATAGTACTGGAAATAAAATAAAATAAGAATATGTCTGAAAAGAAATAAATGCTGTTTACTATATAAAAAGTTGTTTTCAAGTGTCAAATGGAATTGAATCTTATACAATGTTGGTGGATTATGAAATTGCATGAATGAAATAACATTGGAGAAATAAGAAAAAAGTTTATATATACAATATTTACAAATGTAAGATAAAAGGTGAAGAAGGGCCAAATCCGAGATCTATAAATCGTAAATTTTCAAAGTGAAAACAGTTATTTTTTTTTTTTTTTAGATCTGCTTTCCAAGTAATAGTAACCATGTACAGCTTCATTTTAAATGAAAACTGTACTAATGATAATGTTCATGGTGAAAGGAAATTGGAAAAAAATTAAAAATGTCAGAGGTAAAATGTTTGTGTGGTATGCATGAAACACGTGTAGAAAATGATCTCATGCTGAAAGTAAGAGAAACATAGCTAAAAAATTATGTAAACGCAATAGTAAAATCCTCATTTTTAGGAACATAGTGTGGGGTATGTTGTTTGTTTCAATTGAGAAAGGAAAGTTTAATTTTTAGAATTGGATGTTATAGATCACAAGTTTTATTACAATAAACATTGTGTTCTCTAATTATCAACCAAGTATATTTATTGATAAAAAAAGAAAAGTAATGGACATGTTTATTATAATTTATCAATATTAAATTGTTATCATGAAAAACCAATGGAAAGCGTGTTGGTTATTTCGTGTTCATAAGAAAAAACATCATGGGTTGTCACCAGTGATTTTATGTATGCTAACATTTCGCTGCAAATGTGGTAGCTAAATGTCTTTTTGGTTATTCTACACAAAATAAAATATATACACAAAACAAAGTAAAAGAAATGTCAGGGTTAGTTAATGATAAGCTTAGTACCAAGAAATAAGCACAGAATAAGGAAAAGAAAGATACATTTGTTGATATTGTGTCGATTGGTGAATTTGTTGGTTCATTTTGTTTTATGACATATCAACACTATATCAGGTTATTTCATGCCCAATCTAGTGACATTTTTTTTTCCTAGAATATATTTGTTTATTTAATGTTGGTTTCTATTTAACTCATAATTGGGACCCTAACAGGTACTACTACTCCAGATCAGAGTGGACCTGGTAGCAATAGCAATTAAATGGTGGCTTCACACTTCACAAAGCCCCATGTTTGGATACAGTTTATGGTCATATCTAGGACCTGGTGAATTTGTAAATAATTGAAACGATCAACACTGGCGAGTTAGAATTCTACATACCTATTGTTATATAGTACCAATTTATGTTTTACATATTACTCCACAACGTTGCTGCAGAATCCAGACAGTTGAAAGAGTCTCAAGAAACTGAAAAGCTATTTAGTACTCTTAAATAAAATAACATGCATAAAGAAATCCTAATATAAGACAATAGATGAAAAAGCAATAAAAATTTTGTGTGGAATCAAGTGAAAACAGTTTCTTTGTCAAAGAAATTGCATGAAGATTCTCAGAGACTTTTCCTTCCTCGTTCCCTTCCCTTTTGGTGGAAGGAAACTTTCACAGTGGCTCAGAAGGTGGGCTGAGCACACTTCGTACAAAGGTGGGATGGGTAAATTTCTTTTTCATTTGGTTGCCTGGAGGACAGGCTTAGGCCCCCCCCCCAAAAAAAAAGGTTGGAGCCAGGGAACTTCTCCTCCCAGAAGGGGGAGGGGGGGCCCGGGAAGGCTTCTCTTCCCATATTTTTTGTTTTGTGTAAGGTTGATCTCTTTCCAAAGGGAGTAAGAGGATATCCCTCTCTTAGGAGGAGAGCGAAGGCTCCCTGGGCCTCCCATCCTCCTTCTGAGAGAAGTTCCCCGGCTTCCACATTCATTGCTCAGCCCGCCGTCCAGGCAATCAGAGTCTGATTGTCTGCCGTATATAAAAAGGCGATTTTAGCTTGTCAGGCGGTATGCTCTGCCTAGACCATTTTTCTTCCACCTGTTGACCTTCCCTCCCTGTCATACAATACGCTTAAACAGGATATTTTAATTTATGCAGATTCCATATAGACTTTTAGTTTCCCAGGGTGTATACCGTCCGTTGACCATTTATGTTTAAGAGTTTTCCTTGCCCCTTCTCTGCCCCAGAATGGGAAGGGAGCTCTTTCCCACTGTATGGGGGGGGCGCGGCTTTCTTTTATGGTTATGTGGGGAGCCTTACCTTTACCCCCCTTAAGGTGGTAGGTCTTTTTTGTAAAATTGTTAGTCAAATGTTGATCAAATATTATAAGTTTTTGTGATATGCATGAAACATGTGCAGAATATGATCTGCTCTCATGCTGAAAGCAAGTAGAGAAACATTGTGAAAAAATGATGTAAACCTAAGCTAAGCAAACGACCAGTCAATGGAAATGTTTATTATAATGTATCAACAATAACACATTATCATAGTTATTTGGTGCTTATACGAAACAGGTATCAGGGATTGTCACCATTGATTTTATTTATGTTAACAGTGCATGTCACTACAAATAATGATGGTAGCGAAATTAAGTTTTGTTTATTCTACCTAATATAAAGTATATACACAAAACAAAGTAAACATCTGCTGAATTTGATATTAAGCAGCAAAATATTTCAAAACATAAAAATGTGAAACATAACATGAATACTCTCCATTGTCACTTGTAAACATTGGTCTTGGTAGGCAGTTTATTAGATGCTGAAATAGTGGTCTTGGTATGGTGTGCTTAATATTATTGTATGCAAAATTTAAAAACACAAAAGAGGGTACAATCAATATTGAAAAAGTAACATCTGTCACAGAAAATAGTAATTTATAAATATCAAAAGGAATATTATTCTGTACTTAAAATGTTAAACTTACTGTTAACAATAATTTAAAATGGTGATCAGGATGAGTCCAACAACTTAGTCCTTGAGCTTTCTTATTGGTCATAGTAAAAAGAAATTGTAGTCTTTCAAGTTTGTTGGTCGCATTGGGATTCTTGGAATGTATCAACAGATTCCTGCATATGAATCTTTGTTAATTTCACACAATACAAAATATATATACAAAACAAAGTAAAGCATAGTATAGGGTTAGTTGTGTCCTCTAATTATCAACCAACTATTGCTAAAAAGAGAAAAGCACTGGAAATGTTTCTTATAATGTATCAATATTGAATTGTTCTCATGAAACACAAATCGAAATAGTGATAGTTATTTGGCGCTTATAAGAAACAGGTATCAGGGATTTTGGTGTATCAGATGTTTTTACAGTGAACTTAACTTTCAAGAAACAAATTGGTATGCAATGACATAGGCTAAGAATCTTAGACAAAATATATTCAAATGAAAAAAAATGTTGAACACTTATAACTTTGTATGGACTCTCAAAAACATTTGTAAAAAATGTGTAAACAAATGTAAAAAAAAATGATCCGCTCTACTTGATGACATCAAGCACAGTAATATTTTAGTGAAGAAAATATGAAATTGATGTTCAGTGATTAGTTTGGATGAATGAGAAAATGTAATTGTTTGATGCATAAAAATAACTCATTTGCTGTATTTAATATTAAGCAGCAAAATATAGTGATTTGAATATTTAGGAAAACATCAAACCAGATTATGTAAAAAAAAAAAAAAAGATGAAATTAGAAAATATATATTTTATGCTTATGAGTTTTGCCAATTAAAATGTTGTGGCAGAAATTGGGTGATTACCAAGTAATTTTATTTTGGTAAAATTCTTAAATTATTTCAATGTTTATTATAATTTCTAATTAGTGACTTGTTATCATCAAAATCCGCCCCAAAGAGTGTCCTTTCTTTTATTAGGTATCAGAATAGGTATCCAGATTTCTACTTCTATACAAATGTGATATTGTAGTACAGTAAATGTCAAATTGTTTTTCAAGTATTAGTTTGTAACGTTTGTACTGACTTCATCAGATGTCATGTAAGGAACTGAATTCTATTTAAGACTTTATCTGAAGTGTTTTTATTTTGGTAGATCATGTGTGATTACACTGTAGTAATTGCGCTGATAGCATGTTAACTACAAATGACAAAAGTGAAATCAATTTCTGATTCAGCTACACAATATAAACTAAAGGAAATCAAATTTGCAAAATAAAAGAAAAATGTAGTTATGGGTTAGTTTGGAGTTAGAATAAAAATCCAACAAAACAGTTAGTTTATATTGTGTAGACTGTTTAATTAACTTTTTTCATTTCTGATAGTATTGAGAGTGGTCAATGAAAACCTTAATTTCTGACAAAATACTGTAATTTTCTTGGATACCCATTCATAAAAAGTACCTTTTTTGTGAAAAAAAAAAACACTCCCCAGATCACCTTCACCACCTAAAACACAAAAACAAAAATATCTTTATTCTTCAAATATTGTGGTTGAGTGGAGGGCGGGCTGAGCACTCCCAAAAAGGTAGGAGCCGGGGAACTTCTCCTCCCAGAAAGGGGGCCCGGGAAGGCTTCCCTGTCCCCATATTTTTTTTTTTTTTGTGTAAGGTTGATCTCTTTCCGAATGGAGTAAGCGGAACCGACAGGGGGGGGGGGTCAATCAACCATACAAAAGGATATCTATCTCTTAGTTGAAAGAGGGAAGGTCTCCCTGTCCTCCCATACCCCTTCTGAGAGAAGTTTCCCCAGCTCTCAGCTTTGGGGGGGGGGGGGGGTAGGAGGGCTTAGCACGCCTTCAAGGCAAATAGTCTGACTGTCTGCCTTATATAAAAAGGCGATTTTAGCTGGTCAGGTGGTATGACCTGCATTGACTATTTTTCCTCCACCTGTTGACCTTCCTTAATATTTATTTTTAATAATAAACACATTTTATTTTAATATTAATATTTATTTGTAATAATAAACACATTATATTATTTTAAATATTAATATTTATTTTTAATAATAAACACATATTATTTTAAATATTAATATTTATTTATAATAATAAACACATTTTATTCTACTTTAAATATTAATATTTATTTTTAATAATAAAAACAATTTTATTTGAATATTAATATGTATTTTTAATAATAAACACATTTTTATTTTAATATTAATATTTATTTTTAATAATGAACACATTTTATTATTTTAAATATTATTATTTATTTTTAATAATAAACACATTTTATGTTATTTTTAATATTAATACTTATTGTTAATAATAAACACCTTTTATTATTGTAAATGTTAATATTTATTTTTAATAATAAACACTTATTTTATTTTAAATATTAATATTAATTTTTAATAATAAACACATGTTATTTTATTTTAAATATTAATATTTACTTTTAATAATAAACACATGTTATTATTTTAAATATTAATATTTATTGTTAATAATAAGCACATTTTATAATTTTAAATAGTAATATTTATATTCATTAATAAACACATTTTATTTTATATTAAATATTAATATTTATTGTTATTAATGAACACATATTTTAAATATTAATAATTATTTTTAATACTAACTCATTTTATTATTGTAAATGTTAATATTTATTTTTAATAATTATTGTTATTTAATAATAATATCTTCTTTTTTTTTACTAAAAAATAAAAAAAAAAAAGACTCGCCATTAGTGGACGGTCAAAAGACAAATATATAACAAATAAATGTAAGCAAAGGCAAGATAAGTTACTTTTCTATCCAACTGGATATATTTTTTGTGTTTTTATTCAATGTAACATATTTATTCAGCTCGAAAAACATACAGTGTTTAGCGATGTATTCGAAAAATGTACATGGGGGGGGGTCGTGAATTTAAAAAAAAAAACGATAGTCTAAAATATTATTTTCGATTTATTGGAAAGAACATAAAATTTCACATTGACCCTGAAAATATCGTAAAAATAGAATCAATAGAAAAATTTTGATAGATTTTAAAATTTAAAAAATTGTAAAATATTGAGTTCGGAAAATTCATTACTGTTTAAAAAAAAAATATTTGGGGTTGTATTACTGTACACGTAGATTCAAAAAAGTTGTCAAAAGACAAATATATAACAAATAAATGTTATCAAAGGCAACTGGATATATTTTTTGTGTTTTTATTCAATGTAACATATTTATTCAGCTCGAAAATCATACAGTGTTTACCGATGTATTCGAAAAATGCCACCCGTTGTTTACAAAGCCATTTGCCGGAAGTGACGGTTTTTTTTTTATATAAGTTTTATTCAAACAGGCTTTATTTGAACTTAATGGACTTTTTTTTGTATTTAATAACTGTTTTATTCTTTATGGACTCTTTTTCGAACATCGAAATTGTAAAATTAGTTTTATTTAAAAAAAAAAAAAAGACGGTGTTGTTTTTTTAATTGAATTCTACACTTTTTCAACAAACTGTTACAGACATAATGGACTGTTTGTCAAACATCGAAATTTTAAAAATAAAGTTTTTAGTTTTATTTAAAAAAAAAAAAAGAAGACGGTGTTGTTTTTTTAATTGAATTCTACACTTTTTCAACAAACTGTTACAGACATAATGGACTACCCCCAACAAAAAACTGCGAATAAAATATATAAAACTCGTAATTTCTGTTTTTAAAGTGGGTTGTTTATTTTCCTTATGAAATATACTTCCAAAATAAACTATTACAGTCGTTTAAAACATAATAGAAGTATTATTTTTTATTTTTTAAAAACAATGTTTACAAAATGTCTAAGCGCGTTTCTCTCGATGGCTTTTAATAATAAAAATGTGGAAACCTTTAAACTGTCGAATATGATTTTTAGGTAAAAAAAAAAAAAAAAGACGGTGTTGTTTTTTTAATCGAATTCTAAACTCAACAAACTTTTACAGACATAATGGACTGTTTGTCAAACATCGAAATTTTAAAAATAACGTTTTATGTACTATTCTAGAGTTATCGAATCTATAAAGTCTATTTTTTTATATGCTAGTGCAGAGAGTGATCCGTGCTAGATTAAGAATGGCTTTTAATAATAAAAATGTGGAAACCTTTATACTGTCGAATATGATTTTTAGCATACTGCAATTTTCGTGTACATAAGCGTCCTCATGGAAACGAAATATTTTTACAAAAAAATAGTAGCATTGAGTTAAATAAATAACTGTTGCCAGAATTTATCGAATTTTTATTTTTTAATAGCGTTTTCTTAAAACGAATAGAAAAATAATTTCCCATGAAAAAAAAAAAGAAAATGCTATTATAAAGTATAAAAAAAATTAAAAAAAAAAAAAAAAATTCTGTAAACATTGAAAAAAAAATATTTGTACCCAAAAAGTATTAGCATATAAGTTAAATAAATAACTGTTGCCAGAAGTTAAATAAATTTTAATAAGTTCTATAAATAAAAAGAAATAAAAATACGTACGTAAAATAAAAAACACACCGAATGGTTTTAAAATGAAAGTGTGTGAGAGAGAGGGGGGGGGAGAGAGAAAGCGGTGTATATTGAAGTTAGTTCCTAACCAAAAGCGGTGCATTCGCCATTAGTGGACGTTGACGTCACGTCACGTGACATGACTAAGCGTTTTCAAACGAATAGAAAAATAGAAAGAGGGTGATAGAGAAAGTGAGAGAGAGAGAGAGAGTAAGTGTGAGAGAGAGAGAGACGGTGTTGGTTTTACTCCTCCCCCCTTCCAGCTTAAGAGGTATGAGGTCACGTGGTAATATACAAAATGGCTAATTATTTTATATTACATAAATATTACGATATTTTTATTATCGTCTAATATTATGAAAGGTGAATTTTTTTATTCCTGTACATTTTTTCCTGACATTTTTCGTTAAAACTCTTGTATAAATAATATTTTTAACCAGGTAATCACGATGGAAACATTGGCATAAAGTTAAATATTGGATATAACTAAGGCAAAGAGAAAAATGCAAAAGTATCGAAGACAGAACTTATTTACAATTGTTCGCCATTAGTGGTCGTTGACGTCACGTCACGTGACATGACTAAACGTTTTTTTTTTTTACGTATGAATTACATTGGATCATTAAAGAATTACGTAATAAAAAGCATTACAATGACAGTTTTTTTTGGGACCCCCTTGGAGATAACTGATACGTTTACCCCTTTCTCCTCGTCCGTTTGACGTGAAATTTCGATATTTGTCATCCGGGACACGGGGCTTCGATATGATACCAAATTTATCAAGTCTGGTTGTGTGTTTCAAAAGTTTTAGCGTTACATACAAACATACAAACTCACAGATTTTTGCCTTTTATATATATAGACTAGCAGGGCTACCCGGCGTTGCTCGGGACCGTATAAACAATGAAAAAACAAAAGCAGATATTGAACATATGTTTGATTCTTAGGGGAGAGGAATCTTTCATCTCTATGTATTATTTGTTTTATCTACCCTAGGACTGGTATTGTTCATGTTTTATCCCTAGCATAGGTAATTTACAGCATGTATATGAAATTGTTTTACCTTAGGGAGAAGAGAACAGGTAATATACAACATAATGTGTCTATATTACATCCCTGGCAACGCCTAGAAACCAGCTAGAACATGTATTTCAGTCAATCTTTATTATATCCTGGGCTATGCCGGGAAACCAGCTAATCTCTTTTTAGTGACTTGACCACCAAAATACCTCCCTAAGTGTGTCCTTTCTTTTGAACTTATTAGATATAGGTATCTAGAAATGTGTGTGAAATTTTGTTGAATGCATTGTTCACTATGATTTTCTTATTGTTCTACACAATATCAACTGTAGCGAAATAACACAGTAAACTTAGTGTAGTGTTAGAATAAAGAGCAAAGGAAAAAATTAGAATCATATTTTGTAATTGCAAATCTAAATTTGCTAGCATGTACCAGTATTTGCCAGGTTGTGGAAATTTGGAACTTATAACATATGTAGTGGCCTTTTCCTAGATACCTATTGCTAAAAATTATACTTTCATTTTGTTAGAAAAATCTCTCTTCAGATGCCCTGCATCATTCAAAATAAAAACAAATATTTTTATAATTGTTTCAGTATATTGCTACACAATGTGAAAGTTTTTAACGTTTGTAAAAAAAATCATGAATGTGCTTATATTGCAAAAAAGAAAATATCAGTGCACAGTATTGAAAGTGTTTGAGATTCAAAAGTCTGTAACATTTCTACTAACTTCATAAGATGTCATGTGAGAAACTGAATTGAATATCAAGACATTATCTGAAGCGTTTTTATTTTGGTGTAACATATGTGTTTACAGTGAACCTTAACTTTTAATAAACAGATTGGTATGCAATGACATAGGCTAAGAATCTTTAAAATATATATAAATTGGAAAAATGTGTGAACAAATGAAAAAAAAATGATCCGCTCCACTTGATGACATCAAGCATAGTAATATTTTAGTGAAGAAAATATGAAATTGATGTTCAGTGATTAGTTTGGATGAATGAGAAAATGTAATTGTTTGATGCATAAAAATAACTCAGTTGCTGTATTTGATATTAAGCAGCAAAATATAGTGATTTGAATATTTGGGAAAACATCAAACCAGATTATGTAAAAAGAAAAAAAAAAGATGAAATTAGAAAATATATATTTTATGTTTATGAGTTCTGCCAATCAAAATTTTGTGGCAGAAATTGGGTGATTACCATGCAATTTTATTTTGGTAAAATTCTTAAATTATTAGAATGTTTATTATAATTTCTAATTAGTGACTTGTTATAATCAAAATCCGCCCTAAAGAGTGTCCTTTCTTTTATTAGGTATCAGAGTAGGTATCAAGATTTCTACTTCTATACAAATGTGATATTTCAGATTTGTACATAAAAAATTTGTTGAATATATAGGTTGAGAATTGTTCTGTGTCGCTCTCTCTCACACACACACGCATTCTCACTTTTATAGATATAATAGATAGATTACTCTAGATATATTTCCATATGTCTGAATACCCTATATACAAATTTTCAAATCTGTAGATAAAAAATTTGTTGAGTATATAGGTTGAAAATTGTTCTCTCTCTCTCTCTCACACACACATTCTCAATTTTAAAGATATAATAGATAGATTATGCTAGATATATTTCCATATGTCTGAATACCCTATATACAAATTTTCTAATCTGTAGATCAAATATTTGTTGAATATATAGGTTGAAAATTGTTCTTACTCTCTCTCTCTCTCTCTCTGGCTACCTCACACACACATTCTAACTTTTATAGATATAATAGATAGATTATGCTAGATATATTTCCATATGTGTGAATACCCTATATACAAATTTTCTAATTTGTAGATAAAAAATTTGTAGAGTGCATAGGTTGAGAATTGTTCTCTCTATCTCTCACACACACACATTCTAACTTTTAATGATATAATAGATTATGCTAGATATATTTCGATATTTCTGAATACCCTATATATAAAAATTTGTTGAATGTATAGGTTGAGAACTGTTCTCTCTCTCTCTCTCTCTCTCTCTCTCGCTCACACACACACATTCTCACTTTTATAGATATAATAGAAAGATTATCCTAGATATATTTCTATTTGTATGAATACTCTATATACAAATTTTAAAATCTGTAGATAAAGAATTTGTTGAGTATATGGGTTGAGAATTGTTCTCTCTCTCTCTCTCTCACACACACACACACATTCTCACTTTTATAGATATAATAGATTATGCTAGATATATTTCCATATGTCTGAATACCCTATATACAAATTTTCAAATCTGTAGATAAAAAATTTGTTGAGTATATAGGTTGAGAATTGTTCTCTCTCTCTCTATCACACACATTCTCACTTTTATAGATATAATAGACAGATTATGCCAGATATATTGAAATATGTCTGAATGCCCAATATACAAATTTTGAAATCTGTAGATAAAAAATTTGTTGTATACATAGGTTGACAATTGTCCTCTCTCTCACACACACACACATTCTCACTTTTATACATATAATAGATAGATTATGCTAGATATATTTCTATATGTCTGAACACCCTATATACAAATGTTCAAATCTGTGGATAAAAAATTTGTTGAATGTATAGGTTGAGAATTTTTATCTCTCTCTTTTTCTCTCTCTCTCTCTCGCTATCTCACACACACGCATTCTCACTTTTATAGATAAAATAGATAGATTATGCTAGATATATTTCCATATGTCTGAATACCCTATATACAAAGTTTCAAATCTGTAGATAAAAAATTTGTTGAATATATAGGTTTAGAATTGTTCTCTCTCTCTCTCTCTCACACACACATTCTAACTTTTGTAGTTATAATAGATAGATTATGCTAGATATATTTCCATATGTCTGAATACCCTATATACAAATTTTCTAAACTGTAGGTAAAAAATTTGTTGAGTATGTAGGTTAAGAATTGTTCTCTCTCTCTCTCACACACACACACACACACAAGTTCTCACTTTTATAGATATAATAGATAGATTATGCTAGATATATTTCTATATGTCTGCCTACCCTATATACAAATTTCCAAATCTGTGCCCAAAAATGTGTGGAATATATAGGTTGAGAATTGTTCTCTCTCTCTCTCTCTCTCTCACACATATTCTCACTTTTATAGGTTATATAGGTTGAGAATTTTTTGCTCTTTCCATCACTCACATTCACACTTTTATAGATATAATACATAGATTATGCCAGATATATTTACATATGTCTGAATACCCAATATACACATTTTCAAATCTGTAGATAAAAAATTAGTTGAATATATAGGTTGAGAATTGTTCTCTCTCTCTCTCTTTCTCTCTCTCTCACACACACATTCTCACTTTTATAGATATAATAGATAGATTATGCTAGATATATTTCCATACGTCTGAATACCCTATATCCAAATTTTCTAATATGTAGATAAAAAATTTGTTGAATATATAGGGTGAGAATTTTCCTTCCTCTCTTTCTCTCTCTCTCTTTCTCACACACACACAAGCTGAAAATTGTTCTCTCTCTCTCTCTGACTCTCTCTCTCTCTCTCACACACACACACATGGTCATTTTATAGATATAATAGATAGGTTATGCTAGATATATTTCTATATGTCTGAATACCCTATATACAAATTTTTAAATCTGTAGATAAAAAATTTGTTGAGTATATAGGTTGAGAATTGTTCTTTCTCTCTCTCTCACACACACATTCTCACTTTTATAGATATAATAGATTATGCTAGATATATTTCCAAATGTCTGAATACCCTATATACAAATTTTCAAATCTGTAAAGATAGAATTTGTTGAATATATAGGTTGAGAATTGTTCTCTCTCTCTCTCTTTCACACACATTCTCACTTTTATAGATATAATAGATAGATTATGCTAGATATATTTCCTTATGTCTGAATACCCTATATACAAATTATCAAATCTGTAGATACAAAATTTGTTGAGTATATAGGTTGAGAATTGTTCTCTCTCTCTCTCTCTCTCACTCACTCACTCACTCACTCACTCACTCACAAACACACACACACATTCTACCTTTTATAGATATAATAGATTATGCTAGATATATTTCCATATGTCTGAATACCCTGTATACAAATTTTCAGATCTGTACATAAAAATTAGTTGAATATATAGGTTGAGAATTGTTCTCTCTCTCTCTCTTTCACACACATTCTCACTTTTCTAGATATAATAGATAGATTATGCTAGATATATTTCCATATGTCTGAATACCCTATATACAAATTTTATAATCGGTAGATAAAAAATTTGTTGAATATATAGGGTGAGAATTGTACTTACTCTCTCTCTCTCTCTCTCTCTCTCTCACGCACACATTCTCACTTTTATAGATATAATAGATCGATTATGCTAGATATATTTCCATATGTCTGAATACCCAATATACAAATTTTCAAATCTGTAGGTAAAAAATTTGTTGAATATATAGGTTGAGAATTGTTCTCTCTCTCACACACTCACATTCTCACTTTTATAGATATAATGTATAGATTATGCTAGATATATTTCTATATGTCTGAATACCCTATATACAAAGTTTAAAATCCGTAGATAAAAATACGTTGAGTATATAGGTTGAGAATTGTTCTCTCTCTCTCTTACGCATACACACACACACACACACATTTTCACTTTTATAGATATAATAGATAGATTATGCTAGATATATTTCCATATGTCTGAATACCCTATATACAAATTTTCAAATCTGTAGATAAAAAATGTATTGAATATATAGGTTGAGAATTGTTGTCTCTCTCTCTCTCTCTCTCTCTGGCTACCTCACACACACACACATTTTCACTTTTATAGATATAATAGATAGATTATGCTAGATATATTTCCATATGTCTGAATACCCTATATACAAATTTTCAAATCTGTAGATAAAAAATGTATTGAATATATAGGTTGAGAATTGTTGTCTCTCTCTCTCTCTCTCTCTCTCTCTCTCTCTCTCTCTCTCTGGCTACCTCACACACACACACATTTTCACTTTTATAGATATAATAGATAGATTATGCTAGATATATTTCCATATGTCTGAATACCCTATATACAAACTTTCAAATCTGTAGATAAAAAATTTGTTGAGTATATAGGTTGAGAATTGTTCTCTCTCTCTCACACGAAACTGTGCGCTCGGCTTCTTCCCCCCCCCCTTCCCACCCCAAATGCTTGGGAAACTGTGCACTGTTTTTGTTGGTTTTCAAGCTGCCTCTTCCCCCCCCCACACACACAGTTTAACAGTAGTAGGAGGTCAAGAGAAAGAGGGTGAGAGAGAGAGAAGAGTAAGTTGGTGAGAGAGAGAGAAAAGAGAAAGAGGGTGTTGGTTTTATATTTTTATTATCGTCTAATATTTTGAAAGCTGAATTTCTAATAAAATGTGCATCTATAGGAGATAATGCCTGGGAATGTTCCCCCCCCCCACAGTTTAACAGTGGTGTGACGTCAAGAGAAAGAGGGTGAGAGAGAGGGAAGAGTAAGTGGGTGAGAGAGAGAAAGAGAGAGAAAAAAAAAGAAAGACGGTGTTGGTTTTGTGAAAAAAGTTGTTATTTACAATTGTTCGCATTCTTGGCCTTTTGGTCAAGATCAAAGTGTAGTATCTGTTCTTCAGATGCTGCACTTCTATTTCTTGTTCTCTTTCGGTGGAGGAGAAATCCTCCACGACTGAGACAATTTTTATTTTTGTACCTTTTCTCCACGTTAAAAAACGACCCTGGTGTCTAACTCTGTCCCGTGGGGAGGCATAGTAAATAGGTACAATTGTTCGCCATTAGTGGATGTTGACGTCACGTCACGTGACATGACTAAGCGTTTTTTTTTTTTAGTATGAATAACATTTTTTGTTTTAATTATAAAGTCTACACTTAATTTTATAGAAAATGATGTATATATAATAGAAAAAAAAAATTACTGGTTTTGTTGGATTCAAGTGGATCCCCCCCCCTCCAGTTTAAGAGATAGCAGGTCACGTGGTAATATACAAAATGGCTAGCGTAAATATAAAGATCGGTTTTTTTATCGACGAATATTTTGAAAGCTGAATTTTTTTTTATTCCTGGACATTTTTTCCTGATATTTTTCGTTAAAACTCTTGTATAAATACTATTTTTAACCAGTTAAATACGTTGGAGACATTGTCATGGAGTTTAATAATCTCTAGAACAAAGCAGAAGAGAAATTACAAAAGTATCGGTAAAACAAAGTGTTTGTTTACATTTGTTCGCCATTACTGGATGTTGACGTCACGTCACGTGACATGACTAAGCGTTTTTGGATTATGTAATATTAACATTAAAATGACAGGTTTTTTATGGGGCCCCCCTAGGAGAGAAATGATCAGTTCACCCCCTTTTAATGGTCCGTTTGGTGTGGAATTTCGATATTTGTCATGCGGGTGATCAAGGTTCAATATGATACATAATTTGTCAACTTTGGTTGTGTCTGTCAAAAGTTTGAGCTGACGTCACGTCACGTGACACGTATTGAATAACGTTAAAATGACAGGTTTTTTTGGGGGCCCCCCTAGGAGAAAAACGATCAGTTGACCCCTTTCTACTGGTCCGTTTGACGTGAAATTTCGATATTTGTCATCCGGGTGATCAAGGTGCAATATGATACCAAATTTGTCAACTCTGGTTCCGTCTTTCAAAAGTTTTAGCGTTACAAACAAACATACATACATACATACATACACACCGATTTTTGCCTTTTATATATATAGAAGAAGATTTATATATATAGAAGACTAGCAGGGCTACCCGGCGTTGCCCAGGACCGTATAAACAATGAAAAAACAAAAGCAGATATTGAACATATGTTTTATTCTTAGGGGAGAGGAATCTTTCAGGGTGAGAGAGAGAGAAGATAAAGAGTGTTAGAGAGAGGCAGAAGAGAAAGTTGTTCAATCCTCTTTCCCAAATTTGACTACTGTTCACGTTTGAACTCTCATCGTCGAGTTTATCCTCGAGTTGCCTATTGGCCTTGATAAATGCTAATATAGAGAGAAGAGAAACAGGGGTAGAGAGAGAGAGAAGATAAAGAGTGTGAGAGAGAGGCAGAAGAGAAAGTTGTTCCATCCTCTTTCCCAAATTTGAATACTGTGCACATTTGAACTCTCATCGTCGAGTTGATCATCGAGTTGCCTATTGGCCTTGATAAGTGCTAATATAGAGAGAAGAGAAACAGTGGTAGAGAGAGAGAGAGAGAGAGAAGATAAAGAGTGTGAGAGAGAGGCAGAAGAGAAAGTTGTTCCATCCTCTTTCCCAAATTTGAATACTGTGCACGTTTGAACTCTCATCGTCGAGTTTATCCTCGAGTTGCCTATTGGCCTTGATAAGTGCTAATATAGAGAGAAGAGAAACAGGGTGAAAGAGAGAGAAGATACAGAGTGTGAGAGAGAGGCAGAAGAGAAAGTTGTTCCATCCTCTTTCCCAAATTTAACTACTGTGCACGTTTTAACTCTTATCGTTGAGTTGATCCTCGAGTTGCCTATTGGCCTTGATAAGTGCTTATATAGAGAGAAGAGAAACAGGGTGAGAGAGAGAGAGAGAGAAGATAAAGAGTGAGAGAGAGAGGCAGAAGAGAAAGTTGTTCCATCCTCTTTCCAAAATTTGAATACTGTGCACATTTGAACTCTCACCGTCGAGTTGATCCTCGAGTTGCCCATAGGCCTTGATACGTGCTAATATAGAGAGAAGAGAAACAGGGGTAGAGAGAGAGAGAGAAGATAAAAAGTGTGAGAGAGAGGCAGAAGAGAAAGTTGTTCTATCCTCTTTCCCAAATTTCACTACTGTGCACGTTTGAACTCTCATCCTCTAGTTTATCCTCGAGTTGCCTATTTACCTTGAAAAGTACTAATATATAGAGAAGAGAAACAGGGGTAGAGAGAGAGAAGATAAAGAGTGTGAGAGAGAGGCAGAAGAGAAAGTTGTTCCATCCTCTTTCCCAAATTTGAATACTGTGCACGTTTGAACTCTAATCGTCGAGTTTATCCTCGAGTTGCCTATTGGCCTTGATAAGTGCTAATATAGAGAGAAGAGAAACAGGGTAGAGAGAGAGAAAAGATAAAGAGTGTGAGAGAGAGGCAGAAGAGAAAGTTGTTCCATCTTCTTTCCCAAATTTGAATACTGTGCACGTTTGAACTCTCATCGTCGAGTTGATCCTCGAGTTGCCTATTGGCCTTGATAAGTGCTTATATAGAGAGAAGAGAAACAGGGGTAGAGAGAGAGAAGATAAAGAGTGTGAGAGAGAGGCAGAAGAGAAAGTTGTTCCATCCTCTTTCCAAAATTTAATACTGTCCACGTTTGAACTCTTATCGTCGAGTTTATCCTCGAGTTGCCTATTGGCCTTGATAAGTGCTAATATAGAGAGAAGAGAAACAGGGTGAGAGAAAGAGAGAAGATAAAGAGTGTTAGAGAGAGGCAGAAGGGAAAGTTGTTCTATCCTCTTTCCCAAATTTCACTACTGTGCACGTTTGAACTCTCATCGTCGAGTTTATCCTCGAGTTGCCTATTGGCCTTGATAAGTGCTAATATAGAGAGAAGAGAAACAGGGGTAGAGAGAGAGAAGATAAAGTGTGTGAAGGAGAGGCAGAAGAGAAAGTTGTTCCATCCTCTTTCCCAAATTTGAATACTGAGCACGTTTGAACTCTCATCGTCGAGTTGATCCTCGAGTTGCCTATTGGCCTTGATAAGTGCTAATATAGAGAGAAGAGAAACAGGGGTAGAGAGAGAGAGAGAAGATAAAGAGTGTGAGAGAGAGTCAGAAGAGAAAGTTGTTCCATCCTCTTTCCCAAATTTCACTACTGTGCACATTTGAACTCTCATCGTCGAGTTTATCCTCGAGTTGCCTATTGGCCTTGATAAGTGCTAATATAGAGAGAAGAGAAACAGGGGTAGAGAGAGAAGATAAAGAGTGTGAGAGAGAGGCAGAAGAGAAAGTTGTTCTATCCTCTTTCCCAAATTTGAATACTGTGCACATTTGAACACTCATCGTCGAGTTTATCCTTTAGTTGCCTATTGGCCTTGATAAGTGCTAATATAGAGAGAAGAGAAACAGGGGTAGAGAGAGAGAAGATAAAGAGTGTGAGAGAGAGGCAGAAGAGAAAGTTGTTCCATCCTCTTTCCCAAATTTCACTACTGTGCACATTTGAACTCTCATCGTCTAGTTTATCCTCGAGTTGCCTATTGGCCTTGATAAGTGCTAATATAGAGAGAAGAGAAACAGGGGTAGAGAGAGAGAGAGAAAATAAAGAGTGTGAGAGAGAGGCAGAAGAGAAAGTTGTTCCATCCTCTTTCCCAAATTTCACTACTGTGCACATTTGAACTCTCATCGTCGAGTTTATCCTCGAGTTGCCTATTGGCCTTGATAAGTGCTAATACAGAGAGAAGAGAAACAGGGGTAGAGAGAGAGAGAGAGAAGATAAAGAGTGTGAGAGAGAGGCAGAAGAGAAAGTTGTTCTATCCTCTTTCCCAAATTTCACTACTGTGCACGTTTGAACTCTCATCGTCGAGTTTATCCTCGAGTATCCTATTGGCCTTGATAAGTGCTAATATAGAGAGAAGAGAAACAGGGGTAGAGAGAGAGAGAAGATGAATACTGTGAGAGAGAGGCAGAAGAGAAAGTTATTCTATCCTCTTTCCCAAATTTGAATACTGTGCACATTTGAACTCTCATCGTCGAGTTTATCCTCGAGTTGCCTATTGGCCTTGATAAGTGCTAATATAGAGAGAAGAGAAACAGGGGTAGAGAGAGAGAGAGAGAGAGAAGATAAAGAGTGTGAGAGAGAGGCAGAAGAGAAAGTTGTTCCATCCTCTTTCCCAAATTTCACTACTGTGCACATTTGAACTCTCATCGTCGAGTTTATCCTCGAGTTGCCTATTGGCCTTGATAAGTGCTAATATAGAAAGAAGAGAAACAGGGGTAGAGAGAGAGAGAGAGAAGATAAAGAGTGTGAGAGAGAGGCAGAAGAGAAAGTTGTTCTATCCTCTTTCCCAAATTTCACTACTGTGCACGTTTGAACTCTCATCCTCGAGTTTATCCTCAAATTGCCTATTGGCCTTGATAAGTGATAATATAGAGAGAAGAGAAACAGGGGTAGAGAGAGAGAGAAGATTAAGAGTGTGAGAGAGAGGCAGAAGAGAATGTTGTTCCATCCTCTTTCCCAAATTTCACTACTGTGCACGTTTGAACTCTCATCCTGGAGTTGCGTATTGGCGTTGATAAGTGCTAATATAGATAGAAGGGAAAGAAGGTGAGAGAGAGAGAGAGAGTAGATACAGAGGGTGAGAGAGAGAAAGAGAAGAGAAAGAGGTCTAGAGAGAGAGAGAGAAGAGAGTGAGAGAGAGAGAGAAATATGGTGATAGAGAGAGAGTGAGGAAAGTGGTAGAGAGAGAGAGAAAGACGGCGAGAGAGAGAGAGAAAGACGGCGAGCGAGAGAGAGAGAGAGAGAGAGAGAGAAAGACGGCGAGAGAGAGAGAGGGAAAGAGTGCTTGGGAAAACTGCGACTTAATTTTCGTGTACATAAGCGGCCTGATACTGATACCCACCCCTCCCCCTTCAAGTTTAACTGTGCACGTTGAACTCTCATCCTGGAGTTGCCTATTGGCCTTGATAAGTGCTAATATAGATAGAAGGGAAAGAGGGTGAGAGAGAGAGAGTAGATAAAGAGGGTGAGAGAGAGAAAGAGAAGAGAAAGAGGTATAGAGAGAGAGAGAAGAGAGTGAGAGAGAGAGAAATATGGTGATAGAGAGAGAGTTAGGAAAGTGGTAGAGAGAGAGAAAGACGGCGAGAGAGAGAGAAGAGAAAGGGAGTGAGAGAGAGAGAAGAGAAAGACGGCGAGAGAGAGAGAAAGACGGCGAGAGAGAGAGAGAGAGAAAGACGGCGAGAGAGAGAGAGAAAGAGTGCTTGGCAAAACTGCGACCTAATTATCGTGTACATAAGAGAGAGAGAGAGAGAGAGAGTAGATAAAGAGGGTGAGAGAGAGAAAGAGAAGAGAAAGAGGTCTAGAGAGAGAGAGAAGAGAGTGAGAGAGAGAGAGAAATATGGTGATAGAGAGAGGGTTAGGAAAGTGGTAGAGAGAGAGAAAGATGGCGAGAGAGAGAGGAGAAAGGGAGTGAGAGAGAGAGAAGAGAAAGACGGCGAGAGAGAGAGAAAGAGGGCGAGAGAGAGAGAGAGAAAGACGGCGAGAGAGAGAGAGAGAAAGAGTGCTTGGGAAAACTGCGACCTAATTTTCGTGTACATAAGCGGCCTGATAGTGATACCCACCCCTCCCCCTTCAAGTTTAACTGTGCACGTTTGAACTCTCATCCTGGAGTTGCCTATTGGCCTTGATAAGTGCTAATACAGAGAGAAGAGAAACAGGGGTAGAGAGAGAGAAGATAAAGAGTGTGAGAGAGAGGCAGAAGAGAAAGTTGTTCTATCCTCTTTCCCAAATTTCACTACTGTGCACATTTGAACTCTCATCGTCGAGTTTATCCTCGAGTGGCCTATTGGCCTTGATAAGTGCTAATATAGAGAGAAGAGAAACAGGGGTAGAGAGAGAGAGAAGATAAAGAGTGTGAGAGAGAGGCAGAAGAGAAAGTTGTTCCATCCTCTTTCCCAAATTTCACTACTGTGCACATTTGAACTCTCATCGTCGAGTTTATCCTCGAGTTGCCTATTGGCCTTGATAAGTGCTAATATAGAGAGAAGAGAAACAGGGGTAGAGAGAGAGAGAAGATAAAGAGTGTGAGAGAGAGGCAGAAGAGAAAGTTGTTCTATCCTCTTTCCCAAATTTCACTACTGTGCACGTTTGAACTCTCATCGTCGAGTTTATCCTCGAGTTGCCTATTGGCCTTGATAAGTGCTAATATAGAGAGAAGAGAAACAGGGGTAGAGAGAGAGAAGATAAAGAGTGTGAGAGAGAGGCAGAAGAGAAAGTTGTTCTATCCTTTTTCCCAAATTTGAATACTGTGCACATTTGAACTCTCATCGTCGAGTGTATCCTCGAGTTGCCTATTGGCCTTGATAAGTGCTAATATAGAGAGAAGAGAAACAGGGGTAGAGAGAGAGAGAAGATAAAGAGTGTGAGAGAGAGGCAGAAGAGAAAGTTGTTCCATCCTCTTTCCCAAAATTTCACTACTGTTCACATTTGAACTCTCATCGTCGAGTTTATCCTCGAGTTGCCTATTGGCCTTGATAAGTGCTAATATAGACAGAAGAGAAACAGGGGTAGAGAGAGAGAGAAGATAAAGAGTGTGAGAGAGAGGCAGAAGAGAAAGTTGTTCTATCCTCTTTCCCAAATTTCACTACTGTGCACGTTTGAACTCTCATCCTCGAGTTTATCCTCGAGTTGCCTATTGGCCTTGATAAGTGATAATATAGAGAGAAGAGAAACAGGGGTAGAGAGAGAGAGAGAGAAGATAAAGAGTGTGAGAGAGAGGCAGAAGAGAAAGTTGTTCGATCCTCTTTCCCAAATTTCACTACTGTGCACGTTTGAACTCTCATCCTGGAGTTGCGTATTGGCGTTGATAAGTGCTAATATAGATAGAAGGGAAAGAAGGTGAGAGAGAGAGAGTAGATAAAGAGGGTGAGAGAGAGAAAGAGAAGAGAAAGAGGTCTAGAGAGAGAGAGAGAAGAGAGTGAGAGAGAGAGAAATATGGTGATAGAGAGAGAGTTAGGAAAGTGGTAGAGAGAGAGAAAGACGGCGAGAGAGAGAGAGAGAAAGACGGCGAGAGAGAGAGAGAGAGAGAGAAAGACGGTGAGAGAGAGAGAGAGAGAAAGAGTGCTTGGGAAAACTGCGACCTAATTTTCGTGTACATAAGCGGTCTGATACTGATACCCACCCCTCCCCCTTCAAGTTTAACTGTGCACGTTGAACTCTCATCCTTGAGTTGCCTATTGGCCTTGATAAGTGCTAATATAGATAGAAGGGAAAGAGGGTGAGAGAGAGAGAGTAGATAAAGAGGGTGAGAGAGAGAAAGAGAAGAGAAAGAGGTATAGAGAGAGAGAGAGAGAAGAGAGTGAGAGAGAGAAATATGGTGATAGAGAGAGAGTTAGGAAAGTGGTAGAGAGAGAGAGAAAGACGGCGAGAGAGAGAGAAGAGAATGGGAGTGAGAGAGAGAAGAGAAAGACGGCGAGAGAGAGAGAGAGAGAAAGACGGCGAGAGAGAGAGAGAGAGAAAGACGGCGAGAGAGAGAGAGAAAGAGTGCTTGGGAAAACTGCGACCTAATTTTCGTGTACATAAGAGAGAGAGAGAGAGAGAGAGAGTAGATAAAGAGGGTGAGAGAGAAAGAGAAGAGAAAGAGGTCTAGAGAGAGAGAGAAGAGAGTGAGAGAAAGAGAGAAATATGGTGATAGAGAGAGGGTTAGGAAAGTGGTAGAGAGAGATTGAAAGACGGCGAGAGAGAGAGAAGAGAAAGGGAGTGAGAGAGAGAGAAGAGAAAGACGGCGAGAGAGAGAGAAAGACGGCGAGAGAGAGAGAGAAAGACGGCGAGAGAGAGAGAGAAAGAGTGCTTGGGAAAACTGCGACCTAATTTTCGTGTACATAAGCGGCCTGATACTGATACCCACCCTCTCCCTTCAAGTTTAACTGTGCAGTGTGCACGTTTGAACTCTCATCCTGGAGTTGCCTATTGGCCTTGATAAGTGCTAATATAGATAGAAGGGAAAGAGGGTGAGAGAGAGAGAGAGTAGATAAAGAGGGTGAGAGAGAGAAAGAGAAGAGAAAGAGGTCTAGAGAGAGAGAGAGAAGAGAGTGAGAGAGAGAGAGAGAAATATGGTGATAGAGAGAGAGTTAGGAAAGTGGTAGAGAGAGAGAGAAAGACGGCGAGAGAGAGAGAAGAGAAAGGGAGTGAGAGAGAAAGAAGAGAAAGACGGCGAGAGAGAGAGGGAAAGACGGCGAGAGAGAGAGAGAGAGAAAGACGGCGAGAGAGAGAGAGAGAAAAAGTGCGTGGGAAAACTGCGACCTAATTTTCGTGTACATAAGCGGCCTGATACTGATACGCACCCCTCCCCCTTCAAGTTTAACAGAGTTAGAAAGTAAAAAGAAAATGGCGAAAGCTTTGTTTACATGTTTTACAAAGAGCAAAGTCACCTTCGCCGGCAAAAAACTTCAAGCAAAAATAAAAACATTTTCCCTACGTCAATTTTCGTGTAATTTTGGGATTTTGCTTTTTGGAGTGAGATAATTCCGTTGGTAATAACGGTTCGAGTCGAAAACTAATATTTAACTGTGTTATAGTATCAATTACTCCTCTGAAGGCAGTTTTAACGTACCTCAGCCGCAGCCGACATTTTACTGAGCTGACGTCACGTCACGTGACACGTAATGAATAACGTTAAAATGACAGGTTTTTTGGGGGCCCTCCTGGGAGAAAAACGATCAGTTGACCCCCTTCTACTGGTCCGTTTGACGTGAAATTTCGATATTTGTCATCCGGGATATGGGGCTTCGATATGATACCAAATTTGTCAAGTCTGGTTCCGTCTTTCAAAAGTTTTAGCGTTACAAACAAACATACATACACACAGACGTTTGAGATTTATATATTACTAGCAGGGCTACCCGGCGTTGCTCGGGACCGTATAAACAATGAAAAACAAAAGCAGATATTGAACATATGTTTTATTCTTAGGGGAGAGGAATCTTTCATCTCCAGTTTTAGCGTTACAAACAAACATTTGTCTTTTATATATATAGATAATGACAGGTTTTTTGGGGGGCCCCCTCGAAGATAACTGATCAGTTGACCAACTTCTAGTGGTCCGTTTGACGTGAAATTTCGATATTTGTCATCCGGGTGATGGGGCTTCGATATGATACCAAATTTGTCAAGTTTGGTTCCGTCTTTCAAAAGTTTTAGCGTTACAAACAAACATACATACACACAGACGTTTGGCTTTTATATACATAGATTACTAGCAGGGCTACCCGGCGTTGCTCGGGACCGTATAAACAATGAAAAAACAAAAGCAGATATTGAACATATGTTTTATTCTTAGGGGAGAGGAATCTTTCATCTCTATGTATTATTTGTTTTATCTACCCTAGGACTGGTATTGTTCATGTTTTATCCCTAGCGTAGGTAATTTACAGCATGTATATGAAATTGTTTTACCTTAGGGAGAAGAGAACAGGTAATATACAACATAATGTGTCTATATTACATCCCTGGCAACGCCTAGAAACCAGCTAGAACATGTATTTCAGTCAATCTTTATTACATCTTGGGCTATGCCGGGAAACCAGCTAATCTCTATTTAGTGACTTGACCACCAAAATACCTCCCTAAGTGTGTCCTTTCTTTTGAACTTATTAGATATAGGTATCTAGAAATTTGTGTGAAATTTTGTTGAATGCATTGTTCACTATGATTTTCTTATTGTTCTACACAATATCAACTGTAGCGAAATAACACAGTAAACTTAGTGTAGTGTTAGAATAAAGAGCAAAGGAAAAAATTAGAATCATATTCTGTAATTGCAAATCTAAATTTGCTAGCATGTACCAGTATTTGCCAGGTTGTGGAAATTTGGAATTTATAACATATGTAGTGGCCTTTTCCTAGATACCTATTGCTAAAAATTATACTTTCATTTTGTTAGAAAAATCTCTCTTCGGATGCCCTGCATCATCCAAAATAAAAACAAATATTTTTATAATTGTTTCAGTACATTGCTACACAATGTGACATTTGTTGGCGTTTGTAAAAAAAATCATGAATGTGCTTATATTCCAAAAAAGAAAATATCAGTGCACAGTATTGAAAGTGTTTGAGATTCAAAAGTCTGTAACATTTCTACTAACTTCATAAGATGTCATGTGAGAAACTGAATTGAATATCAAGACATTATCTGAAGCGTTTTTATTTTGGTGTAACATATGTGTTTACAGTGAACCTTAACTTTTAATAAACAGCTTGGTATGCAATGACATAGGCTAGGAATCTTAGACAAAATATATATAAATTGGAAAAATGTGTGAACAAATGAAAAAAAAATGATCCGCTCCACTTGATGACATCAAGCACAGTAATATTTTAGTGGAGAAAATATGAAATTGATGTTCAGTGATTAGTTTGGATGAATGAGAAAATGTAATTGTTTGATGCATAAAAAATAACTCATTTGCTGTATTTGATATTAAGCAGCAAAAAAATAGTGATTTGAATATTAAGGAAAACATCAAATCAGATTATGTAAAAAAAAAGATGAAATTAGAAAATATATATTTTCTGTTTATGAGTTTTGCCAATCAAAATTTTGTGGCAGAAATTGGGTGATTACCATGCAATTTTATTTTGGTAAAATTCTTAAATTATTTGAATGTTTATTATAATTTCTTATTAGTGACTTGTTATCATCAAAATCCGCCCCAAAGAGTGTCCTTTCTTTTATTAGGTATCAGAATAGGTATCCAGATTTCTACTTCTATACAAATGTGATATTGTAGTACAGTAAATGTCAAATTGTTTTTCAAGTATTAGTTTGTAACGTTTGTACTGACTTCATCAGATGTCATGTAAGAAACTGAATTCTATGTAAGAAGACTTTATCTGAAGTGTTTTTATTTTGGTATATCATGTGTGATTACACTGTAGTAATTGCGCTGAAAGCATGTTAATTACAAATGACAAAAGTTAAATCAATTTCTTATTCAGCTACACAATATAAACTAAAGGAAATCAAATTTGCAAAATAAAAGAAATATGTAGTTATGGGTTAGTTTGGAGTTAGAATAAAAAGCCAACAAAACAGTTAGTTTGTATTGTGTAGATTGTTCATTTCTGATAGTATTGAGAGTCGTCAATGAAAATCTTAATTTCTGATAAAATACTGAATGTTTCTCGGATACCCATTCGTAAAAAGTACCTTTTTTGAAAAAAAAAAAAAAAAAAACCACTCCCCGGATCACCTTCACCACCTTAAAAAAAAAAAAACTTTATTCTTCAAAAAATGTGCACATTGTTAGTGTAAAAAACAGATTCGCACCACTTGATGAAATCAAGCATAGTAATATTTTAGTAAAGAAAATATGAAATTGATTTTCAATAATTAGTTTGAATGAATATCAGAAAATGTAATTGTTTGATGCATAAGAAAGAACTCATCTGCTGAATTTGATATTAAGCTGCAAAATATTTCAAAACATAAAAATGTGAAACATAACATGAATACTCTCCGTTGTCACTTGAAAACATTGATCTTGGTAGGAAGTTTATTAGATACTGAAATTGTGGTCTTGGTATGGTGTGCTTAATATTATTGTATGCAAAATTTAAAAACACAAAAGAGGGTACAATCAATATTGAAAAAGTAACATCTGTCACTGAAAATAGTAATTTATAAATATCAAAAGAAATATTATTCTGTACTTAAAATGTTAAACTTACTGTTAACAATAATTTAAAATGGTGATCAGGATGAGTCCAACAACTTAGTCCTTGAGCTTTCTTATTGGTCATAGTAAAAAGAAATTGTAGTCTTTCAAGTTTGTTGGTCGCATTGGGATTCTTGGAATGTATCAACAGATTCCTGCATATGAATCTTTGTTAATTCCACACAATACAAAATATATATACAAAACAAAGTAAAGCATAGTATAGGGTTAGTTGTGTCCTCTAATTATCAACCAAGTATATGTATTGATAAAAAGATAAAAGCAATGGAAATGTTTATTACAATGTATCAATATTAAATTTTTATCATGAACAACAAATCGAAATAATGATTGATATTTTGTGCTTATACGAAACTGGAATCAAGGATTGTCACCTGTGATTTTATATATGTCAATAGTGCATGCCACTACAAATGATATTAGCCAAAGTAAGTTTTGTTTATTTCACCCAATATAAAATATATACACAAAATGCAGTAAACAAAGTTTAGGTTTAGTTAATGATAAGTTTAGGTTCGAGAAATAAGCAAAGAAAAGAAAAAAAGATACATTTGTTTATAGTGTGTAAATTGTAAGTTTGTAAATATTTAAAACTATCCACACTGGTATGTGGAAATTCTAGATACCTATTGTTATAAAGTTCCAATTCATGTTTGATATATTACTCTACATGTTCCCTGTTGCACCCCAAAGATGTAAATGATTATCGAGAAAGTGAAATGAAACAGTATTTGAAATAAAATAGAAACAAATGCTGATGTTTACTATATAAAACACTGTGTTCAATGGAATTGAGCCTTATACAATATTGGTGGAATAAAAAAATCCATTTTTTTAATTCAATTTAAGAAATGAGCAAAAATTTGATATTTAAAATATTTGGCATGAAGAAAAAGAAATTTAAGATAAAAGGTGATAAAGCAGTAAGAATCATGTGCTGAATTCAATTAAAAACAAATATGATTGTCAAAGAAATATCATGAAAATTTTGTAAGTGAAAAAAATTTTTTTTTGATATATTTGGTTTCGAAGTATTAAGAAACATGTACAACTTAATTTTAAAGACAAAACGAAAACTGTACTAATGATAATGACAATGGTGAAAGGAAATTGGAAAAAAATATATCAGAGGTAAAATGTTGGTCACATATACGTTTGTGTGGTATGCATGAAACACGTGTAGAAAATTATATTTTCTGATGCTGAAAGTAAGAAGAGAAACATTGTTAAAAAAATGATCTAAAAGGCAATAGTAAAATCCTCATTTTTAGTGTGGGATATGTTGTTTGTTTCAATTGAGAAAGGAAACTTTAATTTATACAATTCGATGTTATAGATCACAAGTTTTATTACAATAAACATTGTGTTCTTTAATTATCAACCAAGTATATTTATTGATAAAAAGAGAAAAGTAATGGACATGTTTATTATAATTCATCAATATTAAATTGTTATCATGAAAAACCAATGGAAAGCGTGAATGTTATTTGGTGTTTTTGAAAAACAGCTACCAATGATTGTAACCAGTGATTTTTGTGTATGCTAACAGTGCAAATGTGGTGGTGAAATGAATTTTTGTTTATTCTTCACAATATAAAATATATACACAAAACTAAAACATAGTTTACGGTTAGTTAATGATAAGTTTAGGTTAGAGAATTAAGCAAAATTATAGATACCTATTGTTATAAAGCACCAATTCATGTTTGGTATATCAATCTACATGTTCCTTGTTGAAGGAAATTGGCAAAAAATTGTTAGTCAAATGTTGATCAAATATTATAAGTTTGTGTGATATGCATGAAACGTGTAGAATATGATCTGCTCTCATGCTGAAAGCAAGTAGAGAAACATTGTGAAAAAATGATGTTAAGCTAAGCTAAGCAAACGACCAGTGAATGGAAATGTTTATTATAATGTATCAAGATGAACATATTATCATGAAAAAGCAAATCGAAATAGTGATAGTTATTTGGTGCTTATACGAAACAGGTATCAAGTATTGTCACCAGTGATTTTATTGATGTTAACAGTGCATGTCACTAAAAATAATGATGGTAGCGAAATTAAGTTTTGTTAATTCTACCCAATATAAAATATATACGCAAAACAAAGTAAACAAAGTTACAGGTTAGTTAATGATAAGTTTAGGTTCGAGAAATAAGCAAAGGAAAAGAAAAAAAAAAAAGGTACATGTGTTTATATTGTGTAAAATGTTAGTCTGTAAATATTTCAAACTATCAACACTGGTATGTGTAAATCCTAGATACCTATTGTCATAAAGTACCACTTCTTGTTTGATATATCACTCTACATGTTCCCTGCAGCATCCCAGAGAGGTAAATGAGTGTCCACAAAATGAAATAAAACATAGTACTGGAAATAAAATAAAATAAGAATATGTCTGAAAAGAAATAAATGCTGTTTACTATATAAAAAGTTTTCAAGTGTCAAATGGAATTGAATCTTATACAATGTTGGTGGATTATGAAATTGCATGAATGAAATAACATTGGAGAAATAAGAAAAAAGTTTATATATACAATATTTACAAATATAAGATAAAAGGTGAAGAAGGGCCAAATCCGAGATCTATAAATCGTAAATTTTCCAAGTGAAAACATTTATTTTTTTTTTTTTAGATCTGCTTTCCAAGTAATAGTAACCATGTACAGCTTCATTTTAAATGAAAACTGTACTAATGATAATGTTCATGGTGAAAGGAAATTGGAAAAAAAATAAAAATGTCAGAGGTAAAATGTTTGTGTGGTATGCATGAAACACGTGTAGAAAATGATCTCATGCTGAAAGTAAGAGAAACATAGCTAAAAAATTATGTAAACACAATAGTAAAATCCTCATTTTTAGGAACATAGTGTGGGGTATGTTGTTTGTTTCAATTGAGAAAGGAAAGTTTAATTTTTAGAATTGGATGTTATAGATCACAAGTTTTATTACAATAAACATTGTGTTCTCTAATTATCAACCAAGTATATTTATTGATAAAAAAAGAAAAGTAATGGACATGTTTATTATAATTTATCAATATTAAATTGTTATCATGAAAAACCAATGGAAAGCGTGTTGGTTATTTGGTGTTCATAAGAAAAAACATCATGGGTTGTCACCAGTGATTTTATGTATGCTAACATTTCGCTGCAAATGTGGTAGCGAAATGTCTTTTTGGTTATTCTACACAAAATAAAATATATACACAAAACAAAGTAAAAGAAATGTCAGGGTTAGTTAATGATAAGCTTAGTACCAAGAAATAAGTACAGAAAAAGGAAAAGAAAGATACATTTGTTGATATTGTGTCGATTGGTGAATTTGTTGGTTCATTTTGTTTTATGACATATCAACACTATATCAGTTTATTTCATGCCAAATCTAGTGACATTTTTTTTTCCTAGAATATATTTGTTTATTTAATGTTGGTTTCTATTTAACTCATAATTGGGACCCTAACAGGTACTACCACTCCAGATCAGAGTGGACCTGGTAGCAATAGCAATTAAATAGTGGCTTCACACTTCACAAAGCCCCACGTTTGGATACAGTTTATGGTCATATCCAGGACCTGGTGAATTTGTAAATAATTGAAACGATCAACACTGGCGAGTTAGAATTCTGCATACCTATTGTTATAAAGTACCAATTTATGTTTTACATATCACTCCACAACGTTGCTGCAGAATCCAGACAGTTGAAAGAGTCTCCAGAAACTGAAAAGCTATTTAGTACTCTTAAATAAAATAACATGCATAAAGAAATCCTAATATAAGACCATAGATGAAAAAGCAATAAAAATTTTGTGTGGAATCAAGTGAAAACAGTTTCTTTGTCAAAGAAATTGCATGAAGATTCTCAGAGACTTTTCCTTCCTCGTTCCCTTCCCTTTTGGTGGAAGGAAACTTTCACAGTGGCTCAGAAGGTGGGCTGAGCACACTTCCTACAAAGGTGGGATGGGTAAATTTCTTTTTCATTTGGTTGCCTGGAGGACAGGCTTAGCCCCCCCCCAAAAAAAAGGTTGGAGCCGGGGAACTTCTCCTCCCAGAAGGGGGAGGGGGCCCGGGAAGGCTTCTCTTCCCATATTTTTTGTTTTGTGTAAGGTTGATCTCTTTCCGAAGGGAGTAAGAGGATATCCCTCTCTTAGGAGGAGAGCGAAGGCTCCCTGGGCCTCCTATCCTCCTTCTGAGAGAAGTTCCCCGGCTTCCACATTCATTGCTCAGCCCGCCCTCCAGGCAATCAGAGTCTGATTGTCTGCTGTATATAAAAAGGCGATTTTAGCTTGTCAGGCGGTATGCTCTGCGTTGACCATTTTTCTTCCACCTGTTGACCTTCCCTCCCTGCTACGCAGATTAGGGAAGGGCTGAAGGGGTGATTTGCTTTTATTTTTTACCCCTCGGTATAGGGAGGTGACTGATCATCCAACCAACTAAGGGGATGGGGCAGGAAGTCTACCCTCTCCTGCCTTAGGGAGGGAGTATTTTTTTTTTTTTTTAAGTTTGCCCGGAGGGGAGATGGGCAACCTCCCTGCACTTGGGGACAGGGGGTCATGACCTTATTCGCACGGAGGAAATAGGGGTCTGAAGTAAACTTGAGTGTAGTGTAAACCTGTTTATTAGACCAGCTTGCTATAGCTCTCTTTATCTTTTTAAGTTTTGCCATCTGATGATGTGTATAAAAAGGCTCTTTTAGTTTCCCAGGGTGTATACCCTCCGTTGACCATTTATGTTTAAGAGTTTTCCTTGCCCCTTCTCTGCTCCAGAATGGGAAGGGAGCTCTTTCCCACTGTATGGGGGGGGCGGCTTTCTTTTATGGTTATGTGGGGAGCCTTATCTTTACCCCCCTTAAGGTGGTAGGTCTTTTTTGTAAAATTGTTAGTCAAATGTTGATCAAATATTATAAGTTTGTGTGATATGCATGAAACATGTGTAGAATATGATCTGCTCTCATGCTGAAAGCAAGTAGAGAAACATTGTGAAAAAATGATGTAAACCTAAGCTAAGCAAACGACCAGTCAATGGAAATGTTTATTATAATATATCAACAATAACACATTATCATAGTTATTTGGTGCTTATACGAAACAGGTATCAGGGATTGTCACCAGTGATTTTATTTATGTTAACAGTGCATGTCACTACAAATAATGATGGTAGCGAAATTAAGTTTTGTTTATTCTACCTAATATAAAGTATATACACAAAACAAAGTAAACATCTGCTGAATTTGATATTAAGCAGCAAAATATTTCAAAACATAAAAGTGTGAAACATAACATGAATACTCTCCATTGTCACTTGAAAACATTGGTCTTGGTAGGCAGTTTATTAGATGCTGAAATAGTGGTCTTGGTATGGTGTGCTTAATATTATTGTATGCAAAATTTAAAAACACAAAAGAGGGTACAATCAATATTGAAAAAGTAACATCTGTCACAGAAAATAGTAATTTATAAATATCAAAAGAAATATTATTCTGTACTTAAAATGTTAAACTTACTGTTAACAATAATTTAAAATGGTGATCAGGATGAGTCCAACAACTTAGTCCTTGAGCTTTCTTATTGGTCATAGTAAAAAGAAATTGTAGTCTTTCAAGTTTGTTGGTCGCATTGGGATTCTTGGAATGTATCAACAGATTCCTGCATATGAATCTTTGTTAATTCCACACAATACAAAATATATATACAAAACAAAGTAAAGCATAGTATAGGGTTAGTTAAGTCCTCTAATTATCAACCAACTATTGCTAAAAAGAGAAAAGCACTGGAAATGTTTCTTATAATGTATCAATATTGAATTGTTCTCATGAAACACAAATCGAAATAGTGATAGTTATTTGGCGCTTATAAGAAACAGGTATCAGGGATTTTGGTGTATCAGATGTTTTTACAGTGAACTTAACTTTCAAGAAACAAATTGGTATGCAATGACATAGGCTAAGAATCTTAGACAAAATATTTTCAAATGAAAAAAAATGTTGAACACTTATAACTTTGTATGGACTCTCAAAAACATTTGTAAAAAATGTGTAAACAAATGAAACAAAAAAAAAATGATCCGCTCCACATGATGACATCAAGCACAGTAATATTTTAGTGAAGAAAATATGAAATTGATGTTCAGTGATTAGTTTGGATTAATGAGAAAATGTAATTGTTTGATGCATAAAAAATAACTCATTTGCTGTATTTGATATTAAGCAGCAAAATATAAAAATATAGTGATTTGAATATTTAGGAAAACAAATCAAAGCAGATTATGTAAAAAAAACAAATCAAACCAGATTATGTAAAAAAAAAAAAGATGAAATTAGAAAATATATATTTTATGCTTATGAGTTTTGCCAATCAAAATTTTGTGGCAGAAATTGGGTGATTACCAAGTAATTTTATTTTGGTAAAATTCTTAAATTATTTGAATGTTTATTATAATTTCTAATTAGTGACTTGTTATCATCAAAATCCGCCCCAAAGAGTGTCCTTTCTTTTATTAGGTATCAGAATAGGTATCCAGATTTCTACTTCTATACAAATGTGATATTGTAGTACAGTAAATGTCAAATTGTTTTTCAAGTATTAGTTTGTAACGTTTGTACTGACTTCATCAGATGTCATGTAAGGAACTGAATTCTATTTAAGACTTTATCTGAAGTGTTTTTATTTTGGTAGATCATGTGTGATTACACTGTAGTAATTGCGCTGATAGCATGTTAACTACAAATGACAAAAGTGAAATCAATTTCTGATTCAGCTACACAATATAAACTAAAGGAAATCAAATTTGCAAAATAAAAGAAAAATGTAGTTATGGGTTAGTTTGGAGTTAGAATAAAAAGCCAACAAAACAGTTAGTTTGTATTGTGTAGATTGTTTAATTAACTTTGTTCATTTCTGATAGTATTGAGAGTGGTCAATGAAAACCTTAATTTCTGACAAAATACTGTAATTTTCTTGGATACCCATTCGTAAAAAGTACCTTTTTTGTGAAAAAAAAAAGAACACTCCCCAGATCACCTTCACCACCTAAAACACAAAAAACAAAAATATCTTTATTCTTCAAATATTGTGCACATTGTTAATGTAAAAAACAGATCCGCACCACTTGGTGAAATCAAGAACAGTAATATTTTAGTAAAGAAAATATATAATTGATTTTCAGTAATTAGTTTGAATGAATATCAGAAAATGTAATTGTTTGATGCATAAGAAAGAACTGACTGTTTCTAATTTCGTTTCCTTTTAATTTCATTTTTGTCCAATCCAATCTGAAGGAGGCGGGTGGTATACCCTGCGTTGTACAGTTATTTTTAAGACTCTCTCCAACATGTATGTAACACAAAGGGTTTTTCCATGGCGCATTTCGCATTCTTTTCCTTCTGGGAAAAGTTTCGTAATCATGTCTGAATGATAAGTCAGAATTGTTAATGTTGGCTCAGTGTTTTATTCTTATAATCTGTTGAACAAAGAATCAATCAGACTGTCTGTGTGTGTCGGTGTATATGAGAAGTTTATTTTAGATCCCCAGGGGTTAGACCGTGTGTGGACCATGTATTTTTAAGAAGTTTCCTTTCTCGTTCCCTTCCCATCTTGGGGAAGGAAACTTTTTTTTTATGGTGGCTCAGAAGGTTTGCTGAGCACTCTTCCCACAAAGGTGGGATGGGTAAAGTTTTTTTTTATTTGGTTGACTGGAGGGCGGGCTGAGCACTCCCAAAAAGGTAGGAGCCGGGGAACTTCTCCTCCCAGAAAGGGGGCCCGGGAAGGCTTCCCTCTCCCCATATTTTTTTTTTTTTTTGTGTAAGGTTGATCTCTTTCCGAATGGAGTAAGCGGAACCGACAGGGGGGGGGGTCAATCAACCATACAAAAGGATATCTATCTCTTAGTTGAAAGAGGGAAGGTCTCCCTGTCCTTCCATACCCCTTCTGAGAGAAGTTTCCCCAGCTCTCAGCTTGGGGGGGGGGTGTAGGAGGGCTTAGCCCGCCCTCAAGGCAAATAGTCTGACTGTCTGCCTTATATAAAAAGGCGATTTTAGCTGGTCAGGCGGTATGACCTGCGTTGACTATTTTTCCTCCACCTGTTGACCTTCCCTCCCTGTAAGAGGGAGCCGTGCTACGCAGATTAGGGAAGGGCTGAAGGGGTTGATTTGTTTTTTTTTTACCCCTCGCTATAGGGAGGTGGCAGTCATCCAACCAAAGAAGGGGATCAAGCAGGGAGCATTCTCTCTCCTGCATTAGGGAGGGGGTTCTTTTCTTTTTAAGTGTGCCCGTTTTAATAATAAACACATTTTATTATTTTAAATATTAATATTTATTTTTAATAATAAACACATTTTATTTTAATATTAATATTTATTTTTAATAATAAACACATTTTATTATTTTAAATATAAATATTTATTTTTAATAATAAACACATTTCATTTTAAATATTAATATTTATTTATAATAATAAACACATTTTATTCTACTTTAAATATTAATATTTATTTTTAATAATAAAAACATTTTTATTTGAATATTAATATTTATTTTTAATAATAAACACATTTTTATTTTAATATTAATATTTATTTTTAATAATGAACACATTTTATTTTTTTAAATACTATTATTTATTTGTAATAATGAACACATTTTATTTTATTTTTAATATTAATATTTATTTTTAATAATAAACACCTTTTATTATTTTAAATGTTAATATTTATTTTTAATAATAAACACTTATTATTTTATTTTAAATATTAATATTTATTTTTAATAATAAACACATGTTATTTTATTTTAAATATTAATATTTATTGTTAATAATAAACACATTTTATTATTTTAAATATGAATATATATTTTTAATAATAAACACATTTTATTATTTTAAATATTAATATATATTTTAATAATAAACACATTTTATTATTTTAAATATTAATATATATTTTTAATAATCAACACATTTTATTATTTTAAATATTAATATTTATTTGTAATAATAAACATTTTATAATTTTAAATAGTAATATTTATATTCATTAATAAACACATTTTATTTTATATTAAATATTAATATTTATTTTTATTAATGAACACATATTATTATTTTAAATATTAATAATTATTTTTAATAATAAACACATGTATTTTATTTCAATATGCATAAACATTAACGTTGTAATGTAAAAAGAAAATGCTATTAAAAATTATAAAAAAAGGTAAAAAAAAAAAAAAATTCCGAAAACATGGAAACAAAATATTTTTACCCAAAAAGTACTAGCATATGAGTTAAATAAATAACTGTTGCCAGAAGTATTTGTAATAAAGTGTATTGTAAAATTCCAAAAATATTAGCATATGAAATAAATAAATAAATGTTATTAAGTTCTATAAATAAAAAGAAAGCAGTCAATATAACTCCTCGAAAAATGTAATTCAAGCCCTAATTTTTTTTCAATTAAAGGAGCAAGGACCAAGGTTCCATAAAAAAAAGAAAAAACAAATAACGTGGTTTAAAAAAAAGGTTTTAAACTTCATTAATTATTTACTATCGGGTTACTAAATTAAGTATTTACTTTTTAATAGACACTTAAAAATTGGGATGGTTCGTGAATTTAAAAAAAAAACGATTGTCTAAAATATTATATTCGATTTATTGGAAAGAACATAAAATTTCACATTGACCCTGAAAATATCGTAAAAATAGAATCAATAGAAAAATTTTGATAGATTTTAAAAATTAAAAAATTGAAAAATATTGAGTTTAAAAATTGAAAAATATTGAGTTCGGAAAATTCATTACTGTTTAAAAAAAAAAATATTTGGGTTTGTATTACTGTACACATAGATTCAAAAAAGTTGTCAAAAGACAAATATATAACAAATAAATGTTATCAAAGGCAAGATAAGTTACTTTTCTATCAAACTGGATATATTTTTTGTGTTTTTATTCAATGTAACATATTTATTCAGCTCGAAAAACATACAGTGTTTACCGATGTATTCGAAAAATCAAGATAGCGTCTCACACCCTCTTTAACACCGTAATTTTAATATGTTTAATATTAATATTTATTTAATAAACACATAGTTTTATTTTTAATATTTTTAATAATAATAATGTGAAAGCCTTTAAACTGTCGAATATGATTTTTAGTATACTGTAATTTTCGTGTACATAAGCGTCCTCACACTGATACCCACCCCTCCCCCTTCAAGTTTAACAGAGTTATAAAGTAAAGACAAAATGGCTAAAGTTTTGTCATATAAAAAGAAAATGCTAATAAAAAGTATATAATAAAGTTTTTAAAAAAATTTCGAAAACATGGAAACAAAATATTTTTACAAAAAAATAGTAGCATTGAGTTAAATAAATAACTGTTGCCAGAATTTATCGAATTTTTATTTTTTAATAGCATTTTCTTAAAACGAATAGAAAAATAATTTCACATGAAAAAAAAAAGAAAATGCTATTAAAAAGTATAAAAAAAATGTAAAAAAAAAAAAAATTCTGTAAACATGGAAAAAAAAAATATTTGTACCCAAAAAGTAGTAGCATATAAGTTAAATAAATAACTGTTGCCAGAAGTATTTGCAATAAAGTGTATTGTATAATCCGAATAATATTAGCATATGAAATAAATAAATTTCATTAAGTTCTATAAATAAAAAGAAAGCAGTCAATATCTAAAATATATAAATATAATAAAAATTACTGAGATAAAAATATAAAAATACATACGTAAAATCAAAAACAAACCGACTGGTTTTAAAGAGGGTGATAGAGAAAGTGAGAGAGAGAGAGAGAGAGAGAGAGAGAGAAGAGAGAAAGCGGTGTATAGTGAAGTTAGTTCCTTTTAGAATAATAAAATTTGTTTATTAATGAAAAATCGAATCAGCACAAAAATTAACTGTTCCCATAGTAACCAAAAGCGGTGTATAGTGAAGTTAGTTCCTTTTAGATTCGCCATTAGTGGACGTTGACGTCACGTCACGTGACATGACTAAGCGTTTTTAAACGAATAGAAAAATAGAAAGAGGGTGATAGAGAAAGTGAGAGAGAGAGAGAGTAGAGAAAGTGTGAGAGAGAGAGAGACGGTGTTGGTCTCTACTCCTCCCCCCTTCCAGCTTAAGAGGTATGAGGTCACGTGGTAATATAGAAAATGACTAATTACATAAATATTACGATATTTTTATTATCGTCTAATATTTTGAAAGCTGAATTTTTTTATTCCTGTACATGTTTTCCTGACATTTTTCGTTAAAACTCTTGTATAAATAATATTTTTAACCAGTTAATCACGATGGAAACATTGTCATAAAGTTTAATAATATATATAACGAAGGAAAAGAGAAATTGCAAAAGTATCGGAGAAAGAACTTGTTATTTACAATTGTTCGCCATTAGTGGACGTTGATGTCACGTCACGTGACATGACTAAGCGTTTTTTTTTTTACGTATGAATTACATTGGATCATTCAAGAATTACGTAATAAAAAGCATTACAATGACAGGTTTTTTTGGGCCCCCCTTGAAGATAACTGATACGTTTACCCCCTTCTACTGGTCCGTTTGACGTGAAATTTCGATATTTGTCATCCGGGATATGGGGCTTCGATATGATACCAAATTTATCAAGTCTGGTTCCGTCTTTCAAAAGTTTTAGCGTTACAAACAAACATACATACACACAGACGTTTGAGATTTATATATATAGACTAGCAGGGCTACCCGGCGTTGCTCGGGACCGTATAAACAATGAAAAAACAAAAGCAGATATTGAACATATGTTTGATTCTTAGGGGAGAGGAATCTTTCATCTCTATGTATTATTTGTTTTATCTACCCTAGGACTGATATTGTTCATGTTTTATCCCTAGCATAGGTAATTTACAGCATGTATATGAAATTGTTTTACCTTAGGGAGAAGAGAACAGGTAATATACAACATAATGTGTCTATATTACATCCCTGGCAACGCCTAGAAACCAGCTAGAACATGTATTTCAGTCAATCTTTATTATATCCTGGGCTATGCCGGGAAACCAGCTAATCTCTTTTTAGTGACTTGACCACCAAAATACCTCCCTAAGTGTGTCCTTTCTTTTGAACTTATTAGATATAGGTATCTAGAAATGTGTGTGAAATTTGTTGAATGCATTGTTCACTATGATTTTCTTATTGTTCTACACAATATCAACTGTAGCGAAATAACACAGTAAACTTAGTGTAGTGTTAGAATAAAGAGCAAAGGAAAAAATTAGAATCATATTTTGTAATTGCAAATCTAAATTTGCTAGCATGTACCAGTATTTGCCAGGTTGTGGAAATTTGGAACTTATAACATATGTAGTGGCCTTTTCCTAGATACCTATTGCTAAAAATTATACTTTCATTTTGTTAGAAAAATCTCTCTTCAGATGCCCTGCATCATTCAAAATAAAAACAAATATTTTTATAATTGTTTCAGTATATTGCTACACAATGTGAAAGTTTTTAACGTTTGTAAAAAAAATCATGAATGTGCTTATATTGCAAAAAAGAAAATATCAGTGCACAGTATTGAAAGTGTTTGAGATTCAAAAGTCTGTAACATTTCTACTAACTTCATAAGATGTCATGTGAGAAACTGAATTGAATATCAAGACATTATCTGAAGCGTTTTTATTTTGGTGTAACATATGTGTTTACAGTGAACCTTAACTTTTAATAAACAAATTGGTATGCAATGACATAGGCTAAGAATCTTTAAAATATATATAAATTGGAAAAATGTGTGAACAAATGTAAAAAAAATGATCCGCTCCACTTGATGACATCAAGCACAGTAATATTTTAGTGAAGAAAATATGAAATTGATGTTCAGTGATTAGTTTGGATGAATGAGAAAATGTAATTGTTTGATGCATAAAAATAACTCAGTTGCTGTATTTGATATTAAGCAGCAAAATATAGTGATTTGAATATTTGGGAAAACATCAAACCAGATTATGTAAAAAGAAAAAAAAAAGATGAAATTAGAAAATATATATTTTATGTTTATGAGTTCTGCCAATCAAAATTTTGTGGCAGAAATTGGGTGATTACCATGCAATTTTATTTTGGTAAAATTCTTAAATTATTAGAATGTTTATTATAATTTCTAATTAGTGACTTGTTATAATCAAAATCCGCCCTAAAGAGTGTCCTTTCTTTTATTAGGTATCAGAGTAGGTATCAAGATTTCTACTTCTATACAAATGTGATATTTCAGATCTGTACATAAAAAATTTGTTGAATATATAGGTTGAGAATTGTTCTGTGTCGCTCTCTCTCACACACACACGCATTCTCACTTTTATAGATATAATAGATAGATTACTCTAGATATATTTCCATATGTCTGAATACCCTATATACAAATTTTCAAATCTGTAGATAAAAAAATTTGTTGAGTATATAGGTTGAAAATTGTTCTCTCTCTCTCTCTCACACACACATTCTCAATTTTAGAGATATAATAGATAGATTATGCTAGGTATATTTCCATATGTCTGAATACCCTATATACAAATTTTCTAATCTGTAGATCAAATATTTGTTGAATATATAGGTTGAAAATTGTTCTTACTCTCTCTCTCTCTCTCTCTGGCTACCTCACACACACATTCTAACTTTTATAGATATAATAGATAGATTATGCTAGATATATTTCCATATGTGTGAATACCCTATATACAAATTTTCTAATTTGTAGATAAAAAATTTGTAGAGTGCATAGGTTGAGAATTGTTCTCTCTATCTCTCACACACACATTCTAACTTTTAAAGATATAATAGATTATGCTAGATATATTTCGATATTTCTGAATACCCTATATATAAAAATTTGTTGAATGTATAGGTTGAGAACTGTTCTCTCTCTCTCTCTCTCTCTCTCTCTCTCTCGCTCACACACACACACATTCTCACTTTTATAGATATAATAGAAAGATTATCCTAGATATATTTCTATTTGTATGAATACTCTATATACAAATTTTAAAATCTGTAGATAAAGAATTTGTTGAGTATATGGGTTGAGAATTGTTCTCTCTCTCTCTCTCTCTCTCTCACACACACACACACACACATTCTCACTTTTATAGATATAATAGATTATGCTAGATATATTTCCATATGTCTGAATACCCTATATACAAATTTTCAAATCTGTAGATAAAAAATTTGTTGAGTATATAGGTTGAGAATTGTTCTCTCTCTCTATCACACACATTCTCACTTTTATAGATATAATAGACAGATTATGCCAGATATATTGAAATATGTCTGAATGCCCAATATACAAATTTTGAAATCTGTAGATAAAAAATTTGTTGTATACATAGGTTGACAATTGTCCTCTCTCTCACACACACACACATTCTCACTTTTATACATATAATAGATAGATTATGCTAGATATATTTCTATATGTCTGAACATCCTATATACAAATGTTCAAATCTGTGGATAAAAAATTTGTTGAATGTATAGGTTGAGAATTTTTATCTCTCTCTTTTTCTCTCTCTCTCTCTCTCGCTATCTCACACACACGCATTCTCACTTTTATAGATAAAATAGATAGATTATGCTAGATATATTTCCATATGTCTGAATACCCTATATACAAAGTTTCAAATCTGTAGATAAAAAATTTGTTGAATATATAGGTTTAGAATTGTTCTCTCTCTCTCTCTCACACACACATTCTAACTTTTGTAGTTATAATAGATAGATTATGCTAGATATATTTCCATATGTCTGAATACCCTATATACAAATTTTCTAAACTGTAGGTAAAAAATTTGTTGAGTATGTAGGTTAAGAATTGTTCTCTCTCTCTCTCACACACACACACACACACACACAAGTTCTCACTTTTATAGATATAATAGATAGATTATGCTAGATATATTTCTATATGTCTGCCTACCCTATATACAAATTTCCAAATCTGTGCCCAAAAATGTGTGGAATATATAGGTTGAGAATTGTTCTCTCTCTCTCTCTCTCTCACACATATTCTCACTTTTATAGGTTATATAGGTTGAGAATTTTTTGCTCTTTCCATCACTCACATTCACACTTTTATAGATATAATACATAGATTATGCCAGATATATTTACATATGTCTGAATACCCAATATACACATTTTCAAATCTGTAGATAAAAAATTAGTTGAATATATAGGTTGAGAATTGTTCTCTCTCTCTCTCTTTCTCTCTCTCTCACACACACATTCTCACTTTTATAGATATAATAGATAGATTATGCTAGATATATTTCCATACGTCTGAATACCCTATATCCAAATTTTCTAATATGTAGATAAAAAATTTGTTGAATATATAGGGTGAGAATTTTCCTTCCTCTCTTTCTCTCTCTCTCTTTCTCACACACACACAAGCTGAAAATTGTTCTCTCTCTCTCTCTGACTCTCTCTCTCTCTCTCACACACACACACATGGTCATTTTATAGATATAATAGATAGGTTATGCTAGATATATTTCTATATGTCTGAATACCCTATATACAAATTTTTAAATCTGTAGATAAAAAATTTGTTGAGTATATAGGTTGAGAATTGTTCTTTCTCTCTCTCTCACACACACATTCTCACTTTTATAGATATAATAGATTATGCTAGATATATTTCCAAATGTCTGAATACCCTATATACAAATTTTCAAATCTGTAAAGATAGAATTTGTTGAATATATAGGTTGAGAATTGTTCTCTCTCTCTCTCTTTCACACACATTCTCACTTTTATAGATATAATAGATAGATTATGCTAGATATATTTCCTTATGTCTGAATACCCTATATACAAATTATCAAATCTGTAGATACAAAATTTGTTGAGTATATAGGTTGAGAATTGTTCTCTCTCTCTCTCTCTCTCACTCACTCACTCACTCACTCACTCACACACACACACACACATTCTACCTTTTATAGATATAATAGATTATGCTAGATATATTTCCATATGTCTGAATACCCTGTATACAAATTTTCAGATCTGTACATAAAAATTAGTTGAATATATAGGTTGAGAATTGTTCTCTCTCTCTCTCTTCTCTCTCTCTCTTTCACACACAATCTCACTTTTCTAGATATAATAGATAGATTATGCTAGATATATTTCCATATGTCTGAATACCCTATATACAAATTTTCTAATCGGTAGATAAAAAATTTGTTGAATATATAGGGTGAGAATTGTACTTACTCTCTCTCTCTCTCTCTCTCTCTCTCACGCACACATTCTCACTTTTATGGATATAATAGATAGATTATGCTGGATATATTTCCATATGTCTGAATACCCTATATACAAATGGTCAAATCTGTAGATAACAAATTTATTGAATAGATAGGTTGAGAATTGTTCTCTCTCTCTCTCTCGCAACCTTACACACACAACCACACGCAAACATTCTGACTTTTATAGATATAATAGATCGATTATGCTAGATATATTTCCATATGTCTGAATACCCAATATACAAATTTTCAAATCTGTAGGTAAAAAATTTGTTGAATATATAGGTTGAGAATTGTTCTCTCTCTCTCACACACTCACATTCTCACTTTTATAGATATAATGTATAGATTATGCTAGATATATTTCTATATGTCTGAATACCCTATATACAAAGTTTAAAATCCGTAGATAAAAATACGTTGAGTATATAGGTTGAGAATTGTTCTCTCTCTCTCTTACGCACACACACACGCACACACACACATTTTCACTTTTATAGATATAATAGATAGATTATGCTAGATATATTTCCATATGTCTGAATACCCTATATACAAATTTTCAAATCTGTAGATAAAAAATGTATTGAATATATAGGTTGAGAATTGTTGTCTCTCTCTCTCTCTCTCTCTCTCTCTCTCTCTGGCTACCTCACACACACACACATTTTCACTTTTATAGATATAATAGATAGATTATGCTAGATATATTTCCATATGTCTGAATACCCTATATACAAACTTTCAAATCTGTAGATAAAAAATTTGTTGAGTATATAGGTTGAGAATTGTTCTCTCTCTCTCACACGAAACTGTGCGCTCGGCTTCTTCCCCCCCTTCCCACCCCAAATGCTTGGGAAACTGTGCACTGTTTTTGTTGGTTTTCAAGCTGCCTCTTCCCCCCCCCCCACACACACACAGTTTAACAGTAGTAGGAGGTCAAGAGAAAGAGGGTGAGAGAGAGAGAAGAGTAAGTTGGTGAGAGAGAGAGAAAAGAGAAAGAGGGTGTTGGTTTTATATTTTTATTATCGTCTAATATTTTGAAATTAAGCAGCAAAATATAGTGATTTGAATATTTGGGAAAACATCAAACCAGATTATGTAAAAAGAAAAAAAAAAGATGAAATTAGAAAATATATATTTTATGTTTATGAGTTCTGCCAATCAAAATTTTGTGGCAGAAATTGGGTGATTACCATGCAATTTTATTTTGGTAAAATTCTTAAATTATTAGAATGTTTATTATAATTTCTAATTAGTGACTTGTTATAATCAAAATCCGCCCTAAAGAGTGTCCTTTCTTTTATTAGGTATCAGAGTAGGTATCAAGATTTCTACTTCTATACAAATGTGATATTTCAGATCTGTACATAAAAAATTTGTTGAATATATAGGTTGAGAATTGTTCTGTGTCGCTCTCTCTCACACACACACGCATTCTCACTTTTATAGATATAATAGATAGATTACTCTAGATATATTTCCATATGTCTGAATACCCTATATACAAATTTTCAAATCTGTAGATAAAAAAATTTGTTGAGTATATAGGTTGAAAATTGTTCTCTCTCTCTCTCTCACACACACATTCTCAATTTTAGAGATATAATAGATAGATTATGCTAGGTATATTTCCATATGTCTGAATACCCTATATACAAATTTTCTAATCTGTAGATCAAATATTTGTTGAATATATAGGTTGAAAATTGTTCTTACTCTCTCTCTCTCTCTCTCTCTGGCTACCTCACACACACATTCTAACTTTTATAGATATAATAGATAGATTATGCTAGATATATTTCCATATGTGTGAATACCCTATATACAAATTTTCTAATTTGTAGATAGAAAATTTGTAGAGTGCATAGGTTGAGAATTGTTCTCTCTATCTCTCACACACACATTCTAACTTTTAAAGATATAATAGATTATGCTAGATATATTTCGATATTTCTGAATACCCTATATATAAAAATTTGTTGAATGTATAGGTTGAGAACTGTTCTCTCTCTCTCTCTCTCTCTCTCTCTCTCTCGCTCACACACACACACATTCTCACTTTTATAGATATAATAGAAAGATTATCCTAGATATATTTCTATTTGTATGAATACTCTATATACAAATTTTAAAATCTGTAGATAAAGAATTTGTTGAGTATATGGGTTGAGAATTGTTCTCTCTCTCTCTCTCTCTCTCTCACACACACACACACACATTCTCACTTTTATAGATATAATAGATTATGCTAGATATATTTCCATATGTCTGAATACCCTATATACAAATTTTCAAATCTGTAGATAAAAAATTTGTTGAGTATATAGGTTGAGAATTGTTCTCTCTCTCTATCACACACATTCTCACTTTTATAGATATAATAGACAGATTATGCCAGATATATTGAAATATGTCTGAATGCCCAATATACAAATTTTGAAATCTGTAGATAAAAAATTTGTTGTATACATAGGTTGACAATTGTCCTCTCTCTCACACACACACACATTCTCACTTTTATACATATAATAGATAGATTATGCTAGATATATTTCTATATGTCTGAACACCCTATATACAAATGTTCAAATCTGTGGATAAAAAATTTGTTGAATGTATAGGTTGAGAATTTTTATCTCTCTCTTTTTCTCTCTCTCTCTCTCTCGCTATCTCACACACACGCATTCTCACTTTTATAGATAAAATAGATAGATTATGCTAGATATATTTCCATATGTCTGAATACCCTATATACAAAGTTTCAAATCTGTAGATAAAAAATTTGTTGAATATATAGGTTTAGAATTGTTCTCTCTCTCTCTCTCACACACACATTCTAACTTTTGTAGTTATAATAGATAGATTATGCTAGATATATTTCCATATGTCTGAATACCCTATATACAAATTTTCTAAACTGTAGGTAAAAAATTTGTTGAGTATGTAGGTTAAGAATTGTTCTCTCTCTCTCTCACACACACACACACACACACACAAGTTCTCACTTTTATAGATATAATAGATAGATTATGCTAGATATATTTCTATATGTCTGCCTACCCTATATACAAATTTCCAAATCTGTGCCCAAAAATGTGTGGAATATATAGGTTGAGAATTGTTCTCTCTCTCTCTCTCTCTCTCACACATATTCTCACTTTTATAGGTTATATAGGTTGAGAATTTTTTGCTCTTTCCATCACTCACATTCACACTTTTATAGATATAATACATAGATTATGCCAGATATATTTACATATGTCTGAATACCCAATATACACATTTTCAAATCTGTAGATAAAAAATTAGTTGAATATATAGGTTGAGAATTGTTCTCTCTCTCTCTCTTTCTCTCTCTCTCACACACACATTCTCACTTTTATAGATATAATAGATAGATTATGCTAGATATATTTCCATACGTCTGAATACCCTATATCCAAATTTTCTAATATGTAGATAAAAAATTTGTTGAATATATAGGGTGAGAATTTTCCTTCCTCTCTTTCTCTCTCTCTCTTTCTCACACACACACAAGCTGAAAATTGTTCTCTCTCTCTCTCTGACTCTCTCTCTCTCTCTCACACACACACACATGGTCATTTTATAGATATAATAGATAGGTTATGCTAGATATATTTCTATATGTCTGAATACCCTATATACAAATTTTTAAATCTGTAGATAAAAAATTTGTTGAGTATATAGGTTGAGAATTGTTCTTTCTCTCTCTCTCACACACACATTCTCACTTTTATAGATATAATAGATTATGCTAGATATATTTCCAAATGTCTGAATACCCTATATACAAATTTTCAAATCTGTAAAGATAGAATTTGTTGAATATATAGGTTGAGAATTGTTCTCTCTCTCTCTCTTTCACACACATTCTCACTTTTATAGATATAATAGATAGATTATGCTAGATATATTTCCTTATGTCTGAATACCCTATATACAAATTATCAAATCTGTAGATACAAAATTTGTTGAGTATATAGGTTGAGAATTGTTCTCTCTCTCTCTCTCTCTCTCTCACTCACTCACTCACTCACTCACTCACACACACACACACACATTCTACCTTTTATAGATATAATAGATTATGCTAGATATATTTCCATATGTCTGAATACCCTGTATACAAATTTTCAGATCTGTACATAAAAATTAGTTGAATATATAGGTTGAGAATTGTTCTCTCTCTCTCTCTTCTCTCTCTCTCTTTCACACACAATCTCACTTTTCTAGATATAATAGATAGATTATGCTAGATATATTTCCATATGTCTGAATACCCTATATACAAATTTTCTAATCGGTAGATAAAAAATTTGTTGAATATATAGGGTGAGAATTGTACTTACTCTCTCTCTCTCTCTCTCTCTCTCTCTCACGCACACATTCTCACTTTTATGGATATAATAGATAGATTATGCTGGATATATTTCCATATGTCTGAATACCCTATATACAAATGGTCAAATCTGTAGATAACAAATTTATTGAATAGATAGGTTGAGAATTGTTCTCTCTCTCTCTCTCGCAACCTTACACACACAACCACACGCAAACATTCTGACTTTTATAGATATAATAGATCGATTATGCTAGATATATTTCCATATGTCTGAATACCCAATATACAAATTTTCAAATCTGTAGGTAAAAAATTTGTTGAATATATAGGTTGAGAATTGTTCTCTCTCTCTCACACACTCACATTCTCACTTTTATAGATATAATGTATAGATTATGCTAGATATATTTCTATATGTCTGAATACCCTATATACAAAGTTTAAAATCCGTAGATAAAAATACGTTGAGTATATAGGTTGAGAATTGTTCTCTCTCTCTCTTACGCACACACACACACACACACACACATTTTCACTTTTATAGATATAATAGATAGATTATGCTAGATATATTTCCATATGTCTGAATACCCTATATACAAATTTTCAAATCTGTAGATAAAAAATGTATTGAATATATAGGTTGAGAATTGTTGTCTCTCTCTCTCTCTCTCTCTCTCTCTCTCTCTCTGGCTACCTCACACACACACACATTTTCACTTTTATAGATATAATAGATAGATTATGCTAGATATATTTCCATATGTCTGAATACCCTATATACAAACTTTCAAATCTGTAGATAAAAAATTTGTTGAGTATATAGGTTGAGAATTGTTCTCTCTCTCTCACACGAAACTGTGCGCTCGGCTTCTTCCCCCCCTTCCCACCCCAAATGCTTGGGAAACTGTGCACTGTTTTTGTTGGTTTTCAAGCTTCCTCTTCCCCCCCCCACACACACACAGTTTAACAGTAGTAGGAGGTCAAGAGAAAGAGGGTGAGAGAGAGAGAAGAGTAAGTTGGTGAGAGAGAGAGAAAAGAGAAAGAGGGTGTTGGTTTTATATTTTTATTATCGTCTAATATTTTGAAAGCTGAATTTCTAATAAAATGTGCATCTATAGGAGATAATGCCTGGGAATGTGTTCCCCCCCCCCCCACAGTTTAACAGTGGTGTGACGTCAAGAGAAAGAGGGTGAGAGAGAGGGAAGAGTAAGTGGGTGAGAGAGAGAAAAAAAAGAAAGACGGTGTTGGTTTTGTGAAAAAAGTTGTTATTTACAATTGTTCGCATTCTTGGCCTTTTGGTCAAGATCAAAGTGTAGTATCTGTTCTTCAGATGCTGCACTTCTATTTCTTGTTCTCTTTCGGTGGAGGAGAAATCCTCCACGACTGAGACAATTTTTATTTTTGTACCTTTTCTCCACGTTAAAAAACGACCCTGGTGTCTAACTCTGTCCCGTGGGGAGGCATAGTAAATAGGTACAATTGTTCGCCATTAGTGGATGTTGACGTCACGTCACGTGACATGACTAAGCGTTTTTTTTTTTTAGTATGAATAACATTTTTTGTTTTAATTATAAAGTCTACACTTAATTTTATAGAAAATGATGTATATATAATAGAAAAAAAAAATTACTGGTTTTGTTGGATTCAAGTGGATCCCCCCCCCTCCAGTTTAAGAGATAGCAGGTCACGTGGTAATATACAAAATGGCTAGCGTAAATATAAAGATCGGTTTTTTTATCGACGAATATTTTGAAAGCTGAATTTTTTTTTATTCCTGTACATTTTTTCCTGATATTTTTCGTTAAAACTCTTGTATAAATACTATTTTTAACCAGTTAAATACGTTGGAGACATTGTCATGGAGTTTAATAATCTCTAGAACAAAGCAGAAGAGAAATTACAAAAGTATCGGTAAAACAAAGTGTTTGTTTACATTTGTTCGCCATTACTGGATGTTGACGTCACGTCACGTGACATGACTAAGCGTTTTTGGATTATGTAATATTAACATTAAAATGACAGGTTTTTTGGGGGGCCCCCCTAGGAGAGAAATGATCAGTTCACCCCCTTTTAATGGTCCGTTTGGTGTGGAATTTCGATATTTGTCATGCGGGTGATCAAGGTTCAATATGATACATAATTTGTCAACTTTGGTTGTGTCTGTCAAAAGTTTGAGCTGACGTCACGTCACGTGACACGTATTGAATAACGTTAAAATGACAGGTTTTTTGGGGGGCCCCCCTAGGAGAAAAACGATCAGTTGACCCCTTTCTACTGGTCCGTTTGACGTGAAATTTCGATATTTGTCATCCGGGTGATCAAGGTGCAATATGATACCAAATTTGTCAACTCTGGTTCCGTCTTTCAAAAGTTTTAGCGTTACAAACAAACATACATACATACATACATACATACACACCGATTTTTGCCTTTTATATATATAGACTAGCAGGGCTACCCGGCGTTGCTCGGGACCGTATAAACAATGAAAAAACAAAAGCAGATATTGAACATATGTTTTATTCTTAGGGGAGAGGAATCTTTCATCTCTATGTATTATTTGTTTTATCTACCCCCGGACTGGTATTGTTCATGTTTTATCCCTAGCATAGGTAATTTACAGCATGTATATGAAATTGTTTTACCTTAGGGAGAAGAGAACAGGTAATATACAACATAATGTGTCTATATTACATCCCTGGCAACGCCTAGAAACCAGCTAGAACATGTATTTCAGTCAATGTTTATTACATCCTGGGCTCTGCCGGGAAACCAGCTAATCTCTATTTAGTGACTTGACCACCAAAATACCTCCCTAAGTGTGTCCTTTCTTTTGAACTTATTAGATATAGGTATCTAGAAATGTGTGTGAAATTTTGTTGAATGCATTGTTCACTATGATTTTCTTATTGTTCTACACAATATCAACTGCAGCGAAATAAAACAGTAAACTTAGTGTAGTGTTAGAATAAAGAGCAAAGGAAAAAATTAGAATCATATTCTGTAATTGCAAATCTAAATTTGCTAGCGTGTACCAGTATTTGCCAGGTTGTGGAAATTTGGAATTTATAACGTATGTAGTGGCCTTTTCCTAGATACCTATTGCTAAAAATTATACTTTCATTTTGTTAGAAAAATCTCTCTTCGGATGCCCTGCATCATCCAAAATAAAAACAAATATTTTTATAATTGTTTCAGTACATTGCTACACATTGTGAAATTTGTTGACGTTTGTAAAAAAAAATCATGAATGTGCTTATATTCCAAAAAAGAAAATATCAGTGCACAGTATTGAAAGTGTTCGAGATTCAAAAGTCTGTAACATTTCTACTAACTTCATAAGATGTCATGTGAGAAACTGAATTGAATATCAAGACATTATCTGAAGCGTTTTTATTTTGGTATAACGTATGTGTTTACAGTGAACCGTAACTTTTAATAAACAGCTTGGTATGCAATGACATAGGCTAAGAATCTTAGACAAAATATATATAAATTGGAAAAATGTGTGAACAAATGAAAAAAAAAAATGATCCGCTCCACTTGATGACATCAAGCACAGTAATATTTTAGTGAAGAAAATATGAAATTGATGTTCAGTGATTAGTTTGGATGAATGAGAAAATGTAATTGTTTGATGCATAAAAAATAACTCATTTGCTGTATTTGATATTAAGCAGCAAAATATAGTGATTTGAATATTAAGGAAAACATCAAATCAGATTATGTAAAAAAAAAAGATGAAATTAGAAAATATATATTTTCTGTTTATGAGTTTTGCCAATCAAAATTTTGTGGCAGAAATTGGGTGATTACCATGCAATTTTATTTTGATAAAATTCTTAAATTATTTCAATGTTTATTATAATTTCTTAGTAGTGACTTGTTATCATCAAAATCCGCCCCAAAGAGTGTCCTTTCTTTTATTAGGTATCAGAATAGGTATCCAGATTTCTACTTCTATACAAATGTGATATTTCGGATCTGTAGATAAACAATTTGTTGCATATATAAGCTGAGAATTGTTCTCTCTCATTCTCTCTCTCACACACCCACACATTCTCACTTTTATAGATATAATAGATAAATTATGCTAGATATATTTCCATATGTCTGAATAATCTATATACAAATTTTCAAATCTGTAGATAAAAAATTTGTTGAGTATATAGGTTGAGAATTGTTCTCTCTCTCTCTCTCCTCTCACACATGCTCACTTTTATAGATATAATAGATTATGCTAGATATATTTCCATATGTCTGAATACACTATATAAAAATTTTCTAATCTGTAGATAAAAATTTGTTGAATATAAAGGGTGAGAATTGTTCTTACTCTCTCTCTCTCTCACACACAGACATATTCTCACTTTTATAGACATAATAGATAGATTATGCTAGATATATTTCCATATGTCTGAATACCTTATATACCAATTTTCAAATCTGTAGATAAAAAATTTGTTGAATATATAGGTTGAGAATTGTTCTCTCGCTCTGTCTCTCTCTCTCTTGCTACCTCACACACACACACACGCAAACATTCTCACTTTTATAGATATAATAGATAGATTATGCTAGATATATTTCCATATGTCTGAATACCCTATATACAAATTATCTAATCTGTAGATAAAAAATTTGTTGAGTATATAGGTTGAGAATTGCTCTCTCTCTCACAGACACACACATTTTCACTTTTGTAGATATAATAGATAGATTATGCTAGATATATTTCCATATGTATGAATACCCTTTATAACAAATTTAAAATCTGTAGATAAAAAATTTGTTGAATATATAGGTTAAGAATTGTTCTCTCTCTCTCTCTCTCTACCTCACACACACCCACACACACAAACATTCTGACTTTTATAGATATAATAGATAGATTATGCTAGATATATTCCATATGTCTGGATACCCTATATACAAATTTTCTAATCTGTAGATAAAAAATTTGTTGAATATTTTCAACTCTTATCCTCGAGTGGCGTCTGGGCCTTGATAAGTAGTAATGCGTATTTAGCAAAATATAAATATATATATATATAACAAATTTACTGAATTTCCATTACTAACGATTACTGTATTGTCCAATTGACTACTGCGCTTTTCAACCCTTATCCTCGAGTGGCCTCTGGGCCTTGAGAAGTAGTAATTACTAACGATTACTATATTGATCAATTGACTACTGCACTTTTTAACCCTTATCCTCGGGTGGCCTCTGGGCCTTATTGTCCAATTGACTACTGTGGACTTTTTAACTCTTATGCTCGAGTGGCCTCTGGGCCTTGATAAGTGGAAATGACTAAGTAACAAAAAATAGGTATATAACAAATTTACTGAATTTCCATTACTAACGATTACTATATTGTCCAATTGACTACTGTGCACTTTTCAATCCTTATCCTCGAGTGGCCTCTGGGCCTTGATAAATGGTAATGCGTATGTAACAAAATATACATATATATAACAAATTTACTGAATTTCCATTACTAACGATTACTATATTGTCCAATTGACTACTGCACTTTTAAACGCTTATCCTCGAGTGGCCTCTGGGCCTTGATAAGTGGTAATACCATCGAGTGGCCTCTGGGCCTTAATAAGTGGTTGTGCCTAAGTAACAAAAAATAGGTATATTACAAATATCCCGCATTTCCATTACAACCGACTACTACGGTGCACTTTTCAATCCTTATCCTCGAGTGGCCTGTGGGCTTTGATAAGTGGTAATGCGTATTTAACTAAATATTAATATATATATAACAAATTTACTGAATTTCCATTACTAACAATTACTATATTTTGTCCAATTGACTACTGCACTTTTCAACACTTATCCTCTAGTGGCCTCTACGCCTTGATAAGTGGTAATGCCTATATAAACAAAATATAAATATATATATAACAAATTTCCCGACTTTCCATTACTAAGTATTACTATGTTGTCCAATTAACTACTGCCATTTTCAACCCTTATCCTCGGGTGGCCTCTGGGCCTTATTGTCCAATTGACTACTGTGCACATTTAACTCTTATCCTCGAGATGTATCTGGGCCTTGATAAGTGGAAATGCCTAAGTAACAAAAAAATAGATATATAACAAATTTCCCGAATTTGACTACTGTGCACTTTTCAACTCTTATCCTCGAGTGGCCTCTGGGCCTTGATAAGTGGTCATATATATTTTTTACAAAATAACAAAATAGGTTGGAGTCGCTGAATAACTCATCCTCCCGTTAAAGCGGTTCCATCCTCTTTCCCCAATTTGACTACTGTGCACTTTTCAACTCTCGTCCTCGAGTGGACTATGGGCCTTGATAAGTGGTAATACATATTTTATGAAAAATATATCTATATATATATATATATATATATATATATATATATAACAAAATAGGTTGGAGTTGCTGAATAACTCATCCTCCTGTTAAAGCGGTTCCATCCTCTTTCCCAAATTTGACTACTGTGGACTTTTTAACTCTCATCCTCGAGTGGCCTATGGGCCTTGATAAGTGGTAATACATATTTTTTTAAAAATATATATATATATATATACCAAAACAGGTGTGAGTCGCTGAATAATTCATCCTCCTATTAAAGCGATTAAATCCTCTTTCCCAAATTTGACTACTGTGCACTTTTAAACTCTCATCCTCGTGTGGCCTCTGGGCCTTGATAAGTGGTAATATATAGTTTGTACAAAAAAAAAATATATATATATATATATATATATATATAACAAAATAGGTTGGAGTGGCTGAATAACTCATCCTCCCGTTAAAGAGGTTCCATCCTCTTTCCCGAATTTGACTACTGTCCACTTTTCCACTCTCATCCTCGAGTAGCCTATGGGCCTTGATAAGTGGTAATATATATTTTTTAGTAAATATAGATATAAATATATATATAACAAAATAGGTTGGAGTCGCTGAATAACTCATCCTCCCGTTAAAACTGTTCCATCCTCTTTCCCGAATTTGATTACTGTGCACTTTTCAACTCTTATCCTCGAGTGGCCTCTGGGCCTTGATAAGTGGTAATATATTTTTGTTATAAATATAGATATATATATATATATATAAAAAATAGGTTGGAGTCGCTGAATAACTCATCCTCCCGTTAAAGCGGTTCCATCCTCTTTCCCGAATTTTACTACTATGCACTTTTCAACTCTCATCCTCGAGTGGCCTATTGTCCTTGATAAGTGGTAATATATATTTTTTAATAAATATAGATATAAATATATATATAAAAAAATAGGTTGGAGTCGCTGAATAACTCATCCTCCCGTGAAAGCGGTTCCATCCTCTTTCCCGAATTTGACTACTGTGCACTTTTCAACTCTAATCCTCGAGTGTCCTATGGGCCTTGATAAGTAGTAATATATATTTTTTACAAAATATATACATACATATATATAACAAAATAGGTTGGAGTCACTGAATAATTCATCCTCCTCTTAAAGCGGTTCCATCATCTTTGCCGAATTTGACTACTGTGCACTTTTAAACTCTCATCCTCGTGTGGCCTATGGGCCTTGATAAGTGGTAATATATATTTAAAAATAAATATAGATATAAATATATATATACCAAAATAGGTTGGAGTCGCTGAATATCTCATCCTCCCGTTAAAGCGGTTCCATCCTCTTTCCCAGATTTGACTACTGTGCACTTTTCAACTCTAATCCTCGAGTGTCCTATGGGCCTTGATAAGTAGTAATATATATTTTTTACAAAATATATACATACATATATGTAACAAAATAGGTTGGAGTCACTGAATAATTCATCCTCCTCTTAAAGCGGTTCCATCATCTTTCCCAGTTTGACTGCTGTGCACTTTTCAACTCTAATCCTCGAGTGTCCTATGGGCCTTGATAAGTAGTAATATATATTTTTTACAAAATATATACATACATATATGTAACAAAATAGGTTGGAGTCACTGAATAATTCATCCTCCTCTTAAAGCGGTTCCATCATCTTTGCCGAATTTGACTACTGTGCACTTTTAAACTCTCATCCTCGAGTGGCCTATAGGCCTTGATAAGTGGTAATATATAGTTTGTACAATATATATATATATATATATATTACAAAATAGGTTGGTGTCGCTGAATAACTCATGCTCCCGTTAAAGTTGTTCCATCCTCTTTCCCAAATTTGACTACTGTGACCTTTTGAACTGTCATCCTCGAGTTGCCTATTGGCCTTGATAAGTGCTAATATAGAGAGAAGAGAAACGGGGTGAGAGAGAGAGAAGATAAAGAGGGCGAGAGAGAGACAGAAGAGAATGAGGGGAGAGAGAGAGAAGAGAAAGACGGTGTGAGAGAGAGAAGAGAAAGGGGGTGAGAGAGAGAGAAGAGAAAGAGGTAGACAGGGAGAGAGAAGAGGGTAAGAGTGAGTTGAGAATGAGGGTGAAAGAGAGAGAGAGAAGAGAAAGAGGGTGAGAGAGAGAGAAAAGAAAGACGGCGAGAGAGAGAGAAAAGAGAAGAGAAGAGAAAGAGGGTAAGAGAGAGAGAAGAGGGTGAGAGAGAGAAGAGAAAGAGGTAGAGAGAGAAGAGGGTGAGAGAGAGCAGAGAAGAGGGTGAGAGAGAGCAGAGAAAGAGGGTGTGAGAGAAAGAGGGTGAGAGAAGTGAAAGAGGTAGAGAGAGAAGAGGGTAAGAGAGAAAGAGGGTGAGAGAGAGAAGAGGGTGAGAGAGAGAGAGGTAGTGAGAGAGAGATAAGAGAAAGAGGTAGAGAGAGAGAGAAGAGGGTAAGACAGAGAGAGAGAGAGGGGTAGTGAGAGAGAGAGATAAGAGAAAGAGGTAGAGAGAGAGAGAGAGAGAGAGAAGAGGGTGAGGGAGAAAGAAGAGGGTGAGAGAGAGCAGAGGGAGAGAGAGAGAGAAGAGAAATAGGTAGAGAGAGAGAGATGAAGGTGAGAGAGAGCAGGGAAAGAGGGTGATAGAGAAGAGAAAGAGGTAGAGAGAGAGAGAGAGAGAAGGGTGAGAGAGAGCAGAAAAAGAGGGTGAGAGAGAGAGAAAGAGGGTCAGAGAGAGAGAGAAGAGAAAAAGGTGTACACAGAGAGTGAGAGAGAGAAGAGGGTAAGAGAGAGAGAGAGAAGAGGTTGAGAGAGAGAGAGAGATAAGAGAAAGAGGTAGAGAGAGAGAAGCGGGTGAGAGAGAGAGAAGAGGGTGCGAGAGAGAAGAGAAAGAGGTAGAGAGAGAGAAGCGGGTGAGAGAGAGAGAAGAGGGTGCGAGAGAGAAGAGAAAAAGGTAGAGAGAGAGAAGAGGGTGAGAGAGAGAGAAAGAGGATGAGAGAGAGAAGAGAAAGAGAGAGAGAGAAGAGGGTGATAGAGAAAGAGAGTGAGAGAGAGAAGAGAAAGAGAGAGAGAGAGAAAGAGGGTGAGAGAAGAGGGTAAATGTGCATCTTTTTTTATAGTAGGTAATGCTTGGGAGACTGTGCACATTGCCTCCTCCCCCCTCCCCCCTACAAAAGCGGTTCCATTCATAAGAAAACAAACTCGTATAAAAGTAATTTTCGTGTATTTAAGCGGCCTCATACTGATAGCCACCCCCCCCTTCCAGAGAGAGAGAAATATGGTGATAGAGAGAGTTAGGAAAGGTGTAGAGATAGAAGAGAGTGAGAGAGAGAGAGAAAGACGGCGAGAGAGAGAGAGAAAGACGGCGAGAGAGAGAGAGAAAGACGGCGAGAGAGAGAGAGAGAGAAAGAGAGAGAAGGGAAAGAGGGTGAGAGAGAGAGTAGATAAAGAGGGTGAGAGAGAGAAAGAGAAGAGAAAAAGGTCTAGAGAGAGAGAGAGAAGAGAGTGAGAGAGAGAGAGAGAGAAATATGGTGAGTCGAGTTGATCCTCTCTCTCTCTCACTCTCTTCTCTCTCTCTCTCTCTCTCTCTCTAGACTTTTTTCTCTTCTCTTTCTCTCTCTCACCCTCTTTATCTACTCTCTCTCTCACACTCTTTCCCTTCTCTCTCTCTCTCTCTCTCGCCGTCTTTAGAGAGAAGAGAAACAGGGCGAGAGAGAGAGAAGATAAGAGAAGGGAAAGAGGGTGAGAGAGAGAGTAGATAAAGAGGGTGAGAGTGAGAAAGAGAAGAGAAAGAGGTCTAGAGAGAGAGAGAGAGAGAAGAGAGTGAGAGAGAGAGAAATATGGTGATAGAGAGTTAGGAAAGGTGTAGAGATAGAAGAGAGTGAGAGAGAGAGAGAAAGACGGCGAGAGAGAGAGAGAAAGACGGCGAGAGAGAGAGAGAGAGAGAGAGAGAGAGAGAGAAAGACGGCGAAAGAGAGAGAGAGAGAGAGAAAGACGGCGAGAGAGAGAGAGAGAGAAAGTGGAAAATGTGCAAGCGACCTAATTTTCGTTTACATAAGCGGCCTGATACTGATACCCCCCCTCCCCCTTCAAGTTAACAGAGTTAGAATGTATAAACAAAATGGCTAATCTTTGTTTACATGTAAATTACAAAGAGCAAAGTCATCTTCGCCGGCAAAAAACTTCGAGCAAAAATAAAAACATTTTCCCTACGTCAATTTTCGTGTAATTTTGTTTTTTTTTTTATTTTTGGAGTGCGATAATTACGTTGGTAATAACGGTTCGAGTCGAAAACTAATATTTAACTGTGTTATAGTATCAATTTCTCCTCCGAAGGCAGTTTTAACGTACCTCAGCTGCAGCCGACATTTTACTGAGCTGACGTCACGTCACGTGACACTTAATGAATAACGTTATAATGACAGGATTTTTGGGGCCCCCCCTGGGAGAAAAATGATAAGTTCACCCCCTTGTAATTGTCCGTTTGACGTGAAATTTTGATATTTGTCATGCGGGTGATCAAGGTTCAATATGATACATAATTTGTCAACTTTGGTTGTGTCTGTCAAAAGTTTGAGCTGACGTCACGTCACGTGACACGTATTGAATAACGTTAAAATGACAGGTTTTTTGGGGGGCCCCCCTAGGAGAAAAACGATCAGTTGACCCCTTTCTACTGGTCCGTTTGACGTGAAATTTCGATATTTGTCATCCGGGTGATCAAGGTGCAATATGATACCAAATTTGTCAACTCTGGTTCCGTCTTTCAAAAGTTTTAGCGTTACAAACAAACATACATACATACATACATACACACCGATTTTTGCCTTTTATATATATAGAAGAAGAAGATTAAGATTACTATTAGGAACACTCAATGTTTATCATTACCCAAAGAAGTGGGGTGAGTAGGTTCAGCTATTGTGTAGTGACCTTGTGTATAGTGTTGCCAATTTAGCGGTTTGCTTGCTAGATCTGAAGATTTTGTTTGCAATCTAGCAGGAAAAAATTTGATTTAGTGGCTAGCAGGTTTTTTCTAGAAAATCTGATATTTGACATCCACAAGTTTAGATTAAAAAATAAAGAAAAGCGCTTGAAAATACTTTAAAACAAATGAAACGCATTCATGTAGGTAGAAAAGTAGCATTTATTGGTAACAATTATTTATGACTATTTGGTAACAATTATTTTTTTGGTAACAATTATTTATTGACTATTTGTTTTGTTTTTCATAATTTTTTTTTTCGGCTAACCATTCTTAAAACTCAATATAAAGTCCATTTTTCGAAGTACATTTTTTTGGTGGTGGTGGTGGGGGGCGTTCCAGCCTCTGTTGTTTAAAAAACGATCTAAGTATTCCCCTTAATTTAAAAGTATTTATTCACTTTATAGTAACTCACGCGGTAAAGGGGTTATCACTTATATGTACTCTAGCTGGAAGTCACTAATTTGTAAGGGTGTGAGTCGATGTTCATCAATTCATAATCGGGAGCTATTTATTTTTAGGACCAAGGTTGCAAGTGCGGCAATTTCTTGAAGTCGAAAGTAGTAGAGTATCCGTGGGTCCATTTAAGGTAAATTTAACAAGATTGCTGATTAATTAATAGAAATGTGTCACATGCACAAAATCAAGATATAGAAATATCTCCAGAAATTTATGCACTCAAAATCACTATATTAATACGAAATAACAACATTTATTTACGTATTAGGAATATTAATTGAAGTCATTCCAATGTAAGTGTTTTCTTGTAATGAGTGTTCATTATGTAGGACTAGCTAAATGAGGATTTCGTAAGAATAGCACGGAGTGTAAAATTACTGATTATTATGAGCTTCATACATGGTTTGAAATTATTATTATGAGTGTCATACGTGGTTTGAAATCAATGTGATTACTTTTAAGAGAAAAACAGTCATTAAAGCGTTTATGCAAAATGCGTGTGTGTGTGTGTGTGTGTGTTCATCATATAAGAAAACAGAAGTTCAAAATAACATTGTTTAAAAGAAGAATTAATTTCTCGTTCAATGTGGTAATTTGTCATGATGAGAATCAAGGTTGATGTGCGTGGCACGCAAATTCAAGACGGGGGATTTTAACACCTCCTAGTGACAGTTTCATTGACATCCAGTCTTGAGGAAGAGAAGAAAAAAACTGGAATAAACTGATTTGATTTTCATGGCAAATCCTTACATAACGATGTTCTTGAACGCTTCAACCTGTTTGCTGTATCACTACACACAGAAACGCAACATAATTCCTTTGTTCCATTTGTGCAAGTGGTCAAATCGCAATGCTGTATGCTTATACATTCTGATACTTGTGGGTGTTGAAAACAGTGATTGCTGCGAAAATGTTCCTGTTGAAGATTTTCTCTGGCCATATATAGTGGTCGCTACAACTTGGTTAAAGCGTAGAAAAGTTAACAGTTGAAAATTGTAAAAACCAAGCAACAACAGCAAAAGTGGAATTTAATCATCTACCAACCTGTATACTTTTAACATGCTGAAATTAAGTTGTTTTTTTTTCTAATTTCAAAATATGTTGTTCAAACACACTGAATAAAAAAATAAACAAATGCCCACTTATCGGTTAACAGGTAGGGAGGCTTAATTTCTCAAAAGCTGTAAACAAATGACTTATTCTATCACTAATCCCAAGTTCAAATTCCACTCCCAAATTTAGAGTTAGTGGTCGTCATATATTTTTTATACAATTTTTCAAGAATAAAGTTCCCAATGATTAAGTGACAGGCAACCAGTTATTTGTTGTAAAGACAGCTAAAAGAAATGAAATAAAAAGAATCTAAACACTGTGTCAGCATGTATAAATGATACTTGAATTTTATTTAGTATAAGGTATTTGTTGAATTTTGTTATTGTTTACAATTTCTTGACTGTTTACACTTTAACAAATGACTGTGTTGTTCCTACTTACTTGCCTCCCTAAAGAGCCAACATTCATGATTTTATTTATTTTTTCAACATTTAATTGTCAGATTGAACCACTTTTTCTAAGATGCAGCATATGTAAACACCTCAGCGAACTTTATTGCGTTTATTTTTGAGCAAACATTAACAACCAAAAGAAAGTTTTCCACATGTGAAAAAATTATTTACTTGCCTTCCTACGATAGCAAAGGTTGATAGTGAAAACCCCACTACCCCCAAAATGAGGAACTCTGGATTGAGGCAACATCTTTTTGTTAATCCTCAATCTTCAAGGATTTCTCCTTCATTGACCAAGGACAAAAAAAATAAAGTATAGTGTCAGAACAGATATTACTTTAACGTTAATTTTATTTGGAAAAGTAAAAATAATATAAATAAACCAAAAATAAAAAGGTATTGTAGAATCGGCAAATATTTAAATCATAGTTTCAATTTTAAAATATTCAGAGCAGACAAAAATATACTTGATTGTGAATGGTAATGGGTATGAAAAGTGCTGCCAATTTAATGTAAAGTAACACCCTTATTGCTAAGGCTTTTTAATGGTTTAGGACTCAAGACTGTTAACCATCCCTTTTTTTTTGTTGTTTTGTTTTTGCTATAGGAGATGAATTCTGCATGTTTTACTTTTTAATGGGATTTTGTGTGATTTTACGACGTTGTAAGTCAGACTTGGGGGTTAGACATATATTAAAGATTAGTTACCTTTCCCTAAAAATTCCCTAGAAACAAGGGATCATTTTAATAAATTTATATGAAAAAAGGATCACCCACTTTAAATTCTAAAATATTTTTTTTCAAAATATCCACACGTAATCGCCTAAAAAAGTAAAAACTCATTTTTTTGGAGAGGGATAGCTAAGGGTCCTCATGTTCGAACATGTTTTACCACACATATACACACCCACACATACGCACGCACATACGCACTCACACACACACGCATATGCACATCCTCATACACACACTCACAATTCACGCGCACACACACACATGCTAACGTACACACATATACGCACACATACACGCATATGTGTGCGCACAGGCGAAATGTCACTTCCCCTGAAAGGAATTCCAGACATGCACAGTCAGAACACTAACTCCAGTATAAAAGTCAACAAAACCTGTCAACTTCCCTTTTTTCATCCGGACCAGCGTTCGAGCTGCTTAGTCGACGAACCGACCGCGTGCTCTAACGTCACTTTATCTCCCCTTCGCCTTTGGTCCATTAAAACAGACATGTGCACAACGCTCTACTGAGCTTAACCCTCTCTTTCTACAGGCCGGCTTGCCACTTCGCATTTCTCTATTGCATATCCCCTTTCCTTCCACGCGCGTAGTCGTCAACGGCTGAATGAACACGTGTACACAAAGACTTTCATTTCTCAACAGAAAATAAACGACATGTTTATTTTATTCCAGCATTTGAGTTCTTTGTTACCTTCATTCAATCCGTTTCATTAATTTTTCTTGTAGCGAGTTAGGGTATTTTATATCCTGGTCCGCAACATGAAATGGTGACCCCTTTATTTTAAAAATGAAATGAATGTTTTTTAACGAAACACGCGGTAAACTAAACTCTCCCACAAAAATTCATGGCACGCACGAAAAATAATTTTTCCCAAAAAAAACAAAAAAAACTTGCCGACCATGAGGAGGAACATTTTCAAACACAAGAAATTGAAATATAAAAATTTCAACACAAAACAAAATGGAACTTCAACAGACGGATTCCTACAACGAAACCATGGCATTAAATATTCCACCCATCAACCCGACAAATAGAAAAATATGGTTCGTCCAATTACAGGCCATATTTGACGCTAAACGGGTAACGTCACAATGAGCACGTTACTGTTATCTAGTGGAAAATCTGCCGTTGGAGATGGTAGAGGAAGTCACGGATTTCCTCGAAAATGTACCGGAGGAAAGACCGTACGACACGTTGAAGCAAGCAATCCTGCGACGAACCGGTGTTTCTAACGAAGCCATGCTTCATAACTTGTTTATACAAGTGGAGTTAGGAGACCGTACGCCTTCTCAACTACTTCGCCACATGAAAGCCTTGCTGGGAGACAACAAAATGTCGGACAGCATTATGAAGAGTCTATGGTTGGGTAAATTACCCCCAACTACCAAACAAATCCTCGCTCCGATGTCGGAGGAGACGGCAACAGAAAAGCTCGCCGACATAGCCGACAGAATTCATGAAAGTTCCCAGAGCCGACAAGTATACGCCCACCAACGGCAACCTGTCGAAACCGAGACGAGGAATTAGCAGAATTAAAGTCGGCGGTTGAGAAGCTTTCGAAGCGGCTAGCCGACGCACTTCAAACGCGTCAACATTCTCACAGAAACCACAACGACACGCAGCGAAATTACAGGCGAAGAAGTTCAAGTAGGAACCGATCCACGTCACGACATAGACAAGATGTGTGTTTCTATCACAGGAGATTCGGCGTCGACGTGAGAAGATGCACTAAACCCTGCGCGTTCAGAAAACCGGCACAGAGAAACGAACCTTCCAGCCAGTAATGACGACGACTGTAGCTGGAGCACAGAAAAAAGGTCGTCTATTTTATATCCGAGACAAAATTCACGGATATAACTTTTTAATAGACACTGGAGCGGAAATCAGCGTCATACCGACACCGCATGGCCACCCAACAGGGACCCAAATTTTCAACCTACAAGCCGCCAATGGTACAAAAATACCCACTTTTGGCAAAAAAACTTTAAATTTGAACCTTGGAATGCGGAGGAATTTTTTATGGAATTTCGCCATAGCCAGCGTGACTACTCCAATTTTGGGGGCAGACTTTTTAGCCCATTTCAACCTGTTTGTTGATATGACTCATCACACATTGACAGACAACGAAACGAAGATTTCAGTGAGAGGAACTACCTCAAAATTTTTAACCACCGGAATCAGCACTGCCTTACCCGAAGATTTACACGTCCGCCGGTTACTCCAAAAATTTCCTCAGCTTTCCTAGCCGTTTAAAAACACGGACCCCATCAAACACAGCGTTAAGCACTATATTAAGACAACAGGACCGCCCGTCTATTCAATCCCCAGACGCTTGAAACCAGATAAATACAAATTGGAAAAATCCGAGTTTCAAAACCTACTCCACATGGGAATAATACGGCCCTCGAAAAGTGCTTGGTCATCACCACTCCACATGGTACAGAAAGCGGACAACACCACATGGCGACCGTGCAGAGATTTTAGACGCTTAAACACAAAAACTGTTCCAGATAGATATCCTATTCCCCATATCCATGACTTCGCCAATGGACTCCAAGGCGCCAGAATTTTCTCCAAACTGGACCTCGTTAAGGCATATTTTCAAATTCCAGTCGCAGAAGAAGACATTCATAAAACCGCACTGACCACACCATTTGACCATTATGAGTTCCTAAGGATGCCTTTCGGGCTGAGAAACGCCTGTCAAACTTTTCAGCGTTTGATTGACGAAGTTTTCAGAGGTCTGCCGTTCATATTCGCTTATGTGGACGACGTTTTAATCGCCAGCAGAAACCTCGAAGGACACCGGCTAAACCTGGAACAAACTTTTGAAAGACTGTCACATTTCGGTCTTAAACTAAACACCGATAAATGTGTTTTTGGCCACCAGGAACTTTAATTTCTCGGTCATTTAATTGACAAGGATGGAATCTCCCCTTTGCCTGAAAAAGTAAGTGCTATTCGAATTTCCCTCTACCGATATCTGTCAGACAAGTATGCTGTTTTGTAAGCATAATTAACTATTACCAACGTTTTTTGCCTAACTGTTCCACGTTACTCGCACCTTTAACGGACTTGTTAAAAAAACGAACCAAAAACCAACAGTTAGTTTTGGAAGGACCGGCACTACAGGCCTTCGAACAATTGAAAACTGCTTTGGCAAACTTCACCAAACTTACATATATCCAAGATAGCGATACAACGGAACTTACGCTTATGACGGATGCATCGGAAATAGTAGTAGGAGCTGTCATTCACCAAATTTCTGACAACAAAATGACCCCTATTTCATTCTTCTCTGCCAAGTTAAACAAAGCGCAGACTAAATATAGCACTTTCTCGAGAGAGTTACTTGCAATTTACCTTGCAATTAAGCACTTTAAACATCTCCTCGAGGGCAGAAAATTTTCCATTTATACGGATCATAAACCTCTAATATTTGCTCTACACACACATGTTGACAAATATGGTCCACAAGAAATTCGACACCTGGACTTTATAGTCCAATATTCTACCGATATACCGTACGTAAAAGGACAAGAAAACATTGTAGCTGACGCTTTATCTCGTGCAACAATTGCTTCTGTAAATTCCACTCCACTAAGTATGGAATTAATAGCACAAAAGCAATTAACCAATACCACGCTGCCAGTTATAATGGACAAAGCTTCACTGAAGCTGAAAGAAATGCTGATACCATTCGGAACAACAAATTTCTAATGCGATGTTTCACAAAAACACCCTCGCCCTTATATTTCACCCAGCCTCAGACGACAAGTTTTCCAGCACTTCCACAATTTGTCCCACCCAGGAAAACGTGCCACCGTGAAATTAATAGCGGAACGTTTTGTTTGGCCAAACATGAATACGGACATCCGTAGTTGGACCAAAACAACAAAGTTCACAGGCACACAAAATCACCTTCAGGAACTTTTAGTGTACCAGACTCATGTGCATATCGACTTGGTTGGACTCTTACCCACTTCAAAAAGGCATACCCACATCCTTATAGTCGATAGATTCAGCAGATGGCCGACAGCAATACCAGTGAAAGATATATCAGCTGCAACAATAGCTAGAGCGATTTTACAAGATTGGATAGCAATTTTTGGAGTGCCTTCCGTAATCACAACGGACAGTGGCTCACAGTTCCAATCAACTCTTTTCACTGAATTCAACCATTTATTGGGAACAAAGCACATTAAGACTACTGCCTATCATCCTTGTGCAAACGGTATGGTGGAACGATTGCATAGACAATTAAAAGCATCTTGTGCTATGAACGAAAACAAATCGGACTGGTCAGACAACTTGCCACTCATTCTCCTAGCAATTCGCAAATCTGTGAAGGAAGATTTGCAGAGCACACCTGCAGAATTAGTTTTCGGATCAACACTGATTTTACCAGGACAATTATGCGAAAACAATACAGACATTTCCCCAACGACAACTTTTGTGACGGATTTAAAACACAAAATGTCACAATTAAAATTTACTCCAACCAAAAAGCCAAACACGAACATTTTCGTCCCAAGTGATATTCACACATGTAAATACGTTTTTATCAGGATCGATGCAGTAAAAAAACCACTATGTCACAATTATTCCAGACCTTATTTAGTTCTCGACAGGAGTAAAAAGTATTTTACAATTTTAAAAAGAGAAAAAAAAAGACACTATAGCAATAGACAGACTTAAACCTGCATTCATAGACGAACAATTACACGTTTCTCCTACTTCAATACAAGAACATACACACTCAGAAACAGACAAAGAAATTACAAAAAACAGCACACCACAAACAACAAAAACTGGTCGAAAAGTTCATTGGCCAAAATATTTTTTTTTTTTTTGTTACACAGTGATCACCACTTATCAAGGCCCGTAAGCCACTCAGGGAGAAGGGTTATTGCAAGTACATTACGTTAGTGTGGAGATTTGATGGAGTGTTTACTTAAGGGGGCGGTTCATTAGGAATTTGTTAACATTGGACTTGAAGACATCCAAGTTGTAGTCCGGTGGGAAGCAGGCAGGCGGAACAGAGTTCCACAGGCATGCAGTTCTAAGAAAGAAGCTTTGTTCATGGAATCCGCATTTTGATTTAGGCACAGATAAAGAGTGGGGGAAATTTTTCACAGTGGATTCAGCTAGACGGGTGTTTTTCGTGAAAGATTGGCGAGGGGGGGGACCAGAGATTGGAGTTCAGACGAGCACCTGCGATGGAAATAACGATAAAACAATGATAGGCTCGCAACGTCTCTTCTGTGAGAGAGAGGTTGCAGGGTAGAGAAAAGGGCATCCCCCACTAAGCCACGAAGTCTATTTTGTACTCTGTCAAGGCAGGATAGGCTGTTTTTAGCAGCTCCTGCCCAGATATGGCAACAGTATTCCATCCTTGGACGTACTTGGCTTTTATATAGATAGAGAATTGCATCAGTAGTCTGGAGCGGTAGAAGGATCCCACCATCTTTCCAACGACCTTGGCAACAGACTTGATGTACGTGTTCCATTTCAGATCAGGAGTAAAGGTCAAACCCAGAAGCTTGTCAAAACACGGGGCCTCACCCAGACGAGAGCCATCCATCACAATTGATGCCAGATGGGGATCAGAGCATTGATGATGTAAGCATAGGAGTTTGGTTTTGGATGCATTAAAGGTAACCAGACACATCTTCCCCCACTGAACCACACGCTCGAGATCAGAGGAGAGAGAATCAGAGAGAACTTTGTCATTTACAGCCTTTGATGTGTTGCCGTAGATGGTCGTGTCATCAGCATAGATGTCAACGAATGATTTAAGTATGTGTTTAGGGAGGTCATTGATGTAGATCAGGAAGACAGTTGGGCCTACGATTGACCCCTGAGGGACTCCAGCATTTATATTGCAGGCCTCCGATTTTTGTCCATCTACCACTACTCTTATGAGCCTATCGGAGAGAAATGATTTAATGATTGAGAAAACATTTCCAGTTATACCGTAGCTGGAAATCTTGTGAAGTAGACCCTTATGCCATACCTTGTCGAAGGCTTTTGATATGTCAAGAGCAATTGCCCTAGAAAGGAAGCCTTTGTCAAGAGATTCACTAATCCTGTGGGATATAACCGTCAGCACATCTGCGGTAGATCTTGCAGAGCGGAAACCATATTGTGTGTCACTAAGAAGGTTATTCCTGCTGAGGTGGTTGACTATTTCTCTATTAAATATGGATTCCAGCAACTTACTCATAACACACAGGAGACTTATTGGTCTGTACTGAGAGGGAGATGACTTATCACCTGAATTCTTAAATACAGGGCAAACTGATGAGGTCTTCCAGGGAGTCGGAAAGCACTTCTCCTTAAGGCAGCGCTTAAACAGTTTCGTAAGTATGGGAGCAAGTTCTGGTTGAAGCTTTTTTAACACTATAATTGGGATGCCATCAGGGCCAGTTGCTTTACTGGAAGCTAGGTTCTTGATTAGCTTGGCGACCTCATGCACGGATATTTGTATGTTACCTAGCTTGTTCTGTGTTATAGGAGGAAATATGGGGAGTTGATGGCCTTCGTCGCATAGGGTAGAATTAACTGCAAAGTTCTTTGCAAATAGTTTGGCCTTGTCTGACGCTGACGAGATGACCTCTGGTCCATTGATAATGGTTGGGATAGAATGCACACTTCTGTTCAGGATCCTATTTGTTATTTGCCAAAACTGGTGGGAACCAAGCCGCTGATCAGCTACCTTGGATTTAACAGACTGGGCATATAGCTCTCTTGCATTTTTTATTACTCTTTTACAGTGGTTGCTGGCAGTCCTGAAAGCAGCTTTAGTCTCAGTGCATCTATTACGTTGGTAGCTATGGAAAAAGTGATTTCTGTGCGCGATAGCAGCAGCACATTCTGGGGAGAACCGTGGCTGGCTGTTAGGTTTTTGTTGGAATTTTTTAGATGGTATGAATTGGTCTATGCCTACAATTAACCATTCGGTCAGATCTGATACTATAGAGGACACTTCCTTTTTAAACATGGAGTGAAGAGGTAAATCAGATATGAATGTACGAAAGCTATCCCAGTCAGCCATAGAGTATCAGTATACAGTACGGTGGAGGGGTGTGTCTGGGGGCTTCTTACATTTCGTTTTTATCTTAACTGATACGACGGAGTGGTCGGAGGATCCCAGGGGAGATAGAACGGAACATGAACATAGCTCAGGGGAAGTGGATAGAAAAAGGTCTAAGAGGCTTGCATATTGACCAGTAGTATCGAGCACACGGGTGGGTTTGTAAACACTCTGAGTGAGGTCATAGGCAATGGCAAAATCATGACAGAACCTCCCCTCATCATATGTCTTATTTGAATGGGTCAGCCATTCCACGTTATGGACGTTGAAGTCACCACAGATGTGGATGTTAGCCGAGGGATGTGAAGACAGTATGTGGTCTATTTTCTCAGATATGCTCTTAAAGATAGTAACTCCGCTGTTGCGGGGCCTATAGAGGGCAAATATAAATGCAGTGGTGTTAGCAAGTGCAACCCTGAAGCACGTATAAGGTAAATTAGGATCTTCTCTAGAGATATCCCTGCCACACGGGAAGCCATCCTTAATGTAGGCACATATTCCATGCCCATGGCGATCTTGGGTGTCAGATTTAGCTGTTAAATTAGAGTATCCGTTAATTATGAACTCATCTAGGGAAGTGGTCGGCCCTATTCCAGTTTCACTTAGAAATAATATGTCCGGTTTCATCTCCTGTAATTGGGTTTCAACCTCTGGAAGGTTGGAACATAGACCCCTGCTGTTGGAGAAGGAGACCTGGTAGTAGGGGTCTACGTTGGAAGATGGGGTTCTAGGTTTAATCGAGTTTTTATTCTGGAGATATTTCATGTTGAGGTTTTGGGATTTGTGGAATAGGTCGGCATACTTGGTTAGAGCAGTACAGAAAGGGAAAGTAAGAGAGAAAAAGACAGGAAAAAAATTTTTTTTTTTTTGTAGCACACGAAAAGGTAAAGCCGTAACAATTACCCACTAGTATGGCATCGAGAGGCCCCACCAGAGACTACTGCATGGTCCAGATCCACTCACCAAATGGCAATACAGCAGTCCCAGTACTTTGCGCCTGCTGATAGGACAGCCTCCTTAGTGGTTAGTCCAAGGTTCGGGTCCCTGACTATCAGGCGGATAACGTCAGCCCAGACAAAACGTTTACCTCCAGCACCCTTACTAGTGACATGGCCACAAGGACAGACAGAGACAGAAAAATTTCCGACATCTCAGACTACTGGTCACCAAGTACTACCGACCTTTAAGCAGCTTTTTCTTCACCTTTTGTCAGAAAAATCACTCATTGAATGAGGACTGAATGACAAAATAGGAGAAGCGAGAGTTACTGGAGCTGCCGATAACACATCCACTGTACTCTCCATTTAAAAAAAAAAGGGGGGGAGGGGAATGGGTACAAGTGACTTATTTGTATCTAAGTAGTAAGTCCGGTGCTAAGTTAACAATTCAGGACACTTGATGATAATCTCCCCTCCCATATTAATGGGTGGAAGTTTGTCGTTATCTATCGAGTTTAAATCATTAGAGTTTCATCTTATAATTAATTAAAATCCAATAATTAACTATTATCAATTTGCTTGAATGTATTTGAACATAAGGCTAACTATATTAGATGGTTTGATTGGCCAGCAAGGAAGCAAGCATTTTCAATACAGACAAGTTGCAGTAATAGTATATATAAAGTATACTACTTAAATAAAGTCCTAAGTTTATCTACTCTAATAGAGAATAATTTCCGGCATTTTTTCTTTTATCGTTAGTTGCCGGCATTTTGTTTGTGTTTATCATTTCACTGTGTAGCATGGGGGGATGACGGATAAGACAGGAGAATACAGACAAGAAGACAGGAGAATGCAGACAAAATACATAAATAAAACACGAAAAACAAGTTTAAACAAGGTAACATAAAAAAAAATTTAGGATTAGTTTTTAAAAAAATACTTAACGTTTTTGCCATAGTGTTCCCTCCGCCATCTTTTTGTCAACTGGTAGCTGGCATATCATGTCTTTCTAGAGTTTAAGATTTCTACTTCCGGATAACTTGGTTGAGTGCCTATCTATTTATAGAATAAAAGTCGTTACGTTCAGATTTCTAAAATATTTAATTTACATTTTTTTTTTATTGTTAAAAAAGTTCTAACTTTTTTTTTTTTTTTTTTAAGTCCTAAGTTTATCTACTCTAATAGAGAATAATTTCCGGCATTTTTACTTTTATCGTTAGTTGCCGGCATTTTGTTTGTTTTTATTGTTTAACTTTGTAGCATGGGGGGATGACGGATAAGACAGGAGAATACAGACAAGAAGACAGAAGAATACAGACAAAATACATAAATAAAACACGAAAAACAAGTTTAAACAAGGTAACATAAAAAAACATTTAGGATTAGTTTTAAAAAAAATACTTAACGTTTTTGCCATTTCAAACAAAATATAACTTATTATAAAAAAAAAATATACATGAAAAACAAAAACGAAATACGTTCCTCTTGTATATATATATATATTTTTTTTCTCCCCAGGAAGGGGAGTCTTTATACCACTATCAGCTGGTCACTGAGGTGTGACAGACAGACGTGTTATAGTAAATGTCTTAAAGCGGTCTCATAAAGATATGAAGATGGGCCAGTCATTAGGGTCTGTGCAGCAAGAAGAAAATCATACCTGAGATGTTGGATCTGGGTGTGGCTCCTTTCTTTTCTCAAGATGATCTCTTCACCCTGGTGGCATTCTGGTTGGAATCTTCATCTCTTTGTCCTCAGGGCCGCCTTTTGACTTAAGACATTTATGAAGGCATTCATGGCAGACACAAGAAAAATGACACGTGACACAATTGTAATATACATAAGATATAACTAACTATTTTATTTTACATTAGAGATACAATATATATTACAAAAAAAACAATTTAAAACTGGACAACAGGCTTTTCAAAGCATACTAACCTACCCTAACTAGTGTTGAGGGAGGGGGTGGCCCCCCTCATTTACGGAGAGACGGAATAAGCGTCCTCACATCAGGGTGGTCGTTCAGGAAAGAGACAGAAAGATAGCAAGGGAATAATGGGAGGGGATTTCTTTGTATCTCTATGCTCATGGCCAAATTACCACCCGTCCATGCTGCAGAATGTGTTAGAAACAGTGGCACAAAGAAATAGTGCCACATCTTGTTCGAACATGTTTTCCCACACATATACACACCCACACGTACGCACGCACATATGCACATGCACGCATATACACATCCTCATACACACACTCACATTCACATGCGCGCACACACACACACATGCTAACGTACACGCATATATGCACACATACGCGCACATGTGTGCGCACAGGCGAAATGTCACTTCCCCTGAAAGGAATTCCAGACATGCACAGTCAGAACACTAACTCCAGTATAAAAGTCAACAAAACCTGTCAACTTCCCTTTTTTCATCCGGACCAGCGTTCGAGCTGCTTAGTCGACGAACCGACCGCATGCTCTAACGTCACTTTATCTCCCCTTCGCCTTTGGTCCATTAAAACAGACATGTGCGCAACGCTCTACTGAGCTTAACCCTCTCTTTCTACAGGCCGGCTTGCCACTTCGTGTTTCTCAATTGCATTCCCCCTTTCCTTCCATGCGCGTAGTCGTCAACGGCTGAATGAACACGTTGGTGTGGTTGTTTGAAAAAAACGTCAAAAAGAACGGAATGTCAAAAGCGGAGTGTGTTCGTAAAAAAAGTATTTACTTACGCGTGGAAAATGCTTTTACTCTTTTTTTTTTGGGGGGGGGGGGCTGACATTTGTTTGTGTGTTTGTTTTTTTGTGTGCTGACATGTGCAACGAGTTGCTTGGACAAAGAAGTGAATTGTTCGTTTGGAAGGTAAATTTTTGTTTCGTGTTGATGGTGTCCTGTATCCAGTTGCCATCGTCTTCACATGTGAGTCTGCGGTAGTGTGTGCATTGTTTTGACGGGCGCGAGTTGCGCATTCGTTCTTGTTGAACGATGAGTTTGGTTGCTGTTGTCTTCACATGTGCTTCTGCAGTAGTGTGTGTACATTGTCTGTACGGGCGTTTGTTTTGCATTCGTTCGTAGTTGAACGATAGTGTCCGGTTGTCAACGAAACTTCCAAATTGTGAGTTTATCAGTGTGCGTGGTGCATCTCAACTCGTATTGTTGATTCATCTTCTTCCTATCTGCTGATAGGGATGTCCTGCTTCTTAATTGTTGTGTCTGCTGTGCGGGAGGGAATGTGTATAGGCCTATGTGATTTTGCATCTCGCGTTTGTTGCAGGGTAATGTCAGGAAACCATGAAAAATGTTTGTCGAGCTCGAATTTTTTTTTTTTTAAATTCGGTATGAAGTCGACAGCTCCGTGTTTGTTTTTCTGCCGAGTCTAACGAAGGGTTTCGTCATTGTTGTTTGTAGTAGTTATTCCTGTGGGTAGTAGTTCACTTGTTTTTCTTTGTTGAAAAGTTCGTTTTTTTCTTTATCAATTAAAACGCGTGTCTCGCTCAAAACAATTAATTTCAAAAAAGGTAGGGTCGCCATGTTTGTCCGTTTTCGCGTCAATCGGACGCCAGTTTGTTGTGGACTTGTGGCATAGGAGGCAATGCTTGTTCGACTCGCGTTCGGTTGTCACCATTTTGTGGTGGTGGTGCAAAATAGGGAAAATCAATTGTCTCGAGGAAGAAACGAACAACGTGTTAAATTGAATTAAATGAACAGGAATTTGTTTCATGAAAGAAACAAATGAAAGAAAAGGGTACCACATGTGTTTAGTTTTGCGTGCGTCTCTCGCTGTTAACTGGTGAGAAAGAATGTCTATAGTTTGCTGTGCGTCTCTCGTTGTTAGCTGGTTTATTGTTGTAGAGAGAGAGTCTGTGTGTGTATGAATGCTTCGTTCAACCTCATCCATTTCATTCTAAATAACGAGGTCACCATTATTTGTAGGAAGAATGGAACGTATGTTTTAAGTATAACATGTCCGCGCGTGTGTAACCAATGTTCATTGCAGGACTGGTGTTGTAGAAAGAAAAGGAAATGTGTGTTCATCTAAAGTTCGGGTCACTATCGTTTGTTCGTGCGTGGGAATTGAAGTGAGTAATGTAATAGAACAAGGAATGGCTGTCCATCGTGTAGACAAAGAAGAGGATAGAGGCTTGACGTCAGTTAGCAGTCAGCTACGCGAACGTGTTCTCAGGGACCAGTAGTAGATAGAGAGAGAAAGAGTGAGAATGTGTACATACAGTCTGTTAGCTTTTTGCCCCACCTAGTAGCAAATGATGTGAGGTACGTGGTTCGGTCCGTAGACCAACCAGCTGGAAAGCTGGGCCTAAAAATAAATTGGAGCTGCTTATTGCTCTTTGTTTTATACTTGTTTCTGGTGGTTTTTGCGAACGTGAATATATGTACGTGTGTGGACGTGGGCGCGTATGTTTGTGTGCGTGTATGTATGCGACAAGTAATATAGCTTGAAATGTGAATGTGAGTTTTTGTGCAAGACTAGAAAAGGCTCGCACAAGGGATTATCTTGACGAGACCGGACTATCGAAGCGTCTCTTCTCCATATATACCAGCTGTTCAAGTATTTCTTAGTCAGTATGTGTGCACACGCCCCCAAGCAGTGGTGCCTGGGAAATAATGAGATGATCTCTTCCTTTGAGGTGTGGAGAAATAACCTCGTATATCGTCTTTTCTTGATGGCAACTATGCACCATTCCTTGAGACAAAGTTAGAAATGAAGTCACGTGCTCATCTACACTAGCTTCACAAATTATAATTCAATAACTTCAGCATTATTTCTTCCGCCCGTCACACCAATAATTTCCTGGGCAAAGTTAACACTTTTGTCCAAACTTCTGTATACGTAATGCACCTTCTCTCAAATCCCAACGAACTTCTGCTAATTCAACTTATTTCTTCGAAATCCAACTTCAAAATGAACGTCCCTCTAAAAAAATCAACCCTCTTATCTCCAACCAGGAGCATCTCATTTGCATATTGGGTGGTCACATTGCAGGCATATAAAGAGATAAGGCAGCAATTTTTGTTTCTTTCTTCTTCATTCATTTCATTCCATGACCGACCCGTTGAATTATGCACACGTGCTAATTAGGTAAGCTGCAAGTTTCCCTACACTCCCCCCTGATCTCATGATCACACACAGGGCAGGGGGGCAGTCGTCTTTGTCGAGTACTTCTTCGAAGAATCGGGGGAAGCACTTCCTCATTACCACCGTTATTGCCACCAGTCTGTTCCATTATCCCCTCTTGTGGTTCCCTATGCGGTGTTTCACAATCAGGGCAAGGGGGCAGTATCCGTCTTTGTCGGGTACTCCTTCGAATAATTGGTGGCATCACTTCCTCGGTTCCATCTTCTTCAGTATGTTTCATCATCCCCTCTCGTGGTGCTATAGGCGGTGTTTCACAATCATGGCAGGTGGGCAGTATTCGTCTTTCTCGGATACTTTGATGAGGAACTGGTGGTATTACTTCCTCGTGTCCATCGTTCTCATCACTATTGCCACTAGTATGTTCCATCATTCCCTCATCTGGTTCTGTAGGTAGTGTTTCTATGCTCACCTGTAGGGGCAGTAGGCGATCAGGATACTCCCTGAACTGTATGTGATCTTCCTCATTATCCTCAGAATCAGAAGAGGTATAACAGGGGTGGATATCTTTTATATGACGTGGTACTAATCAACATGGTTTGAGAACTTATGATTTTGCCTATTTTTCCTCTGCAAAATTTTAAAGTGCACCCAGCATTTGGGGGTTTTACCCAAACACGGTCTCCCACTTGATATGGTGTATTGACAACGCTAACCACTGATGGTGTGATATCAATTCCTTTTATACGCTGTGCATAGCAGTAAATCCCATTAGCTGGTGCAGTTTCTGGTGTTGCATCGTCCTTTGGTGTCACATTATACCAGTACACAGCTTCTGGACTAGAACACTGTGTCCTGGCCGCAATTCTTTTAATGGTGCGGTGACACCGCTCTGCTATACCGTTACCTTCTGGAAAATATGCACATCAGTAACGCATTCTAATCCCTCATTCCTGCGTAAATTTCTGAAATTCTTGACATCAAAATGTAGTGGCGTTATCAGTCAGAATTTCCAGCAGGGCACCACGTTCAAAAAAGACAGCTCTCAACTGTCTTATAATGCTAGATGCATCCTGTCGTGTCAACAGGCACCATATCGTGAAACGTGTCGGACCACAATCTGTCAAGGTAAAAAAATGCTTGCCCTCATGATGTGTTACATCCATTCCTACTCGATACCAGTTGTCCTCCACCTCAAGCTTCCCTTTTTGCCATTGGGACGGTGCCGGATCAATTCGCTGATACTCTTCACACGAGCATATAGCTGCCTTGATTGATGCTCTTGTAGTTGAAGGACACACTCTTTGGACAAAATATGTTGTCCTCCGAATTCTGGGATGTCCACTCTGCTGATGTATTGTACGGATCTGGTCAGGTGTTAATTGATCTGTTACGGCCGCACATGTCTGTTGTGGAGGATCAGATCCCTGCCTCATTACATCAATCCACCTCTTTGGAACTCTAGTCAAGCTATCAGCCAAATTCTGCATCGACGAAACTAAGGTAATGTCCACCTGCAAGCTGTATTCGTCCACTATACACTTTATTATTGCCAGTCTCCTTCGTACTAACATCTCCCTTGCAGCTCTAGTCTTAACAGTCAAGGTGTCGGTCAACCAGTGGTAAACACACAACGAGTCAATGTGGAGATGCACAACCTTAGCCTGCCATTGCAATGCAAGATTAAGCCCTTTTAACGTGGCATCAAGTTCTGCCAAATTTATATGCTGGGCATCATTTTTCAGACAAAGCCAGCACGCATCTTTCACAACAGCACCCAACTGTTCCAACACGGCATCTGTAGCCAGTGAACTTACGTCAACCCATGCATTCAGTTCGTTTCCAGATACTTGCCACTCACCCTGGGCAGGGTCGTTTCTATGTACTCTGGACAACATTTCAGCCATCATTTGCTAGAGAGAATCATCATCCACCATGTCGTCCCATCCTTTGGTTACTGCAGTTACTCGTCTTTTTAACACTCCTGTTGCTAATCGGAGCCATCCACAGACAGGTAGATGTCCTACTAATTTACCGCAAATAGAAAACACAATGCATCTTGTCAATACACTGGGTAACTCTGGAATTGCGCTCCCTCGCTTCCATCGCAAAGTATTGCCCTTCTCATAGACCTCTAGGCCTAACACGGGCACTGTGCCCTTTAGGTGCTTAGGGTCTTTCCTTATTAACCCAAACGATTCCAGTTTTGCTCGAACCACATCTGCAGACATTATATCCTCATTAATGTAGATGTCGTCAATGTAAGCTGAAGCAGCTTTTGCTGTGGTCTCATCCTGCATCAAAACAGTTTTAATAAAAGTTGTCATTATTAAGGGTGCTACATTTAGGCCAAAACCTAAACATGTCAAACAATATCGTTTTCCCTTGCTTATCACTGTCTGAAATGGCCATAATGACTCATGGACATGTATCTGCAGGTAGGCTCTCTTCAAATCCAGCAGTGCTACATTACTCCCTTTCTAGTGTCACTCTCTTAGTTTAGCAGCGCACACATCTGCGTTTCCAGTGAAAGCATCAACATGTTGATTCAATTCTTGGTAATCCATTACGAGCCGAATTTTGTCTTTAGTAGGTTGTTCAACAGCCATGAGCGGAATTAATCCTTTGGGTGGTCCCAGACGTTCCTGTGGGTACGGTATTAACCATCCGTTATCAATCCACATCTGAAGTTCTTCTTCATATGCGGCCCTATTCTTTGTGGAAACTGCATACTCTGGAATGGTGTTGCACAGCCAATCTGGTGCCTGGCTCATAGTCCATTTCCACTTTGCAGTCCACGCCTTTTCGTTGTCGTCAAACGTAGCACAGAAGTCCTTTTCTTCAATAGACATGGCTGCACAGACTTCTTTTCCTTCTCTAAGCATTACAACCCCAGTCGCTGTGATTATGACGCCTCCTAGTGCTTGTATTGCATCAATTCCAATCAACATGTCATAGCCAAGGGGTTTTTCTTGCATCACCAGAACATCAACTTTGGCTGTGTCACCCTTCTCAGTGCAGATCGTGACTGTCCCTTCACCACAACATGCTCGGGATAAACCATTGATCGTCATAATACCGACTGGTTGCTCCTGCCACATCTGACAGTAATGTGCACTAACTATAGACCGGGAACACCCCGTGTCTATGAGTGTTGAACACTGCACATCGTCAATTTTAACGCCAATGGCTGGTAATCCTGTGTTTATTGGTTGACAAGGGGCAAGGGTGGCGATAGTACCTTGCCGCCAACGTCGTTTCCCGAACAGTTGCAAGATATGTGCCCATACTTATTGCAGCGATAGCATTGTACTGTTCTCCGTGCTCGTGGATATACACACCTCCTATCACTCCGGCAATCCTTAGCAAAATGATTGGCCTCCCCACATTTATAGAACACTGGGCCTACACGCTTATTACTACCTGGGAGAGAATCTACATTGCTTCCATGCAGTTCGACTGTTGCATGTTGAATACTAGTTGCTACTGCAATTGGCTCCTGTTCCTTACAGATGTTTCGAGCTCGGGCTAATAACTCGTTTGTTGTCAATTCATCAATTCATGATGATGCCCGCAACAGTTTGCTGACCTCCTCAGGTAAGCCTACTAAAAAGGCACATCTTAATATCTTATCGTTAACCCCACCAAATGGTACTGACAACTTTCGTAGGTCGGCTAGGTACACATCAACTGCTTCCTTGGGGTGAAGTTGCCGGCTCGTGAACTGTTGCCATGCAACAAATGGATCTGTACCAAACGCTGTATACAGGCTGTGTTTGATTGTATCCCAGTCTGGTTCATCCCCGAGTTGCTGGTAGACTACATAGGCCCCTCCGGTTAACCTCAAAGGAATGACTGTGGCTGGTTCTTTAATTCTGCAGAGTATACAGATCTTCTCATCCTTTTCCACCCATTTGATGACAGAGGGTCCAGTGGTAGATCCATCAAACTCAGGTATCAAGCGAAAGTCGAATCTGTCCATTTTCTGCCTTTCGAGTCACCGCACACCAAGAGCCGAAATAGCTTATAATTCAATAACTTCAGCGTTATTTCTTCCGCCCGTCACACTAATAATTTCCTGGGTAAGGTTAACACTTTTGTCCAAACTTCCAAACTTCTGTATACGTAACACACCTTCTCTCAACTCCCAATGAACTTCTGCTAATTCAACTTATTTCTTCGAAATCCAACTTCAAAATGAACGTCCCTCTAAAAAAATCAACCCTCTTATCTCCAACTAGGAGCATCTCATTTGCATATCGGGTGGTCATATTGCAGGCATATAAAGAGATAAGGCAGCCATTTTTGTTTCTTTCTTCTTCATTCATTTCATTCCACGACCGACCCATTGAATTATGCACACGTGCTAATTAGGTAAGTCGCACGTTTCCCTACACAAATGATAGTATGAAAATATCTGATGTCAACAGACTCATTGCTATCCAAAAAAATAATATTGTGGAGATGATGTTGGGACAGGTGGCAAATTACTGCCCCAGCATATCACAGAATGCCATTGTTAAGAACTCAACATCATTAACAAATGTTTGGCAAACCATAAGACAACATTATTGCCCTCTCTTCCTGGACTTTGATTCCATTACATATGAACCAGACAAACGTCCAGAAGGATTATTTCAGAGACTTACAGCCTTCATTGACGACTCCTTACTAAACACTGACACCAATATATGCCATCATGATAGTATTCCCACAGAAAACGAAGAAGTCACCCCTACATTAGAGAATCTAATTGTCCTCACTTGGTTGTGCCTACTTCATCCAGCCCTCCCTAAATTAGTCAAGCAACGTTATAAGACGGAGTTGAGATCACGCACATTGGCATCAATCAAGCCCAAGATCTCCCTGGCATTGAATTCTCTACTTTGAGAAGTTGGGAATTGAGGCATCTGTGAACCAGACATTTACTACCTCAGTTCAATATACTAGGAAGCCTCAACCAAAGAAGATTTGTCCACTGTGTAATCAGGTTAAGAGACCCGACACAAACCATTTTTTAAGTGAATGCATCTACTGTTACATGAAGGGCTATCCCTTATAATGTAAGTAAAAAGACATAATAGATAAGCGAAAATGATATTAGGATATGGTTAGAATCGAACCCTGTAGGCAAGTGTTAAAGATAATGGAGAATGGAATGTAAGAAATCTATTGTTAATTCTATTAGAAATAGTAAAATATTGTTTATGTCGGAAAAAGAGTCGATTGTCCATTCTTTTAGAAATCTAAATATTAAATATGTCAGTTAAATGAATACACAATGCGAGTTAAATTATATTATTTAAAAATACGTTAGATATTAAAATTGAGGATTCTTTTGTTTGCCAAAAGTATGTTTGGACAAACATGTGTAAAGCCACGTGAAAATTAGTCACATTTGAAAAACCACACATCTAACGTCATAAACAAAGGAGATTTCTCAATATAGGATTCTGTGGGTTCAGAGTTTGAAGTGAGTTGGAAGACAGAGTTGAGAGTCTAGAGTTGATGAGAGATAGATAGTCAGTTGGAGAGAAGAGTCTCTTAGGAGCGAAGGGTAGAGGATTAGACCATCTAGATTCAAGTTGAATTCATGACGTCACCGACCGGTCGATTGAATAAAGAATCAAATATGTTTGTAACTGTTCGTCTCATCATTCCTTAGAACAAAAAGGTAAGTGTGTTTTATCATCATTTATAACGAACTTTGTGTAAACCCTTCCAAGTTATGTGTCCTCTCCACCATCATCATAAGTGAAGTATCTCCTCCTCACTATATGTGCATAAGAACTGTTGCATCATATATCCCAGTCCATATTAATATGGAACCTGAAAGAATTGTTACAGTTGTCGTCATGATGTAATATATATAAATCCCTACCTCATCATCGTTATGTCTGTAGTATGAGTCCCATTATATATGTCCCCAATATGAACTCCCTTAAACTCTTTAAATATGAACCCGTGCTACAGAACATCTACCTTCCTGAATCAGACCAAGGCTCGCCAGGTCCTTCATATTTTTGACAATGATGAATCAACATGTCCAGAGACCTAAAGCAACTTACATATAGACAATGAAAATATGACAACCTCACGGTGAGTGAAAACCGAACAACCCCCGTGCATCGATATGTTCTCAAATCATCATCTGGTATGGATCATTGTGGGCAGTGATGCCACTGGGAATATGATTCAATACTCAACAGCCAATCGTCTGGGCGCTAAAATCACAAAAACTTCCTAGTCCGCCAGACAAGAAAATGGATCCTCCCCGCCTCAATGGAGAGACCAGACTTTGTCTCTCTCCCCTCTCTCCAGACTATGTGCTTCTTTGGGGTTATTGAGAACCTTGATACTGAAATACTTAACGGTGTCCCATTCATGTGCAGTAATGACCTGTCAGTGAGAACTGCTAGGTTTGAGATATGGATTAGTGATACACAATTCAGGTATGGCTCTACTACATCCCAATACAAGATGGTCAGATGTGCTCATGTTTTACGTGCCCCACCTCACCAAACCACAGTGTGGCCTGGCGAGTACTTAGAACTCTCCATGTCCGATGATGAGGATGATGAATTTGCTATTGAGCCTCGTTGGGATTCAAGCCACGTAGTATCAGTTAAACCTTGGCAACTACCCATAATCACAAGGAGTGTAGTAGGAAAAGTGCATCTTGTCAACAACACCAGTGAACCACAACAAATAGATGATAATATCACAACATATATGTAATAATACCGCATTACATTTGCCATGCTATATCCACATTCACTCCAACAACATTTTCTGGCATGGCGAGTATCTACCCACTTTCAAGCAAGCACCAAGATAACAATGCTTCTTGTGTGGTAATCGACCCTGATCATCCCGTTCTCCTCACCGATAGCAAGCCCTGTGTTCAGGTCTATAAAAAGCTCTGCCGAGGCCAGTTCTTAACCAACCTCAGATTAATGTCATTCCTGTCAACTGTCTGCCATTTCCAGGTTTCCGTCCAACATCTTGCGGGCAGAGTGAACTTGCCTGCTGATTTTGCCAGCCATAATGCTCCTGAAGACATGCATACAATATGTCAGGTCTGCTCCTTATGGGTACAGGAGGAGATCGCAGTGTTTAGGACTTCCTTTGTGGAAATAGTTAAGGGATCATCAAACATCCTGTAAACCAGCCGTTCCGCATGGAAAGAAATTCAAAATAAGTGCTCAGACCTTAGATGATGCAGAGAACTTGCCCATCAAAGTGACTTAATGGCATTAATCTTCTCCCATCTTCTGGGATGCAATTATTGTCCCACAGTGCTGCATTTTAAGCTGGGACACCCTACCAAACACCAAATGCAACAGATAATGAGCCAGTATTTCTATGCCTTGGACCTGGCTGAAGTCATGAAGAAAATTGTTTCCTCATATTACCATTGCACTCCATTGAGCGGCTCCCCACTCGTTGCTGTTCCTCAGTCCTATGAAGACACGCTGAATACACTTGGGCTTAGGTTCGCTGCTAATATCATCAAGAAAAATAGACAAGTTTTTTTGTCTTATGGGAGTACGTTAGTTCTCATACTGTTGCATTCTTTATTCCAAATGGGCAAAGGGACACATTGTGGGGGGCTATTCTAAAGACCTGTCTGCCCATCAGACCCATCATTTATCCACCTGTTGTCGTGAGGACAGACTCCGCCCCGAGCTTCAAATCCTTTAAAAATAATTGGTTTCTGCTCATTCGCCATATCTTAGACACAGGTAACCCTAAAAACCTCAATCATAACCCTGTTGCTGAAAAGATCGTTCAAGATGTCCAGCAAGAGCTACTCAAGTTGGACCCAGCTGCTTCACAAATCTCTACAGTCTCACTCTCTATAGCATGTTGCACGTTGAACTGTAGGTTTGAGTCACTGGTCACAGAGAAATCTTGTATCACAGGGACCAGTTTATCAATGAACACATCCACTTCAATGATATGGATCTTATAAAAGAGCAGCATCGTAGGCACAAGGCCAACCATGTTTACAATGAGCTGTCTAAGGCTCCCAACCACTCATGTGGAGGTGAATGTCGGAGACATTGTGTACCTTCACAGTGACCTATCTAAGAATAAAGGACATGAGCAATACTTAGTTTCATCCAAGCAAGTTTGCCGGCTTCCAGTTAAGGTCTACAAAGATGATTGCTTTAAGGACCCTTCCCATCCAGGTAAGAGCCCAATGACTAGTCTTGAACATCCAGATGACAGTGACAAGAATGGCGACCTGGCCTTGCATACCAAGCCCGCCATTCCTGAGATTATTAGCAGCATAGCCAGCAACAAGAGGTTACTATTAAGTAATCAACCAACCAGCCAACCGTCTATTGAGACTAAGGAAGATTCCAATCGACTCCTCCCACGGAACAGACACAATACACCCCATCTCATTGACAGTCAATAGACAAAGACATGCTCATCCCCCCCAGATGTAGAGCAAAGCCATCTAACTGTTACTAATCTTTGTGACTGGCTCTATGAGCCTTTATCTTGAGAAAAGAGAAAAGTAAGAAGGAAAAAAAGGCATCATGCCAGTATTGAATTAAGATCGCATATCGGTCAAGGGAGATAACTCAGCATATTTTGAGTTGTCGTCTGTCTCTTCCATTTGTGTTTACTTTTTCAGTTTGTGTTTTGAGTTTCGTTCTGTACACTCGAGAGTCTCTTCGTCCCTTCAAATGGTTTCGTGTGATATATTCGATTTGATTTGTTTCTTGCAAAACAGGTAACACAAGTAAAACTAGCTGATAAAATGTGAACCGCTTCCAGAAATATATAGTGAGAAAACACGAAACCTTTTGTATATTGAATAATATTTTAATAATAATAATATTTTCACGTAAGTTAAAATAATATGTTTTTATTTTTGGGAGATTTTTTTTGTTTCGAATTAGCGGTTGTGGAAAATTTCAGACCACAAAAGTTAAAAATCTGGTGATTTTCTGGAGATTTCATTTCGCTTATTTAGCGGGTTTTTAAAATCTCAGTGGGCAACACTGCTTGTGTAATGAGGTTGTAGTGGAAGTAGTTCTCTCTCTCTTTCTTTCCCCCCCCCCACCCTTTAGGTGCTTTTAAGGGCGAGAGTGAGGTAATCGTTTGTTCACTTCAAGTAAGGATTTTAAATTATCAGTAGCCCCGGAAAATTTTGCTAAATTTTTACGTCGTTTAACCCCTAAAACCAATGAAGATCTACATTTTTTTTGTGCCTAATATGTTAAAAACGGCCTTTATGAAAAATATGAAAAGAGAAAATTTGAAAAAAAAAAAATTTAGAGTGGGGATCACTTTCCTATATAAATTTAATGTAAAGTGATCACCCACTTCTTGGACACTTAGCGTTCAACGAGATATGTCACTCTAGCATTATTTTCAATTTTTTTATCTAACGAAGATTTCTGAGATTTAATAAACTTACAAACTCTCTTTCCCTAGTAGAGAAAAGGAAACATATATTCAACACCCGAAGAAGGTCGCAGGGTACACTGACAGAAACGTTGTGCTAATAATATTGTATAATAAGGGGACAGGCTGAAGAAATCGGAGAGGCAAGCCAAAAACGTGATATGAGGGTCACGTTTCAACCATGACAACATGGAATGTTGCACGAGCGTCACCTGAGCTAGTGACACACATTTTGGAACGCGGTTATGTTTCAAGGCCAAACAAACAAAAGGAAATTGGCCTACAATCGAAAATAATAACATCAACAGATATTTCATAACCAGATTGGAATGCAGTTGACATTCGCAGCTGGCTAGAGAAACGTGACCGATATCAATATAAACAAAGATGTTTTGGTTTTCAGGAGAGAGTAGCGGCCGACGCGGAGAGAACGAGCCTGTCATCTGTCAACACCCCTCCGCCACGCCACCTATCTCTAACAACACTCTCTCTCCTCGCTAGTGGAGTCAATGACAACCGACAAAAGTGTAAAGAAAGATTGTTGAAAATAAACTCGGGTTCTTTTGTAAACAGTCGAGTCTTTTAGTTGTCATTCAAAATATACACTCGTCGGTAAACTTGTCCGGCGACCATTTTGTCCACGCAGTTATATAGACTGAGTGCACACAACGCAACAGACAGCATTTTGGTACCGTGACTCAGCTATTCCATCAAGGAATAGGAAGATCGAACCTGGAACAAAGCAACAGAAAAATCCACGGAAGAAATAACACAAAAAAAAAAGAACGAAGGAACAAACAGAGCTGCTTCGAAAGACGAACAAAAACAAACAGAAAAACGAAGACAAGAAACCAAAGGAAAGACCAGAAGTTCAGCAAACAGTAAGTACACTCGATTTTTTCCTTTGTGTGTTTCTGCTTTTAAAAAAAAAAAAAAAAAAAAAAAAAAAAAAAACTATATATAAATATACATACGTATTGTTGTATGCAGGAAAGTTCGTTAAAAATATATTTTCGCTTGTTAGCGACTATTGCAGATGATTAAAATATGTAAAATATTGTTTGTTTTAAAAATATATGATGGAGCAGCAAGTTCTTTCAAGTTTCATGCAGGGGTTCGCAGCGGAGATGAAAAAGGCAATTAGTTCGGTGTCAAACACTATAAGGGGAGAATCCCTTTTAAAGAACATAAAACCTTTAGAGAGTAGAGATCAGGGTGGTTATAAGGCTTGGCGGGATGACTTGGAGAGGTATTTTAAGGTGGTTGGAGCTACAGACGAAGAAAAATGTCAAACAGCTCTTCTAACCACAAGGGGCCTAGTCAGGCATTATGTTAATAGATTATTGGCTGGCAATGCGCATGTAACATGGGGAGAGTTGAAGAGTTCCATGGAAGATTACTATGGAATTGTCGCAAACCCCAATGTGTATATAGCAGAACTAGCTAATATTAGGCAGGGTAGAAAAGAGGGTATCCAAGATTATTTGCAAAGGATACTATGTCTAGCAGCGGGGGCTTATAACGGTATAGACCCGGATAGTGAGATAGTAAAACAGCAAATGTTAGGGTTTTTTTTAGAGGGTCTAAGTGATAGGGACATAAGAATGGCAGTGAGGAGGCATGAGCCAAAGGATCTTCAGGAGGCATATCAAAAAGCCTTAACGGAAATGGAATGGAAGATTCGGCTGGATGCAAACAGGGAGTCCGAAGAGGAACCCATGGAAATCTGTCAAACTAGGCGGCGGATTCAGGTTGATGCCTTGGGTCCAGCCAGATACCCCCCAAGATACGAGGATAGACGTAGAAGAGGATACCAGGTAGAAAATAGGGGACCAGAACAAAGTTAAGGATAGGGATAAAACGAGACAGGGACCAAGATGTTATTTTTGTGGCAAGGTGGGCCACATGCAGAGAGACTGCAGAAGCCGTATCCAGGGAAACGAAAAAAATCCGTTCGAAAAGCGTTCGTCGAACGGAACAAAAAATTACCGTCGTATGTAATCGGTAATATGGGCGCAGCGAATTCCGTTGCCATTGGTATAGGAAAGAAGAATTATAGGGCGTTAGTGGATACGGGGGCAGAGGTGTCTGTCGTAAATAGTAGTGTTTTTTACGCACTTAGACATGCACCTGAGCTGCGAAAGGAAGCAGTAAATCTAAGGACTGCCAACGGGTCCTCATTAGAAGTAGAAGGGGTTGCCCGATTAAGGATGCGCATAGGAGGCTACTCCATCTATCAAGATTTTTTTGTAGTAAAGAATCTCGACAGGAGTGTGATATTAGGCCGAGACTGGCTTAGCCAAAATGGGGTAAGGATGTACTTCGATTTAGGAGCGATAAAATTAGGAAACGAGTACATCGCATTAGAGGAAGATGCTCGTATTTCAGCATTAGTTAGATTGGCCAGGAAAATAACTTGGAAACCACAACACCTGCATACATGCATGGCTCAGGTGGGGTTTAAAAATGGCCAAGGGCTGGAATACGAGATAGAACAGATTAGCAGTGGATACGTTAGCAAGCTTAGTGGGATATCTGTAGCAAATTCGGTAGTAAGAATTAACAAGTCCCGTAGGCTTCCACTGATGATCATGAATAATACCAACCAGACAGTCACATTAAGAAGAGGTTGTCCAATAGCTAGATGTAGTGTGGCTGGTAGTATTACTGAAATTACCATGCCAGAAAAACATATGAGTAAAGAGTCCGACAAAACCGTGAAGGAAGTTAAAGTACCCGAGGAATTTAAGTCGGAAGTTGATAAGGTACTAGAGAGGAATAAAGATTTGTTCGTTACGGAGGATAAAGGTTTGGGCAGAACCAATACGGTGGAGATGCGTATCGATACAGGAACGCATGAGCCCATATGAAAATGCCCGTATCGAACACCGCTAAAACAAAGAAAATAGGTAGAGTTAGCGTTAGAGGAAATGATGCGGGCAGGAGTAATCGAAAGATCGAATATCCCGTGGAGTTTTCCAATAGTTTTAGTAGAGAAAAAGGATGGTAGTAAAAGATTTTGTGTGGACTTTAGAGCACTAAATAAAGTCACAAAGAAGTATGCCCGAGCATTACGAGTAATTGATGATATTCTAGCCTCGCTCGGGTCAGCAAAATACTTCACAAAATTAGATTTAAAGTCAGGGTACTGGCAGGTTAAATTGAATAAGAACGATAAAGAGAAAACAGCGTTCACCTGCCATCGGGGATTATTTCACTTAAATGTGATGCCGTTCGGACTGGCAAACGCCCCCGGGGTCTTCCAGGAGGTAATGTCCATAGTTTTGAGAGGACAAGAAGAGTTTGCGCTGCCGTATTTGGACGATATACTTATATTTTCCAATACGAAGGAAGACCATTTAAAACATATAGATAGGGTATTAGGTAGTCTTAGGAGACATAACCTCAGGTTAAAAGCCACAAAGTGTGAGTTTTTTAAACAAGAGATACAGTATCTTGGGTTCAAAGTTAGCGATAGGGGTATACAGCCAGACCTGGAGAAAGTAAAATCTATAAAATTGATTTCGACTCCAACCACTGTGAAGCAAGTAAGAGCTTTCATTGGTATGACGTCATATTATCGGAGGTTCATAAAAAATTTTTCCGATATCGCCGAACCTTTAGTCCGGTTGACGAGAAAGCATGCACGTTTCCAATGGGACGACGCATGTCAGTCTGCCTTTGATAGCTTAAAAGCAAAGCTCGCAGATATGGTGCTACTGACCTATCCCGATCCAGAAAGGGACTACAGACTGTATACGGATGCCTCTGATCATTCGATTGGGGCATGTTTATCACAAATGGTCTATGATCCAAAGGAGGGTAAAGAGGTAGAAAAACCTATTTACAACTTATCCCATAAGTTGAGTGATACTCAAACCAGATGGTCAACAATAGAAAAAGAGGCATATGCGATACACTATGCCCTGAATAAATTAAATCACTATTTGCATAGTGCTACGTTCACCATCTATACAGACCATGGACCATTGGAGTATTTATTAAACTCACCAATTCAAAATAGGAAAATACAGACGTGGGCTTTAAGTATGGCTGGTTATAACTGCACCATACGATACCTGAAGGGGAAAGATAATGTTTGTGCTGATCTTTTGTCACGTGCGGTGAATCCAAGCCAGGACACAAATGATCCCCCTGTAGAGATAGATAGTAGAAACTATCGAGTGAGCGCAATAAACTCTAATCTCTTTGAGCCGAATGAGTATGCATCGTATAAGAATGCTGAGGACTCATCGGGTGAGCATGAACGACCTACGTTTGCGGGCATAGATATGATTAGGGAACAAGAAGAGGATAAGGAGATCGTGGACTTAAAGATGCGTATGAAAAATGGTAAAGCTTCCAAAATGGAAAGAAAAAAGTACATTGTAATGGACAAAGTAGTATACTATTTGTCGCAGCCCGACGATGAACCACTAATTAGGTTATATGTACCGTCGCATCTTAGGAAAAGGGTTTTAGTGCAATACCATGATGATAATGGTCACATGGGCGTGGAAAAGACGTTTCACGCAATTAAACAAAAATATTTCTGGCCCTGTTTATTTAAGGAAATAAATGAATACATAGGGAAATGTATTCCGTGTCAGACCAGAAATTTGAGGAAACAACAACCTCCAATGCAGGAGTGCGATTTGCCTCCTTTTCCTTTCGCTAAACTGGCGTTAGATGTTTGTGGGCCCTACCCAAAGACGCTTTTGGGTAACCAGTATATAGTGACATTTATAGACATGTACAGTGGTTGGCCGGAGGCTTTTGCGGTTCCGAATAAGAAAGCAGAAACAGTGGTGCATCTATTGATTGACGAGATTTTTCCCAGATTCGGGGCACCACTGCAGCTTTTAACGGATAATGGGCCTGAGAACATAAATAAAATAATGAAAAAGACATTAGAGGACCTCAACGTGCATCATGTGACCACATCGTTCTATCACCCCCAGAGTAACGGCAAAGTTGAAAGGTTCCATAGAACAATGCATGACGTCCTAGCGAAGAAAATAGGGGACAATGAACAGTCGTGGGATATATACATGAATCAGATGTTAGCGGCTGTCAGGTTCCATGTAAGCGAAACGACGAAATTTTCACCCTATTATTTACTCTACAATAGAGATGTTGTTCTGCCGTTGGACAATATTCTAAGACCCCGTAGAGTATACTATGGGGATGAAAATCATGAAATCGCTCTACAGGAAATGCATCGAACCTTCACTTTAGTAAGGAGTAATATAAAAAATGCTAGGAAAAGAATGATAGATAGTTCGGAAAAAAGGACAAAGACTGTCGAGTTTGAGGTTGGTGATTTAGTGTTTTACAAGAACCACCAGAGGAAAGGAAAATTAGATGTGCGGTGGAAACCGTACTATGTAGTGATAGATAAAACGGGTCCTGTCTCGTATAGAATTAGAGACCAATTAACGGGCTCTGTAACAAAGGCGCATGCTGAGCACTTACGGGCAGCGTCTATTGAGGAGTGGGAGATCCCCACTACAGAGAGACCGTTAAGGAAAACTGCATTGGCAGCTCCGGAGGTATCAGAGGATTCGGAGAGCGATACCGAACCAGAAGAGACTGGTTTCCCAGTGCAGAAATCTCGACATCAACGAAGGGATTCCAAGGAGGAATCTAATATTCCGTTGATGGAGCGCCGTATATTGACGCGAAGCATGTCGTCGGGAAATGTGAACAGCATGACGGCATGCTTGGAACACTTGGAACGTTTTGCAGACTCGGATAATATTCCGCGTCGTGCAAGGAGACATATAGTCGACCCGGTAGCAAATAGGGCACAAGCTACGCCAGTTGCTGGGAGCAGGGAGAAAGGGGGATGTTTGGGATGGGTGAATACCATGTTAAGAAAGGTAGTCAAACCCCGCTAATAAAAGCCTTTTCTCCGCGGGTCGAACAATGAGTGACAATTAGTAAGTTGAAAGGGAAAAGTAGTTTGTTTGTTTTTTTTTTGGAAAAAAAAAAAAAAAAAAAAAACTTTTGCAGAAGCACGCAGGGAAGCTATCAAGTGTCATAACAACTGATGTTAATTTAATAATTACAGTGCAGTAACCACTGGTGGTCAATGAACTACGCATCAGAAGTGAAGAAGAAAAATGGACAAATTTGATCATTGTTTGTTAATATGTTTTGTGATGAACTTTTGAAAAAAGAAAAAAAAAAGGAAAAGATGTATGCATTATGATTTTTTTTTGTTTTTTGTTTTGTTTTGTGTTGAAAAAGGACAATTGTTAAAGGACTTTTGTGGACTATATTTAATGTGAATTTGTGTGAAAAGAAAAAAAGAAAAAAAAAACTGTAAATTGTTGTGAAATTATATGTGTTGTCAATGTAATTAAACTCCAAGGGGAGGAGAGAGGAAGGTAAAATTTTGAGGTCAAAATTTTGAAAATGGAGAATGGAAGGGGTGTTGTATAATAAGGGGACAGGCTGAAGAAATCGGAGAGGCAAGCCAAGAACGTGGTCACGTTTCAACCATGACAACATGGAATGTTGCACGAGCGTCACCTGAGCTAGTGACACACATTTTGGAATGCGGTTATGTTTCAAGGCCAAACAAACAAAAGGAAATTGGCCTACAATCGAAAATAATAACATCAACAAATATTTCATAACCAGATCGGAATGCAGTTGACATTCGCAGCTGGCTAGAGAAACGTGACCGATATCAATATAAACAAAGATGTTTTGGTTTTCAGGAGAGAGTAGCGGCCGACGCGGAGAGAACGAGCCTGTCATCTGTCAACACCCCCCCCCGCCACGCCACCTATCTCTAACAACACCTCTCTCCTCGCTAGTGGAGTCAATGACAACCGACAAAAGTGTAAAGAAAGATTGTTGAAAATAAACTCGGGTTCTTTTGTAAACAGTCGAGTCTTTTAGTTGTCATTCAAAATATACACTCGTCGGTAAATTTGTCCGGCGACCATTTTGTCCACGCAGTTATATAGACTGAGTGCACACAACGCAACAATAATAGCCAAGATGAGAATAATTGGTAAATGTGTAGTTTTAGCGCCGTAAATTATTTGACAAACAAAAAATTATAAAAACTGTTTATTTTTATATAAAACACATTATTAGATCAAAATGTTGTAATAAAACCAGAAAAAAAATTTCATTTGTATCATATTTTCATCATTTTTATTTTAATAAATGTACGACATTCAAGACGTTCACATAAGGATCGTTTTAGGGTCCCTGGGCATTCAGATTTAGGAGGAGGCGGTAATTCCTCCAGGTCTATAGGTACTATGGGGGAAGGTTTAGGTTCAGAAACGGAAAAATCAGCATCAGCATTAGGATCAATGGGCATTGGAGAAGATATCTCTTTGTTCTTCGGTAGAAGTTGGATTAGCTAAGTTATTCTCAGCGCAAGTATTGTTCAACTTTTCTGGATGAACCAAGGTTTCAGTTGGGGTCAGCTTTTTAGATAAAGTCAAGTTTCCAATGGGAGCTAGGTCATGTAGAGAGATCGTAGACTTTCGTTCATCATTAAACTGCACGTGGGCATACTGAGGGTTTGCTTCTAAAAGTTGTACCTCATCGAACAAGGGTTCATATTTACTATGCCAAACATGACAACGCGGTAATACAGGTCCTGGTACAGTTAGCCAAGAGAGTAGAGAATGACCACTAAGTGACTTCTGTTGGTAGGAAAATAGTCTCTCATGAGGAGTGGCATTAGTTGCTGTACACAGTAGAGATCTGATTGCGTGTAATACTTTGGAAAGTACAGTCTCTCACTGTGACTCTTTGAGGTTACTAGAAGCCAATGCCATGGATATAGTTTTCCATATAACGGCATTGTATCACTCACATTGGCCTTGGGATACGAATGAAGTTCCTTGATCAGAGTGGATGTATGAGGGTGTCCCAAACATTGTAAAAATTTTTAATAAACATTCGATTACTACATTAGTAGTTATAATTGCACAAGCAAAAGCAAATGGAAAATATGAGTACTCGTCCACTACTACTAGTAGGTACTGATTCTTCGATGTAGATGGGAGCGGGACTTTGAAATCTATATTGAGTCTTTCCATTGGCTGAGTAGCTTTGATAAGAAGGATTGAGTTTGGAGAGTGGAACCTTGGTTTCCATCGTGCACATATGGAGCATTTGGCACACATTTTCTTGATTTCTTCTATCGAATAAGGAAGATTTCAAACTTTCACAAAATGTGCAATTCATGTGATTCCCGGGTGGCAGAGAGACACGTGGATATCTGATAGATTAGCTTTGTTGTTGATGGCTCCACAATAAGCTTGTGAGAGTGCGTCAGCAGAAATGTTATTTCTTCCTGATATCGTAACATCTCAATTCTATTCTCCACCTTTGAATTTTATTGTTTTTAATTTTTCCGGGTCTTTTTGAATCGAACATTGTAGTTCACTGCTTCTTGGTCAGCAACTATTATGAAACGCCTGGCAGATAGGTAGTTTGACCACTTTTTGATTGCTTCCACAATAGCATATGCTTCTTTTTCGACGGAAGCATGTTTGCATTCAGCGTGAGTAAGAGACCTTGAGAAAAAGGCAACTGGCTGACCAGCTTGATTGAGAGTGGCCGCTATAGCGGTATCTGAGGCAGCAGTTTCAAGTACTAGGGGAAGATCTTCATTTATTGAATGGATCAGAGCCTTTCCGATTTCGTCGTTGATGTTATTGAAGGCCTTCTTAGATTCTGTGTTGATGGGAAAAGAGTCATTGTTAACAAGAGGTTTTATTTTCTCGGAGAATTTAGATATCCATTGCGAATAATATGAAAATAATCCAATGACTCAGCGCATAGCAGCCTTGTCTTTCGGAAAAGGTAGTTCCTTTAGTGGTCATAGTCGTTCACCATCTGGTTTAATTGTTCCATGTGTTATTGTGTAATGAAGGAAATCTATTGAGGTAGTTGACAATATAGACTTTGCTTCGTTGAAAATCAGCAACTTTCCGAAATTTTGCAAGATTTTCGTAATGCTCCTTTTGGGTATTGCCGACTATAACTATATTGTCAATATATGCATGAACTCCCTACAGCTTATGTAGCTTGATGATGTTGTCCATCGTTCTTTGAAAACAAGCAACACCATTAGTGATGCCAAACGGAACTCTACAAAACTGATATAATTTTCTGTTCCCCTCAAAGGCAGTTTAGATTTTCTCTTCCTCTCAAATGGGTATCTGGTGATATGCATTTTTGAAATCCAGGGAGTTGTAAATTTTATATCTGGAAATTTCAGCAGCAAGATCATCCATCCTTGGTAAAGGGTAAGCGTCTAATGATGTGAATCTATTGATTGTTCGACTGTAATCAACAGGCAATCTTTTTCTGTGACGCTCACCAGTAACTATTAAAACTTGGGATCTTCAATTACTCCTTCCCGGAGTATTTTCTTAATTTCTGACCATATAAATTGTTTATCTTGATTTCCAAACCTCCTAGATTTAGTGGTAATAGGTTACAGTCCGGAGAAATGTTTGCGAAAAGAGATGGTTTTTCTACTAAAGCAGACTGTACACTGCAGGAAACAGAGCTAGGGATTTGGAAACTTCCCTTATGACCACCAAAGTTAAAAGAAACACAAAAATATTGCCTCATGAAGTCTCGGCCGAGAATGACATCACTGCAAAGATCCGGTAAAATTTCAAATTTTGTGTTAGCATACCACTCAACTTGTAAATTTATGTTGGCGCTACACTATCCTTTCACTGGAGCATTAAGTGACGAGGAGACCATATGTACCCTTCCAGTAGCTGGTTGTACTTTCAATTTATTTTTTTTAACAAAGCCTTCCGAGATGAAGGATCCAGAGCTCCCAGTGTCTATCATAGCTGTTGCTTCAGTTTTTCCAACTAGAATGTATACAGAAGTTGGTTCTAAATTACCCGAAGAAGAAGCACATGTATTTTCAAAAAAATTGTTTTTCTTTGTTGGAGGATAAGAAGATATGGACATTAGCTTGTGTGATTGTGTAGATGCTGACATGGCTTGAGATTGAATGAAAGCAGATGTAGATTTCTGAGAATTTTGACACACCCTCGCGAAATGACCTTTAACATGGCATTTTTTAAAAATGGCGGACTTCACTGGACAAAATTTCTGATTGTGTCTGGAATACCTGCACAAATAGCAAGTAGATTTAGTTTTTATGAAAGCAGAAGTATCACAATTTATTATGATAGTTTTGTTCGTCGTTAACAGTAGCCACTGCATAATAAGAACGAGTGTAAGATTAAGAATGAGCGTAGGATTCAGAATTTTTCTGTGCTGAATAAATAGCTCTCGCTTGGTCGACAGCCATATTTAAATCAAGTGTTCTATTCTCAAGCAATCTCTGCTGGATAGAGTTGAAACGAAAATCAGTAATGAAGGCGTCTCTGATGCAAGCGTCTCTGTTTTCAATAGCATTATCTGCCTGAAAGTCACAATCTTTAGCTAACAACACTAGCGATTCTACGTATTCATCGATGTTTTCATCGTCTTTTTGTCTTCAAGTTGACAACGCATGTCTAGCGAAAATTTCATTAGTGGGTTTTGTATATAAATCACTAAGACGATTCAGAGCAGAGGCATACATCGTATGTTCGGCAATGTATTTATATATGTCGGGACAAACATGATTTATCAAAATGTCTAACCTGTCAATATCAGTTGTGTTCTCGATGGGTGTTCTTCATATGAGAGATGATATAGTCCAAAACCAATGTTTAAATGTTTTGTTTGTGCCGGTTGAGCTAGAAGAGATATCCAGACGATTAGGAGTTAAAAATTTGTCCATATTTTCTTTTTTTGATTAGTTCATTAAATTGTTGTAAAGTGAGAAAAGACACGTTTACCTAGAATAAACTAATGAACTAATAGAAAATACTAGAGCAAGGGGAGATAATTAGACAACACAGTAAACACAAAATACAAAAGTTTTAATATTATGACAGACAGATTGGCCTTTTTAAGGTCAAATTTGGCCTTTTTTACACTCTTTCATTCCAAAAAAATATGGCGGCTAAAAACATGGTTCCATTAAAAAAGGCCAAATTTGGCCTTAAAAAGGCCAACCTATCAGATCTTAGAAAGGCCAAATTTTAAAAGCAATATGGCGACCTCAAATATCGTACATTTAGTCTAATAAAAATTATGAAAAAATAATAAAAATGACATTTTTTATGGCTTTATTTCAGCCCTAGGGTCTAATGTGTTTTATATAAAAATAAATAATTTTTTTTTTACAAAGGAATCACCACTAATCAAGGCCTAGAGTTCCACAGTTGTGCAGTTCTAAGAAAGAAGCTTTGTTCATAGAATCTACGTTTAGGCTTAGGCACAGATAAAGAGTGGGGGAAATTATTGATAGTATTAACAGCCAAAAGATTGTTTCTCGTGAATGTTTGGCGAGGGGGGGGGACCATAGATTAGAGCTCAGACGAGCACTTGCCATGAAAATAACGATAAAACAGAGACAGGCTCACAACGTCTCTTCTGTGAGAAAGAGGTTGCAGTTGAAAAGGGCATCCCCCACAAGGCTACAAAATCTATTCTGAACTCCTTCAAGGCAGGATAAGGTCTTCCTAGCAGCTCCTGCCCAGATGTGATACTCCACCATTGGACATACCTGGCTCTTATATATTAGAGAATTGCATCGGCAGAGGAACGAGCAGACACAAAAAAAATTTTGGAAAGACTGACAGTGTACTTTGAACCAAACAGAACATCATATGGCAACGGTACATGTTTAATTCCTGTACACAGGAACAGGGTGGAAAATTTAACGCGTATTTGATCAAACTAAGACACTTAATCAAAACGGGTGACTACGGTGCCCTTGAGGATGAGCTACTACATAACCAAATAGTAACAGGCACCAGTAATAATAATGTTCAGGCCAGGTTCCTCAGTGAATCTGGACTCACCCTAGACAGGACGATAGATATTTGCAGGAGCACCGAACAGGCTGAACAATAGCTCAGCAAACTGAACAACCCAACAGAAACTAGCCACTACACCAAGGGAGATAAGAAAAAGCCACGAGAATTCATAAAGGACTTCAAATTCTGTGGACAGAGCCATGACAAAGGAAAGTGTCAGGCTTCTAGACTCACATGTGCTATCTGCTTAAAGTACAACCATATTGCCAGAGTATGTCAATCACGGGCGCAACCCACCCCATCACAATGGCAAAATGAATCTTCAACACAATGAATTGCAAAGGTGGAAACAGAAGCAGTCAGCAGTGATGAAAGCATTTATGTTCTGAGAAGTCTCACAGAGCGCAAACACTATCAAGCATACGTTTGCATATCCACCCAGGGAGACAGCACAAAACCCTTATGCAAATTTCAAATTGACACTGGGGCCAGCTGCAGTACCTTGGCCTTTGCTGACTACAAACGCATTACTAAAGCACCATTACAACCGTCTCTCACAAAGTTAAAGCTGCATGACAACTCTATACTTCAATCTTTCGACTTCCAAGTCGTGGGTAGCAACTCACCATCATTACTTTCTGGACGGGCTAGCTCATAGCTTTTAACACAGAATGTGTGCAACAGCTGAGTGAAGTAAAGGAAGGCACGGACATGTGGAAAGCCATACTGGAATGGCATAATGCTACCACACCTGGTATGCACAGCTCACCAGCACAAAGATTCTTTTCCAGGCGCACTCGCTCCATGCTACCCTGCAAAACCACAGATTATACACCACAAGTGCAAGCAGAGGTACAAGATAGCCTCATAAAAAAATGACAAACGGCGAAAACATATTATGACTATCATACCAAGCCACTACTCAATCTCACCATAGGACAGCCTGTAAGGGTGAAATGCCACCCACAAAGCAACTGGGAATTGGGCACAGTCATTAATAAAGTAGCACCACGAAGTTATGGGGTCGAAGAGGTGGCTGGTTACTTTTAATGCATCTAAACCCAAGCTCCTATCTTTACATCATCAACGCTTTGATCCTCCTCTGGCATCAATTGAAATGAATGGCTCTCGTCTTGGAGAGGGCTCCATGTTTTGACAAGCTTCTGGGATTGAACTTTACTCCTGATCTGAAATGGAACACGTACATCAAGTCTGTTGCCAAGGTCGCTGGAAAAATGGTAGGATCCTTCTATCGCTCGAGAAGATATCTCACTGCTAATGCAATTCTCTATCTATATAAAAGCCAAGTACGTCCAAGGATGGAGTACTGCTGCCACATCTGGGCAAGAGCTGCTAAAAACAGCCTATCCAGCCTTGACAGAGTACAAAATAGGCTTTGTGGCTTAGTGGGGGATGCTCTTTTCTCTTCCCTGCAACCTCTCTCCTACAGAAGAGACATTGCGAGCCTGTCTTTGTTTTATTGGTATTTCCATGGGAAGTGCTCATCTGAGCTCCAATCTCTGGTCCCCCCTCGCCAATCTTCTGATGGGTTGAGGGTACCGGATAGACAGTTCCTGGCTGCTGTTCCCGACTGGTAGTACAGGAGGCCTAACTCTTTGGTAGTACTTAGAGCGGCTGCTCTATCAACAGTTGTATAATATTGGGATGTTTGTAGTGCCATGTCACACATGGAAAAGGACTCTGCACTCATCCCCGGTGGGCTATCCTGAGGCCACAACCCTAGTAGATGGAGGAACAGCTGATAATCTGCCTGTGTTGCATGTCTGGTATAACCACTTACTCAGCAACCCTTACCTAAACTGAAATTCTTAAAAATAAAAATGACAGTACATTAAAAAATTATGCTAAAACCAGGCCAAAACTCAAAGAAAAACAACCTGCCTTCTCCTTTGAGGCTCGCATTTACAAACATCTGTGGGCTAAGAACTAATTTAAATGATGTTGAAGCATTTCTTCTAACAAACATTCCAGATATCTTAGCACTAAGTGAGACTAACCTACACTCCTCCATCCCCTCTAACTACTTTAACATGCCTGGATACCTCACATTCTGCCGTAAGGACTCTGACAGACATATGCCTGGGCTTGGAGTCTACATTCGAAACACCTTCCTATTGACTAGAGAAACTAAGCTAGAATCGGACAAGCAAGCCTTTATGTGCTTTAGACTTAATATGCAACATAACATTAGCTACTTTTATTTTCTCTACCACTCTCCCTCGACCCAGGACTGTACCCTAATAAACAAAGTCTCTGACAGCATAGATACAGTATTTTCCCTCAACACTAGTGCACAAGTACATGTATTTGGTGACTTCAATGTCCACCACAGCAACTGGCTTCTATTTTCTACTTACACAGATGCAGCTGGTACCACAACACGTAACTTCTCTATATCTCATTCCCTGTTATAGATGGTTACGTTTCCAAGACCAGCAAGAACAACATGCATCACTTCTAGATCTGTTTCTGACCAGAGTTCCTGATGACTGTGTAACGAATGCTCACAGCTCTCTTGGGAACGCCGATCATGCAGTGGTAATGGTTGAAATCGCCCTAAACTCTAGAGCTAAAACTGAAGAGCCACTGCTCAAAACAACGAGATATTATAAAAAGGCTGACTGGGAAGCCACAGGGACCTCATCAGAGACGCTCCATGGCAAAATATCTTTTCACTTCCTGCTGAACATTGCACAAATGAGACCACTGAATGGTTAAAAGCGTCAATTGGATTACATGTTCCCACACGCAAATACTATAGCAAACCCCAAATGGTTCACTTCAACTTGTGCAGCTGCCATAGCGCAAAGGCAGCATGCGTACTGCAAATTTAACCGACATAAGTCCAGTTCAAACAGCCAGAAGTACATAGAAGCCAGAAATAACTGTAAGAAAGAAATAGCGACAGCTAAGAGAGAATTTACTGAAACCACCAAAAACGCATTGAAGTACAGAAATTAGGAACCCGAGACTTCTGGAAAATCTACAACAGTGTAGTAAGTAATGGACAATCAACAATTCCCACTATCCAACAATCATGAGGTTGTTGCTCAGCAACTGAGAAGGCTAACATGCTTGCCAGACGGTTTGCCTCCAACTCCACACTGGACTCTGCTAACCACCCCCTTTCCTTTGCAGACAGACGCCACATTAGACGATCTGAAAATCACCCCTGCTCAGGTGCATGCTATCATAAGAAAGCTTGACACTGCAAAAGCATGTGGACCTGATCTCATCCCGGCTGTGCTATTAAAAAGGTGCGCCACCGAAGTCTCTCCAAACTTTACAACAAATGCCTTCATGAATCTTGCTTTCCTGCCTGCTGGAAAACTGCTTCTGTAGTGCCAGTTTTCAAGAATTCTGGTGAAAGAACTGACCCAGTAAATTATCGCCCCATGAGCCTCCTCCCACTTTTCGCCAAAATATTTGAGACCTTAATTAACCAAGCTCTAGTCCATCACCTTACAGATGCTAAACATCTGACTGACCAACAATATGGATTTAAGCAAGCCTGTTCCACAGCAGACATCCTAATTGTAATCTCAGAATGTATATACCAGTCACTGGACAAAGTGGGGGAGGGTAGAGCCCTAGCTCTAGATATATCTAAAGCTTTTGACAGGGTATGGCATGAGGGTCTTCTCAAGAAAATCAGATCATACGGCATCACTGGAAGAATACATAACATAATTAGATCCTTCTTAGATAAGAGAAAAATCCAGGTTGTCCTTGACGGTCGTACATCTAAACAATATGATATAAATGCGGGAGTGCCTCAGGAGTCTATCCTTGGACCTCTGTTATTCCTAATATTCATAAATGACCTCCCTGACAAAATTGTTTGTGAAATGGGTATGTATGCTGACGACACTACGCTCTCTATAACAGACACGACAGGAAAACAAATGAACACATATCTAAAGAAATGGCAGAAACACTAGAGGAAGACCTCCGATCTGTAGGGGAATGGGGACAAAAATGGATGGTCACCTTCAATGCTGCCAAGACTAAACTTGTTTCCTTCAATAATTACAAGAAACCTTCTCTACCGCTAATAGCAATGGCCAATGACTCTTTATCTGAAATACATCTTTTAAACTCCTCGGCCTAACATTCACAGGAAACATAAGTTGGAACAATTACATTGAGAACATTGCAAGGACCGCTGCAAAGAAGGTGGGTTCTCTCTACTGTGCTAGAAAGCTATTAACGCCTGAAAGTAATCTGTACCTCTATAAGGCCACCATTCGCCCATGTATGGAGTATTGTTATCATATTTAGGCTGGTGCATCTGGCAAGGTTTAAAAGAGAGTCGCCAATCTGATAGGTCCTGAACTGTCAGTTAAACTTCAGCCTCTGTCACATCGATGAAATTTTGCATCCCTCTGCCTGTTTTACAAGTACTTTAACAGTGAATGCTCTGATGAACTGAAAGCACTTGTGCCCCCTCGACATAAATACCTCCGACAAACCTGACAAGCAATAAAATCCCATCCCTTCACAGTAGAGATCCCTAGATGCAAGAGAGCCTTCTACTCCAGTAGTTTCTTCCCCAGAACAGCTAGACTTTGGAATTCCCTTCCAGGTCCTTGCTTCCCCGACGGTACTGACATGCAGAAGTTCAAGTGCAACGTGAACCGACATCTTGCTTCCCAACTTCCTACACAGTACCCCTGATGCTTATGTCCCTGATAGTAGCCCCCTACAACAAAGTGGCAATGTGCCTTGTTTGGAGTGAAAAAAAAAAAAAAAAAAAAAAAAAGAAACATTTATAATGCGTACACAGCTTTATTTTCTCATATAACCACAATACGCTTTGAAGGGATATTACCGAAACATAATACTTTAAAATGTCTCCTGAATTTTAAAGGATTTTTTAAGAAAAATTATTCGAACATTACACTTGAAATGCTCCTGAATTTTTTTATGGTTTTTAAAGAACATAAACATAATACTTTAAAATGTTTCCTGAATATTTAAGGATTTTTACAGGAAAATTATTCGAACATAACATTTGAAATGCTCCTGAATTTTTGTTGTTTTGAAGAAAAATTATTCAGACTCGAATTGCTATCTGAATTTTTGGTTATTTTTAAAGAAAAATTATTTGAACATTAGTTACCTCCAAAATTCACCACAGAATTATCCCCTCTATATGGATATAACTTTTGTACTATTTAAAAGAAGGGCAAAATAAACTAATATTAATTAAAAAAAGAATTTTTATTGTACGAAAATAATGAAATTGCGTGACGAAAATCATGTGCCAGTAAATAAAGTAAATATCACATGAAACCGTTTGAAGGGACGAAGAGACGTTATTCTCAAGCATACAGAACGTAAAACAAAACTGAACACATAAAATCTCAAAATATTCCTCCCTTGACCGATATGCAATCATAATTCAGTACTGGCGCCTTTTTTTTTTATTCTCTTTTCTCGAGATAAGGGTTCATAGACCCGGTCACAAAAGGTTAGTAACATAGTCTTTCAGGAAGGATGATTCATTCTATGTCAAGGGGGACGAAAATGTCTTTGTCTATCCACCGTCAATAAGTTGGGGTGTGTTGTGTCTGTTCCATGGGAGGAGTTGACTGGAATCTTCTTAGTCACAATATGGGGTTGTCTGTTTGGCTGACTGCTTAAGAGTAATCCATTTATGCTGACTACACTGCTAATCATCTCAGGGATCGCGGGCTTGGTATGCAAGGTCAGGTCACTATCTTTCTCTTCCTCTGGATGTTCAAGACAAATCCTTGGGCTGTTAACTGGATGAGAAGGGTCCCTGAAGCAATCATCTTTGTGGACCTTGTATCTACTAGTTCTTAACTGGGAGCCAGCAAACTTTCTGATGTACATCCACTCATCTTGCTTGGAAAAAAACTATGTAATTGCTCACGTCAGGTGGATTAATGATGGGTCTGATGGGAAAACAGGTCTTTAGAATAGCTTCCCACAATATGTCCTTTTGCTCATTTGAAATGAGTGCAATGGTATAAGAGCTGATGTACTCCTGTACAACAAAAATCAGTTGTCTATTTCTCTTGATGATATCAGCAGCAAACCTAAGCACGAGTACATTCAGGGTGTCTTCACAGGACTGTGGAACAGCTATGAGTGGGGAGCTTCTCAATGAAATGCACTGGTGATCTGGAGATACAATTTCATTCACAGCTTCAGCCAGGCTTAAGGCATAGAAATACCGGCTCACTACCTATTGCATCTGGTGTTTGGTAGAGTGTCCCAACTTAAAATGCAGCACCGTCTGTAAGGCATGTCGCAGAAGAATAATTACATCCCATTGTGGGAGAAGATCCTTTCAAGAAACAATTACAAGGCTATGCTAGACTAATATCTTTTCACATCCTTAATGCCATTAAGTCACTTTGATGGGCATCAGGTGTGCCTGTGTTCGTCTAAGGTCTGAGCAGTCATTTTGAATTTCTTTCCATGTAGGATGGCATGTATACGGGAGGTTTGATGATCCCTTAATTATCTCCACAAGGGAAGTCCTAAACATGGTGACCTCCTCCTGCACCCGTAAGATGAAGCAGACCTGACATGTTGGGTGCCTGCACTCAGGAGCATTACGGCTGGCAAAGTCAGCAGGCAAGTTCACTCTGCCCGCAAGATGTTGGACGGAAGCCTGGAAATAGCAGGCAGTTGAGAGGAATGACATTAATCTGGGGCTGGCTCGGAACTCGCCTCGGCAGACCTTTTCATGTACCTGAACACAGGGCTTGCTATCGGTGAAGACAGCAGGATGATGATTTCACTGAATCAGATATGGGCCAAAATGTTTGATCGCTGGAGCAATAGCCAATGCCTTGACTTCACATGGTAACCAAGTGGGTCTTGTAGAAAAATGACCACAGAGCAGTGGTCTTCCTCCTCTGTCTGCATATATCAGGGCATCAATACTGAGTTGTCTGACAGAACCGTCAGTCATGATCCACTACTGGTCGGCAGAATGAGGTACATGAATGGTTTTTGCCATAGTTAGGTGCTTCTGAGCATTGAAGAATGTCTCACGTAAGTTGTCACACCAGTTTACAGTATCCTGTGACTCTTTTCTGCAGTGGCTTCATTTTATATGAAAAGAAAGTGGGAATAGTTAGGAATGACATGGTTTAGGATCCTGTATGCTCCTATGAATGATCGTAGACCATTCACAGTCCTGGGAAGTTGACAGGAGCTAAGTGTAGCGATACGTTGGGGCCCAGCTGACAAGGATCCCTCTAAGTGTGGTCTATCCTTGGTCACGGACCCAAATGGGGTCTGATACTGGTTAACCAGCTCCACATGTGAAGCTATCCCTGTTGCAGGTCACCCAAATGTGACCTGCGCTCGTCTTTTGCAGAGGATCATTCGTTAGGTATCTCAACGTGGTAGGACCCGTCAATCGATTTGGTTAGAGTCGATTTCACCATCGGGTTGATATGCCGCTGCTTCATCGATCTGTAACACTGGAAGGGAATAAATCTCATGCACACAAAAGAAAGACAGACTCAGTTAACTATTCTACTGGTTAATTCAAGATAGATATACTTAATATATACTTATATACAATTTTCCGTATTTTACCAGAAACCACTGATCCAAAAAAATAATAATAGATTGATTCTTCTCTCTCGAGATGGTGGTGGAAGGATGCAGGGAAGAAAGGTGGGGTGATGACCCTTCAATGGTATTATATTCTCTCAAAAATCTCAGCTTGACTGCCAGTTTTTGGCACGAGGACTCATTTATGTAGTGACGTGACAGGGTGGGTTGAGACTGCTTCCTGGACCAATCACAACTAATTATGTCACTTCAGGTGAAGCCCCTATCTTCCTTGGTTTGCACCTGCGATTGCAGGCCCGTTTCTCACAATCGAAAGGTTAGCCCCGTGACCTCTTGGTCTGGTATGCACTCAGAGACCAAACAACCCTGAGTCAGCACTTGTTGGCATCAGAAACGAAATTATATTTCATTATGTTTCATAAAGTGAAATCAAGTTGTCGCTTTCAACAAAACAATAAAATTTAAATGCTGGTTTCATAAAATAAATCAAATCTTTCTTTCAGCAGGGTTTGGTTGCTGTCAACAGTACTTAATGAATAAAACAATCATATCTGCCCGGCATTCTCCAGTGTTTCAGGAATTTCAGCTCCCACCAGTAGGGAGCCCAATCGCTCCCTAGGACAGTCACGTCACACAAGGATGATTGCTTGCTTAGGACTTATTATCGTTTTCCTGGTGGATAGTCTTAAATCAGCCAGAGATAGAGTTGCAAGGACTCTATGCCAAACTGATAATAGGTTCTCAATGCTGTTCCCTGCACAGTAAAGATCATCAACAAGCTTTGCCACATATCCTTTGACCAGCAAGTCGCCTAGAACTCTACACATTAGTTTCTTCAGGGCTGTTTCTGATCCTGGCATACCCATTGCGCATCTTGTATACACATGCCACAATATTTCATGGATTCCTTTGCCAAGAGAATCTGATAGAAGGTACTAGTGAAGTCGGTTTTGATAATCCATCGCTACTGACCTATCTTCCTTGGAGTTGAGTCAATGTTTGGCATGGCAGATGGCTGAGGCCTCCAATGTTAGAAAATGCAGTAAGTAGGCGATATCCTCCATTAGGCTTTTTGACAAGGAAGGACTCACATACTCCACTGCTACTCTGATATCTTCTGGACAGGAAAATACACCAATGTGTTCTAACTCTTCGAACTTAAGCTGTAGTTCTCAGAGTCTGTTTTCATTGTATAAGGGAAGTCGGCCTCAAAGCTGGGGCAGCTGAGTAGGACCCATGTTAATGGAAACCTTGAAGTGACCAAATGAGCTGCTACACCCAAGTAGATCCTCTCCAAAAACTTCATAAAACTCGGTATTAAGCTATTGAAATTTCAGCTTCTCTGTAGAGGATAACATGTCATCTGGGTCGGTGACTACACAGGAAGCGATGTTGTCATGGTGTTTGTGTGAAGTTGGGTAGGTACTCGGCATGTCAGAGGATGTTCTTGTTGGAATGAACATGGATGTAGGCTGAAAAAGTGTTGTGACCTACGTATTTGTTGTGGTTCACTCGTGTTGTTGACAAGACGCACTTTTCCTCCTACACTCCTTGTAGTGGCCAAGGTTTAATTGATACTACGCAGCCTGAATCCTAACGAGGTCCAATGGCAAATTCGTCATCCTCATAAGCAGGCATCCAGAGTTCCAAGTACTCGCCAGGCCACACTGTGGTTTGTTGGGGTTGGGCACATAAAACATGGCACATCTGACCAGTTTTTGTCAGGAGAGGATGTAATGTCGCCAATCCGTATCTCAAACCTAGTGGGCCTTACTGACAGGTCATTACTGCACATAAATGGGACACTGCCAAGTATCTCAGTATCAAGATCATGAATAACCAGGCCTTCAAAGAAACACATTGTGTCCCCTCTCTCCAGACTAAGCCTGGTCTCTCCAACCATATTGAGGGAGGAGGATCCGTCTGCTTGTTTGGCAGACTGGGAAGTTTTTGTGATTTTAGCGCCCAGGCAGTTGGCTGTTGAGTGTTGAATCATATTCTTGGTGTCGCTACTGTCCACAACAATCTGTACTGGATGATGATTTGTGAACATGTCAATGTAGGAGGATCTTTTGGTTTTCACTCGATGTGAGTTGTCATATTTTCATTGTCTATATGTAAATTGCTGGACAGTCGGGATTCTCATCGTCAAAGATGTGAAGGATCTGGCGAGCCTTGGTTTGATTTGGGAAGGTAGATGCATTCACTTAAAAAATGGTTTGCATCTCTTACCCTGACGACACAGTGGATAAGTCTTCTTTGGTTGAGGCTTCCTAGTATATTGAACTGAGGTAGTAAATGTCCGATTCACAGACACCTCATTTTCTAACTCCTCAAGTAGAGAATTCAATGACAGAGAGTTCTCGGGCTTGATTGATGCCAATGTGCGTGATCTCAACTCCGTCTTATAACGTTGCTTGACTAATTTAGGGAGGGCTGGATGAAGTAGGCACAACCAAGTGAGGACAATTAGATTCTCTAATGTAGGGGTGACTTCTTCGTTTTCTGTGAGAATACTATCATGATGGCATATATTGGTGTCAGTGTTTAGTAAGGAGTCGTCAATGAAGGCTGCAAGTCTCTGAAATAATCCTTCTGGACGTTTGTCCGGTTCAAGCCTTATGGAATTAAAGTCCAAGAGGTGAGAGTCACTAGTCTGGAAGCCATAATGTTGTCTTATGGTTTGCCAAACATTTGTTAATGACGTTGAGTTCTTAACAGTGGCACTCCATGATATACTGGGGCAGTAATTTGCCACCTGTCCCAACATCATTTCCACAATATTATTTTTTTAGGATAGTGGTGAATCTGTTGACATCAGGAATTTCCATACCATCATTTGTGAAGTCCTGGTGTGGATGAGCACATGGCTTTTTTTTCCAGTTCGTCTCAAGGAATGGGGCATAGTTGCTATTAAGAGACGGACAATATTTCTCCACGCCTCAAAGGAAGAGATAGTTTCATTATTTCCCAGGCACCACTGTTTAGGGGCACGTACAGACGTACTGAATGAGATATATTTGAAGAACTGGTATATAGGGAAGAGACGCTTTGATAGTCCAGTCTCGTCATGATAATTCCTTCAGGCGGTTGCCCAACTAGTTGGTGGTAATATATTCCTTATTCAGAGAAAAAAAATTCCCTTTTTTTTTTTACTCATTCAGAATAGCGATTGAGGGTAATTAAACCGCTGCTACCATGCCAATAAATAAAGGTATATCACATGAAACCGTTTGAAGGGACGAAGAGACTTTATTCTCGAGCATACAGAATGTAACTGAAAACAAACTAAAAACATAAGTACAAAATGGAAGAGGCAGACAACAACTCAAAAAAACTGTCATGCTGAGTTATTTCCCTTGACCGATATGGGATCAGAATTCAATACTGGTGGTGTTTACATAATTGACGCTTTAAAATAATGTTCCCATGTAGTAAGCATTCTGAACGTGAAAACATACTCGTGTTTAATAAATTTAGCAAAAATCAACTAATGGTCAGATTTCTATGAAATTTTCGATACTTACCCATTTTAGAATTAAATTCCATATAAAATGCAGTTTTCATAAAATATATGAGAGGAAATATTTTTTTGATATTGCCCCATCAAATCATAAAGAACCCATACTCCCACCTGTCCACTCAGAATACTCCTTCCAGTCAACAGTCACAGATATCTTACACATGGCTGGATGAAAATACATAATATATGCTGATAGATATTCAGGCACAGAGATAGCTTCAGTGCACCGGGATGCCATTGCCTCCACAGTATGCAATATTTTACGCAGATACTTTGTGAGTTATGGTGTGCCGGAGGAGATTGCTTGCGATGGTGGACCCCCGTACAACTCTGGTGAGTGTAGGACATTTCTAAAGACATGGGGCATATCCTTACGAGTATCGTCAGCCTATTATCCTCAACCAATGGCAGAGATGAGGCAGCTGTTAAGCACATGAAGAGGGTACTCACAACAAACATTAGCCCCAGTGGATCACTGGATACAGATGAAGTGGCAAAAGCACTTCTGCTACATCGCAATACACCACCACCCGACATAGGTGCGTCACCAGCAGAACTTTTATTCTTGAATGACCACTTACCAAACCCTACAAAATTCCGCTATGAATGGTTGGAAGTTGCTGACATGCGTGCGAGGGCAATCAACCAATGGTTCATAAATAACACCAAGCATACTGAGGACAGACAACAGCTTGTCCCATTAAGCATTGGGGAATACATGTCTATTCAAAATTAACATAGACATAACACTGGGACAACACTGGCACAATTGTTGAGACCCTCCCCCCAGTGGCATAGCATCAGTTTTTGCCGCCTGGGGCGATCGGGCATATATTTACCCACCCCCTGACATATAATTACATGTTTTGCCTCCCTTCTGCTGGCATATGATTACATGTTTTGCCCCCCTTCTGCTGGCATATGATTACCTGTTCCCCCACCCCATCTACTGCTGGCATATGACAACCTGTTAAAACCTTCAAGATTCCAAAAAGCCCGCAAAATATTTATTTCCATTGAAGAATGTTTACACAATTCCCTTCAGATTAATGTTTACACAATCCCCTTTTTTTTTATTTTAATTTTACAATTTCTTTTCAATAATTTGAATAATAATAAGTATGTAAACATTAACCTGAAGGGAATTATGTAAATGTTAATATGAAACAAAAACAAAATATTTTTTCAAAATATAATAATAAATTTAAATGAGAACATTTAGACGCCTGAAAATGTTATGAAATGATAAAATCATTTTTATTTACTTGTTAAAACCCGATTTTTCGCCAAATAACATGGCTCTATCAAAGAGAGGATAGTCCGATGTGGTTTTCATTTCTTTTTCTTCATGATGTTATTACTAAGAGGTTGAGCCTCTCAAAGAGAAAAAAAAATATCTTGTATCGGCGCTTTTTAAAATCCTTGTATGTGATCGATTGGGTTAAGCACAAAATTTAAGAAATGGAAAGTCACACTTTTTAGAAAACATTTTTTTATAAATTTAAATGAGAATATTTGAAATTTGAACTTATAAATTTAAATGAGAACATTTGAAAACATGAAAAGTTTAAGAAATGATAAAATCATTTTTATTTACTTTTTTATTATTGTTATTTCCGAATTTTCACACAAAAAAAAACATAGCTGTATCAAGGAGCAGATAGTCCGATGTAGTTTTCTTTTCCTTTTCTTCATAACGTTACTATTGAGAGGTCGAGCCTCCTGAAGAGAAAATTGTCTTGTATCCATGCTTTTTGAAATGGATGTGTGCAATCGCTCGGTTTAAGCACAAAATTTAAGAAATTTCTTGTTGTTAATAATGTTTCAATCCTTTTAAAAATAGTTTTAATTTTTTTTGAATTAATGTATTTATGAATTGAAAATAATGCTATAAATTTATTTTTTGTGAGAGAACTATCGCAAGGCATCGAGTCGGTTGAAAATTTACAAACATATTTTTTGTGCTTTTTTTTCAGCAAAGTTATCAATAACTCTATCAAAATTCAGTCTATCAATAAGTTCCCGCTCTATGGCAAGGATTGCTAAGTCTGTAAGCTTTGTCTGGCTCAATTTTGATTGAAGTAGTTTTTTATGAGCTTCAGTTTCGAGAATGAGCACTCACAGCTGGCAACGCTAATAGCTCGGGTAAGGAAAGATCAGAATATTAGGGACGGAATCCCGAATGTGTTATCTCTGTATAAAGTTCAAAAGTTCAAAAGGTCCATTGATTTTGTCTTTTTCTGAAGCTTTCACAAATACTGTAATCTCTTCCTTTCGGCAAGAATTTATCTTTATCTATATCTTCGTCAACTTCACCAAGCTGACACTCATAATTATCATCAAGCAGATTTGACGGTGTAAGAAAAGTGTATTTACTTGCAAGATATTTCTTCAGTCAACCTGTCTATGACAGACAGCATTCCCTTCTCAACTCAGTATCAAACCCCAGTGCTGCATCAGTCAATCGTTCACCACTCATTCATTTCTTTTTGCAGATACGATGCTCCATTTCAGAGCAGAAGTTTGTTTTTTTTTACTCGTCTATGCACCCTCTTTTCTCTATTCTGAAGAAGGCAATCTCTCAATGCCATTAGCCTGACAGAACTTTGTTGCAGGTCCAGCCCCTTTTATTGAAGATACTCCTGGGCTCATTGATTTTTGGGAGAATAGTTTTCCAAAGGCTCAGAAATAAAAGAAACAGAAATGACAATACTGAGTTGAGAATTAAAGATGCATCTGATCTTGTGGTTGCATTTTCTCCTTCTCTGTGAACTGTTCCAGGGCAATGATGACTTCCAATAATTTTTTACCACATCATTTACAGCATCTGCTCGACTACTCCATCTAGTTTCTATAGTCCGCTTGATACTTAGACCGGTCAACTAAATCAAGACGTCCCAGCGATGTGTAGATGCAGAAAAGAACGAGAATAACCGGTTCAGTTTGCCAAAAAATGTAACAAGAGTGAACCACTACAGAAACGGCATGTACACAAGCCAGATTTAATGAATTGCTAGTGCATGGCATAAATAGAGCTTTTGGGTTGATTTCGGAGATTCGTTTCTGCGGCCCCCGATCGGTGGCGTGCCATAATAGCAGCATTGTCAAATGCCTGGTTAATACAGTCACTAATCTGAACCCCATCGTTCTCCAGTTCTCTCAAAATCAGTTTAGAAATGTCCTCCGCACTTTTACCTTTTGTCTTGATGGAGCGGAGAAATCACTCCTCCACTGTCACTTTATTTTTGTCAATTTTTACATAGCGCAGCACCTCACTCTTCTGGTGCTTGTGAGATACATCAGGAGTGCTATAAAAAATGATGCAAAAATATTTGCTTTCTTTGATCTGATCGATGATTTTCTTTCTCACCTGCTTTGCTAAAATGCTCACAAATTCATTTTGAATTTCTGGTGAAAGATAAGTAGCGATTTTCTTTCCCAGATTAACTTTCAGCAAATGTTCATGGAGCACAGGGTCATACTTGGACAATAAATTTCCTTTGTTTTCTTGATCTCTTTCATCATTATGGATGTCTTCCTGATGACCCCGTAGTGCCAGATTCTGCTTGGTGAGAAACCTGATGATGTCCAGCAATCTAGCTAGAATTTTCCGCCACTTCTTAGTTTCCTTCTCAATAAGATGTTGCTCTACTTTGTCAACTATGTTTCCTTCAGCAAGTCGCATCTCTAGATCCTTCTAGTTGAGAAACGCTTGAGCAATATAAATTGAACGTAGAATGATTTTTCAATTCAGAGACATTGTAGCAGTTTAGAACACTAACCAAAAATTATATTTTCCTCATGGAAATAAATTCTGTAAGCTTCTAAGGTCTAAGCGATTACATATAGTTTTACAACCTTGCCAGTCAGACTTCAGCTTAGTGAACATTTCTACAATGTTAGTGTAGCCTGGAAATGATTCATCATTTTAGGTTAAATTAATGTACGAAAGTTTAAAATAATTGTTTGTGCTTTTTTTCCGGCAAGATTTTCAAGGTGTCCATATGCAATCACATAAAACAAAATGAAAGACGAATAAAACAAAAGGAAAATATCATTTTTAGCCAAAGGAGTTAGTCTAAAATTCTAACAATATTAGTAAAAAGTATTTCTATTATAATTATCTGTATCTTGTTTCTTGTTTTTTTTTTTTTTTTGCATTAAAACAAATCAATCTACTTACATATCTATGACAATATCAGTAGTAATAACAGGCAAATATTGATGATCAGGGTAAACACATGAATGTATAGAATAGTTAAGAATACATTCACATCCGTTCTTAAGTTAAGAATTGTTTTCTATATAGTAACTATGTTATTTAGAAACTCATGTTTAAAATGGAGAGGGGCCTTTGCTAACTATACTGTTCCTATACCGGTTTATTTTGCATAACAATCGTTAATTATTTCCCATTGTTCATGAAATATTCAAATAGCATTTTGCCAACTGATGACAAATGCAAATCGGCTTTGTTTTAAAAAAGAAATGCATCTTTAGCTGTTTCATTATTTTCAATCAAATTTGAAAAAAATTGAGAAAAATATTTAGAATCCCCTCCACCCGTATATTTAATATATGTCCCTCCCATACACAGACTAAGTGCATTTTTGTTTGCGAAAATATATGCAGACATGAGAAGGTTTTAGAGTAATTCGAAAAAAAAAAAAAAAAGACAAAAACAAATCACTAATTAAATATTTAGAAATTAAAAAAAAACTCCGAATCGGGAATCATATCGGATCAGGAATTTAAGACAGAATCGGTAATTGAATCGGAATCGGGAAAAAATATACATATGTACATTATATATATATACATATGTACATTATATATATTTTATATATATATATTCTATATATATATATATATATTCTATATTCTATATATATTCTATATATATATATATATATATATATATATATATATATATATATTCTATATATATGTATATATTCTATATATATGTATATATTCTATATATATATATATATTCTATATATATATATATATATATAGAGAGATTCTATATATACAGATTCTATATATATAGATTCTATATATATATATATATTCTATATATATATATATATATATATATATAGATTCTATATATATATATTCTATATATATATAGATTCTATATATATATATATATTCTATATATATATATATTCTATATATATAGATTCTATATATATATTCTATATATATATATATTCTATATATATATATATATATTCTATATATATATATATATATATATATATATTCTATATATATATATTCTCTATATATATACATATATTCTATATATTCTCTATATATATATTCTATATATATATATTCTCTATATATATATTCTATATATATATATATATTCTCTATATATCTATATATTCTATATATATATATTCTCTATATATATATTCTATATATATATATATATATATTCTCTATATATATATATATTCTATATATATATATATTCTCTCTATATATATATATTCTATATATATATATATTCTATATATATATATATTCTATATATATATATATATTCTATATATATATATATATATATTCTATATATATATATATTCTATATATATATATATATATATATTATATATATATATATATATTCTATATATATATATTCTATATATATATTCTATATATATATTCTATATATATATATATTCTATATATATATATTCTATATATATATATATTCTATATATATATATATTCTATATATATATATATATATATTATATGTATATTCTATATATATATATATTCTATATTCTATATATATATATATATATATTCTATATATATATATATTCTATATATATATATATATATATATATTCTATATATATATATATATATATATTCTATATATATATATATATTCTATATATATATATATATATATATATATATTCTATATATATATATATATATATATTCTATATATATATATATATTCTATATATATATATATATTCTATATATATATATATTCTATATATATATATATATTCTATATATATATATATATATATATTCTATATATATATATATATTCTATATATATATATATTCTATATATATATATATATTCTATATATATATATATATATATTCTATATATATATATATTCTATATATATATATATATATATTCTATATATATATATATTCTATATATATATATATTCTATATATATATATATTCTATATATATATATATATTCTATATATATATATATTCTATATATATATATATATATATATATTCTATATATATATATATTCTATATATATATATATTCTATATATATATATATTCTATATATATATATATTCTATATATATATATATATATTCTATATATATATATATTCTATATATATATATATATTCTATATATATATATATTCTATATATATATATATATTCTATATATATATATATATTCTATATATATATATATATTCTATATATATATATATATATTCTATATATATATATATATATTCTATATATATATATATATTCTATATATATATATATTCTATATATATATATATATTCTATATATATATATTCTATATATATATATATTCTATATATATATATATATATTCTATATATATATATATTCTATATATATATATATATATTCTATATATATATATATTCTATATATATATATATATTCTATATATATATATATTCTATATATATATATATTCTATATATATATATATATATTCTATATATATATATATATATTCTATATATATATATATATATATTCTAAAATTTTAAAATTCATCATTCAATAAGATAAAAAGCTATAGCAAACATCTAAATGACTACTTTAACCACAGTTCCTGATTTCCAAAAAAGAAAAATTAAAAGGTAAATATCTCTATATATTTTTAAAGCAAATTTATTATGTAAATTCAAAAATATATATTTTTCTCTACTCATTTCTATCTCTAACCCATATTAATTTTCTTATAAATTTTAAATCCAGACCTTTTATTTCAATTTTTCAGATTCATCTGCCTTACTTTTAATGCTAGGTTTATTTATGGTGTCTTTTAAATTCAATAAAAACCCTCCAATTTTTGCTGATGAGGAGACCTTGCTTACCAAAAAACTATATATAATTATTCTACATAAATTGATGTATACCACAATAAAGAGCATTGTTTTCGGAAACGATCGTACAGATAATTGATTTTGTTGTTGTTCCTTCTTATGAAACGGATTTTTAATTTAATTAAAATTTGATTTTTAAATTTTAAATTATAAATCACATTACTTAATATATATATATATATATATATATATATATTCTATATATATATATATATATTCTATATATATATATATATATTCTATATATATATATATTCTATATATATATATATTCTATATATATATATATATATATTCTATATATATATATATTCTATATATATATATATATATATATTCTATATATATATATATATTCTATATATATATATATTCTATATATATATATATTCTATATATATATATATATTCTATATATATATATATATTCTATATATATATATATTCTATATATATATATATTCTATATATATATATATTCTATATATATATATATATTCTATATATATATATATTCTATATATATATATATTCTATATATATATATATTCTATATATATATATATATTCTATATATATATATATATTCTATATATATATATATATTCTATATATATATATATATTCTATATATATATATTCTATATATATATATATATATTCTATATATATATATATTCTATATATATATATTCTATATATATATATATTCTATATATATATATTCTATATATATATATATATATTCTATATATATATATTCTATATATATATATATATTCTATATATATATATATATATATATATATTCTATATATATATATTCTATATATATATATATATTCTTTATATACATATTCTATATATATATATATATTCTCTATATATATATTCTATATATATATATTCTATATATATATATATATATTCTATATATATATTCTATATATATATATTCTATATATATATATATATATATATTCTATATATATATATATTCTATATATATATATATATATTCTATATATATATATATATTCTATATATATATATTCTATATATATATATATTCTATATATATATATATATATATATATTCTATATATATATATATATATATATATTCTATATATAGATATTCTATATATATATATATATAGATATTCTATATATATATATTCTATATATATATTCTATATATATATATTCTATATATATATTCTATATATATATATTCTATATATATATTCTATATATATATATTCTATATATATATATTCTATATATATATATTCTATATATATATTCTATATATATATATTCTATATATATATTCTATATATATATATTCTATATATATATATTCTATATATATATATTCTATATATATATATATATTCTATATATATATATATATTCTATATATATATATTCTATATATATATATTCTATATATATATATATATTCTATATATATATATGTATATATATATATATATGTATATATATATATATGTATATATATATACATGTATGCATATATATATATATTCTATATATATATATATATATGTATATATATATGTATATATATACATGTATGCATATATATATATATATATTCTATATATATATATATATATATATATTCTCTATATATATATTCTATATATATGTATATATGTATATATATATATATATATATATATATATATATATATATATATATACATACACCTAGGGGATCGGACAATATGACACCGGACAAAACCCACCAGCTAATTAAAGCAAAAACAGATAAAATCCCAAATGAATCAAAAACATTAAAAATCACTTTTTATATTTTTATTTTTATTTAATTTAATTTAGAAAAATTAGACACCAGGGAATTAATTTTAGCAAGATATGTAAATAAGTATCTACGGAATAAATGTCAATTAAAGATAGATTTTAAAACCATTCTTAAAGAGGATATAGTTTTAAATGGGATTCAAGTGCCGCTCACAGAAATATACATATTTTTAAATATTTACTCTTGTTTGAAAGCAAGTAAGACGATTTTTCTAAGTTAGGTACGCGTTCTAAGGAGATTTTTCTTGTATCATCTTTTACAATTATTATATTAATAAAAAAAAGTAAAAATTTAAATCCTATTACCAGAATTAATTTATCATAATAAATTTCGGTTTAATCATACGTCAGTGATTATAAAATTTTGTTAATAGTTTGAAAAAAATCAATTACTCTTTGATTGTTCGAAACTTGAAAGAAATTCGGCAGTATTTCAACTATCAAATAGAAAGCCACTTAAATAGTATTTGAGGTGTAGCGCTTGGTTCCCATTTAAAATTATATTCCCTGATATGACGATCATAAAATCTGTTTACAGTCGATTTTTATTCCGTATATGCTTAATGTTTCTACAATTCCAAAATTACGTAATTTTTTATGCTTATTTTACGTTGTATCATTTAATTATCAGTGATCTTTGAAAGTATTTTTCTTGACAAAACTGTTTTTTAATTTTTCAACATTTTTTGGAACATGTAAATCAACTGCTTTCTTTGAAAGGTTATGTAGAGAATTTATGCAACCTTTTTAAAAACTTTGTTTTACAAATAAAATAAATTTACATCGTATTTTGATGTTATTACCATTTTAGTTTTAGTGATAATTTAAAAACAAGAAAAATTAAATGAAAAATTAAAACAATCACTTTTGGAATCGTAAATTAGGGACACATCTTTCTGATTTCAATAACTCCAAATGTTCCGATTTTTTTGCAACCTTTTCGGTATAAAATTTTCAAATTTTTTGTTAGCTTTTATTTATTTTTATTTTTTATTTTCTATTTTTATCCTCACAAAATGTCGCCCCCTGGTATGTGCTTTCAAGACTGCCAGCAACCACTGTAAAAGAGTAATAAAAAATGCAAGAGAGCTATATGCCCAGTCTGTTAAATCCAAGGTAGCTGATCAGCGGCTTGGTTCCCATCAGTTTTGGCAAATAACAAATAGGATCCTGAACAGAAGTGTGCGTTCTATCCCAACCATTATCAATGGACCAGAGGTCATCTCCTCAGCTTCAGACAAGGCCAAACTATTTGCAAAGAACTTTGCAGCCAATTCTACTCTATGCGACGAAGGCCATCAACTCCCCATATTTCCTCCTATAACACAGAACAAGCTAGGTAACATACAAATATCCGTGCATGAGGTCGCCAAGCTAATCAAGAACCTTAATTCCAGTAAAGCAACTGACCCTGACGGCATCCCAATTATAGTGTTAAAAAAGCTTCAACCAGAACTTGCTCCCATACTTATGAAACTGTTTAAGTGCTGCCTTAAGGAGAAGTGCTTTCCGACTCCCTGGAAGACCTCATCAGTTTGCCCTGTATTTAAGAATTCAGGTGATAAGTCATCTCCCTCTCAGTACAGACCAATAAATCTCCTGTGTGTTATAAGTTGCTGGAATCCATACTAAATAGAGAAATAGTCAACCACCTCAGCAGAAACAATCTTCTTAGTGACACATAATATGGTTTACGCTCTGCAAGATCTACCGCAGATGTGCTGACGGTTATATCTCACAGGATTAGTGAATCTCTTGACAAAGGCTTCCTTTCTAGGGCAATTGCTCTTGACATATCAAAGGCCTTTGACAAGGTATGGCATAAGGGTCTACTTCACAAGATTTCCAGCTACGGTATAACTGGAAATGTTTTCTCAATCATTAAATCATTTCTCTCCGATAGACTCATGAGAGTAGTGGTCGATGGACAAAAATCGGAGGCCTGCAGTATTAATGCTGGAGTTCCTCAGGGGTCAATCCTGGGCCCAACTCTCTTCCTGATCTACATCAATGACCTCCCTAAACACATAGTTAAATCATTCGTTGACATCTATACTGATGACACGACCATCTACAGCAACACATCAAAGGCTGTAAATGACAAAGTTCTTCTTGATTCTCTCCCCTCTGATCTCGAGCGCGTGGTTCAGTGGGGGAAGACGTGGCTGGTTACCTTTAATGCATCTAAAACCAAACTCCTGTCCTTACATCATCAACGCTCTGATCCTCATCTGGCATCAATTGGGATGGATGGCTCTCGTCTGGGAGAGGCCCCGTGTTTTGACAAGCTTCTTGGTTTGACCTTTACTCCTGATCTGAAATGGAACACGTACATCAAGTCTGTTGCCAAGGTCGCTGGAAAGATGGTGGGATCCTTCTACTGCTCCAGAAGATATCTCACTACTGATGCAATTCTCTATCTATATAAAAGCCAAGTACGTCCAAGGATGGAATACTGCTGCCATATCTGGGCGGGAGCTGCTAAAAACAGCCTATCCTGCCTTGACAGAGTACAAAATAGACTTCGTGGCTTAGTGGGGGATGCCCTTTTCTCTACCCTACAACCTCTCTCCCACAGAAGAGACGTTGCGAGCCTATCCTTGTTTTATCGTTATTTCCATGGCAGGTGCTCGTCTGAACTCCAATCTCTGGTCCCCCCTCGCCAATCTTTCACGAAAAACACCCGTCTAGCTGAATCCACTGTGAAAAATTTCCCCCCCTCTTTATCTGTGCCTAAATCAAAACGCGGATTCCATGAACAAAGCTTCTTTCTTAGAACTGCACGCCTGTGGAACTCTGTTCCGTCTGCCTGCTTCCCACCTGACTACAACCTGGATGTCTTCAAGTCAAACGTTAACAAATTCTTAATGAATCGCCCCCTTAAGTAAACACTTCATCAAATCTCCACACTAACGTAATGTACTTGCAATAACCCTTATCCCTGAGTGGCTTTTTGGTATAAAATTTAAGATATTTTGTTAGCTTTTATTTATTTTTTCTATTTTCTATTTTTACTCCCTCTAAATGCCCCCCCCCCCCGACATAGGCCGCTCGTAAAATAAAGACACATTTTTCTGATTCCGATACTTCCAAAAGGTCCGATTTTTACAAGAAAAAAAATTAAAAATTTTCTTTTAGTTTTCTATTTTCTATTTTTAACCTCTCTAAATGCTGCCCCGACATATGCCGTTCGTACAATAGGGATATATTTTTCCGATTCCAATACCTCCAAATACCACCTATATCCATTCTCAGTCGAGAATTCTACTTTCAAACTCCTCACCCTAATATTAGCGGGCAATATGAACTGGAACAAATACATAGAGAACATTGCAAAGGCAAAGAAGGTGGGTTCCCTCTATTGAGCTGGAAGACTACTCACATCTGAGAGTATCCTGTACCTTTACAAGGCCACCACACTCCCATGCATGGAGTATTGTTGCCACATGGAGTATTGTTGGTGCATCTATCATTAGTCTCTCCCTCTTAGGTAGGGTCCAAAAAATAGTTGCCAATCTAATCGGTCCCACTTTATCAACTAAGCTCCAGCGCCTGTCCCATTGCCACAATATTGCATCACTGTGCCTATTTTACAAATATTTTAATGAAATGCATTCTGATGAACTCGTTGCACTTGTACCCCCTCGACATACATATCCCCGACAAACCTGCTTAGCGATAAGATCTTACCCTTTCACTGTTGATATCTCTAAATGCCAGAAAACTTTCTATTCTAATAGTTTCTTCCCTTGAACAGCTAGACTTTGGAATTTCCTTCTTGCTGCCTGCTTCCCTGGCTGTATTGATATGCAAAAGTTTAAATGTAACATATACAGGAGAGAAGTCCATGTTCTTTGGTGGTTGGAGCTCCTCTGCTGGCTCTGGATCGTTCTAGACAGGGGTAAATAGTCCATTAAGGCACACATAGGATTAATGTGCCCAAATCAGTCACCAAGGGGGGCATTAATCGACGAGAAAATAGTCCATTATGGTAACTGCTACAATACCTCCTGCTAAGGCGGAAAGCCAACAGAAAAAAGAAACGGTAGCAGTTCTAAGAGAAAAAATTATAGCAAATAGAATGGTCTATTTGATTTACAGAAAATATTTTTGTTTCTTTTTAAATGTTCTGACTTTTCAGTGGAAGTCATTATTTTCCAGGGAAAAAAATTTTTTTTTTGAGGTGGGGGGGATAGGGAGCGAAAAATGTCTTTTCCGTGAAAAGCGTTTAAAAATGTTCATGGGGGGGATAAAGGTAGGAATTGTACCAAAGTTCTTTCTTATATGTAGTGGTTGATGAGTACATTGCCCAAAGAAATTGTGTAAGATTCAGTCTATAGACTCATAATCTCTTTGGCCAATGTACCCATCGACCATTACATGTGGTGGTGACGTAATTGTCTTCAGATGGAGTGTTCACTTCAGATATATGTTCATGCTGTGTGTATGTTGGGGGATGTGTGGCTCTTTTGTTTTCGGGTCGAGAAAGGCTCTTTTCACTCTGTCTCTTTTTTACCACTTATGTCAAGGGTGAAAAGTTTGTTAGTGCATGAAAAAACACGATAAGGACTAGTGTAAGGTGGAGTTAGAGAGGTTTTCACAGAATCCTTCCTAAGAAAAACGTGAGTCCATGAAGAAATGTCTTTTGGGACTAAAGATTTTATCATCTGTTCCCTAGTGTGCATAGGCGGGAGCTTATTGAAAGAAGCTTGCAGTCTGCAATATGGTTGTTGTTAACTCTATCAGGGTCAGTATTTGACTTGGCAGCGATAGAGGTACTCCATAGACTAGTTTGGCTGGAGAGTATCCCAGGTCCTCCACAACAGTCAAGAAGGACAACAGGTGTGTATTCGCTCCATCACTGCTAATCAGGATAAGCATGTAGTGCTGCTTTCAATTTGCGATGGAAGTGCTCTATCATCCCGTTAGAAGCAGGGTGGTAGCTTGTTGTACGAATACGTTCGATCTCTAAAATCCTTGAAAGTTCCTAGAAGAGGTAAGATTCAAACTGTACACCACAGTCAGTGGTGATGGTAATCGGGAACTTTGTAACGTGATATCCAGCCTGATATCAGGGCTCAAGCTACAGACGAAATGTCTATGAGGGGATTGGCTTCAGGCCACTGTGTGAAATGGTCTGTGCAGGTTAGGGGATAAGTAAATCCCTGGTTGACCGACCATGGTCCAACCCAATCAATGTGAACATGGCTAAACCAAGGGTCTAGTGTGCTGAATGTTCCGAGAGATGCACGAATATGCTTGTGTCCCTTTGACTTTTGGCAGGATACACAGGAATGTGTCCAGGCAGTGATATCATGCCTTATATTTGGCCAGAAAAATCTAGCTGTAATCAGCTTCACTGTGGCTTTGCATCTGGGGTGTGCGAGATTGTGTAGGGTGTCAAAAACAATTCTACGATGAGTCATTGGAACAAATAGTCGAGGTGAATTCATTGAGGTGTCACAAATGACCTGCATGTCCGATGTAGGCACGGGCAGATATGTAAATTTGCAAGTTGCAAATTCAGGTGACAACGGATCCAAAGTGTCCAGACTTGGCTGGTCTAAAGCCATCTGCTGTAGGTCGATATCAAAGGTGAGGAAAGAGAATTAATGGGAAGTTTGGACAAGGCATCTGCCGCAACATTCTGCTCACCTGAGATATGTTGGATATCACTGGCAAATTGCAAAACAAAATCTAAGTGGTGAGAATATTTGTCCAGCCTAGAACGCAGTGCATATGTAAGCAGACGAGGATCAGTGTAGATCACAAATTGATGGCCCTCGAGTGAATGTTGGAAGTGTTTCACATTGCCAGGAGTTCTTAACCAGACGTGCTGTAATGTTGTTCTGCCAGTTTCAGCTGTTTCAAAAAGTATGCACGAGGTTGTAACTGTTGTTGGTGTTGTTGTTGCGACACTGTGCCTACAACTATGCTTGATGCATCAATGACCAGTGAAAACTGGGCATCAGGTACAGGATGTGCAAGTAAAAATGTTGTTGCATTTTGTTTTCACTTCATCAAAAGCTTTAAGCTGAACATCATTAAGCTAAATTTGTTCGTTTTTCTTCTTCCTGTTACATAACAGGTTGGAAAGAGGAGCTAGAAGATTCGCACCATGTGGGATAAAGTGTCCGTAATAGTTTAACAGACCGAGAAAGTGCTTTAGTTGGTGAAGTGAAGTGGGTGATTGAAGGTCTTGTAGAGCCTTCACCTTTTCTGGTAATGGAGATATACCATTTGGGCTGAAAATGTGACCCAGGAAAACTAATGAGAAAACACTGAAAACACATTTACCAGGGTTAATCTTCGCCTGGTATTGCTGAAACCGTTTGAACAATAGGCAGAGGTGAGTGATAGAATTGTTACCGTAGTCTTGGGTATGTCGGCCGGATTCACTGTAATCTGATAGTAAGCCTTGAATAAGTCTAGTTTGGAGAAGGTCTTACAACCATACAGAGAGGAAGCAAAGTCCTGTATATGTGGGATTGGATAACTATCAGGTACTGTCATGTCATTGAGTCGTTGATAGCCCCCAGTTGGATGTCAATCTCCATCACGTTTCGGGACCATATATGCAAAGGGGACGCCCATGGACTGGATGAGGGGTGTATTATTCCCAGCTGCTGCATATGGTTGAATTCTGCCTTTGCTGCCTTAAGTTTATCATTGTAATTGTTAAAAGAGAGCAGCTTAGTTTTACTAGCATTAAATGTTTGCGGCCCCATTCCACTAAAGTCTAGAGGTCATTTTCTAACAATTCTGCCATTGTCTTAGATTTATGTACGTCTGTTCTTTCCTCATGCATGTTATAGAGCATTGTATTATCAGCAAATATACTCATCTCAGACACAATATTATTAGGGAGGTCGTTTATGAACATCAGGAATAATAATGGTCTAAGGATCGACCCCTGAGACACTCCTGCATTAATGTTATGCTGCTTAGAAGTATGCTCCTATTGTCTAAGAAGGATCTAATTATATTTAGTATACGTCCAGTTATACTATACGATTTAATTTTCATTAGCATGTTGCGGTTTCAAAATCAGCATCTCCATTTTTCTTTGTTCTTCACCCCTGCTATTTCTCTTTGTCTCTCCTTCCCTTAAACAAAGTATACAATAGGCTAAGGTAAACGAAATGTATGAACAACATTCAATGAATACGTTCGCTTTCCCTTTCTTTCCGTCCTTAACTCCTTTACGCACGTCAGAATTCAAAAGCTTAATGCTAATAATTCAAACAAATGACTTTTTACTTTTAGACAAAATTAATTCAAACGGAATCAACAAACCTCCAAGCTACTTTTGATTGCAAAACTTTCGTTCTGAAATTAACTAGAGTCGTTTTTTTGTCTTATCACTGTTCCCAAATGAATACAGCTTGCTTCGGCCCTGTCAAACCAGCTCAGCCAGGGAGTAGGGGAAGGATCTGAAGTGCGACTGACACTACCAGTCATGTTGACCAAATCCACCAGCCGAAGGATTCCCAGCAGCAGTTCAAACAGCCCTTATCAGGGCTAATAAGTTTTTCTACTAATATGATTCACTACTGCTTGCCTCCTGAGACACACCGGCAGCGAACTTAACTTCCAGTCTCCAGCTCACTCCTGCAGCCTTCCAGCTCACTCCAGTGGTTTCCAGCTCGTTCTGTAGCTTTCCGGCAATCTCGCCTGCACCTTGCTCCTCCGGTCTGCAACTTCGTTTGCACCTTGCTCTTCCGGCCTGCGACCTCGCATGCACCTTGCTCCTACGGCCTGTGACCTCGCATGCACCTTGTTCCTTCGGTCTGCAACCTTGCCTGCACCGTTCCTTAACACTGACCATACATTGTCAGTGCCAACTGTTCATCCATTCCTTAAAACTGACCCCTATGCTTTCAGTGTCATCCGTTCCTTAACACTGACCCCACGGTCTCAGTGTCCACTGACCGTTCCGGATCGCCCTGACAGACAGCCGATTGTCCAGACCCAGCAAGCTACCTTAAACCACACTACGTCTAGAGTACCTGTTCCAGACCTCTTATGACATGCGACCTTCCGGACAACCAGTATCCAGATTATACGATTTTTCACTTCCTTTGCAAATAAAAGGCAAACCCTCGTCTTTAACCAAACAACCTGTGTCTGTCATTCTTCTTTGTCTTTTTTGTGCTGTTTACTTTTTGCCTGTGTCTACCTTGTTAGTTGTTGGGTCGATTGTCCCCGGAAAAAAGCAGCCCTTTGTGCCAGACTTTATCAAAGGTCGCCTTATCCTGTACATGGTAAATGCATTCAAAGATGACTGTTAAAATATCTGCAGTAGAACGACATTGCCTGGATCCATACTGTTTGTCAGAGAGAAGATTTGCTTTTGCGAGATGGTGAACTAGTGTTTGATCAATTAAGGTCTCAAAGATTTTAGCAAAGAGGGGGAGGAGATTAATGGGGCAATAATTGAGAGGGTCTGTTCTTTCACGAGAATTCTTGTAAACTGGTACCACTGAGGCTGTCTTCCAGCTATTAGGGAAGCAAGATTCAGCAAGGTATTTATAGTAGAGCTTAGAAAGTATGAAGCTGAAAATTAGGATAGTAGGGATGAGATCAGGCCCACACGTCTTTGAGGTGTCTAAGTTTTTTATGATATCACGGATATGAAAAGGGGTGATTTTTACATCATCTAATGTGGCTTCAGTCTGTATAAGGAAATTTGGGAGGGAGTTGTTTGTTGGCTCTAAGGTGGAGTTGAGGCAAATCGCTTAGCAAGCAGTTCCACCTTCTCCATTGCTGTGCATGCAACCTTTTGTTTGTTACTCAGTGGAGGAATTACTGATTGTCCTTTATTCACTACACTAGTATAGATTTTTCAGAAATCACGAGTTTCTATCTTTTGTGATTCTATGCATTCCCTGATTATTTCAGCATGCTTTCTTTTGGTTGTTGCTATTTCTCTCTTACAATGATTTCTAGCATCTATGAATTTTTGCCTATTTGCATTTGACTTATACAAACTGGCACAATGCATGCTGTCTTTGTGCAATGGCATCTGCACAATCTGCAGTGAACCATGGGGGTGAGTGAGTTTACTATAATATTTCCGTGTGGGAACATGTGCTTTAATGCTCGTTTTGCACCATTCAGTTATCTCATTAGCACACTGTTCAGCAGAAAGAGAGAAAATATCAGTCCATGGGGCATCTTGGATGTGTTCTCCAATGGCTTCTCAGTCAGCCCTGTTGTAGTACCTTGTTATTTTGAGCAATGGTTCCTTTGGGATTTAAATGTGATATCCACTGATACCATAGGTGGTCTGCGTTTCCAAGTGGAGTGTGGGCATTAGTCACAAAATCCTCAGGTACTGTGGTGAGAAATATGCAATGAAGCCTGCTGGGGTTTACGATCTGGTAGGCAGGTTGGGAACATTAATGTTTGTGTGAGGGAATGGGCTATAGAGAAGCTATAAGTAGGGCATCCAGCTGCATCTGTGTAACCTGAGAAACCAAGCCAATTTTTATGGTGGACATTAAAGTAACTAAACACATGTATTTGGGTGAGTGCTGCATTTATACTATCAGAGACTTGATCAATCAGGGTACAATCCTGACTTGAGGGAGAACAGCAGAGAAAATATAAGTAACTAACGCAGTGATGAAAAGTTAGTCGAAAGCACATAAAAGCCTGGTCATCCGATTCAAGATTTTTCTCTCTAGTTAATGGGAGGGTGCTATGGATGTAGACTCCAAGCCCGTACATATATCTATCGGAGTCCTTATGGCAAAGAGGGAGGTGTCCTGTCATGTTAAAGTAGTTAGAGGGGATTGAAGAGTGTAAGTTTGTTTCACTTAATGCTAAGATATCTGGTGAGTTTACTAAAAAGTAAGACTCTACATCATGTATATTACCTCTAAGCCCATGGATATTTGTAAAAGGGAGCCTCAAGGGTGGAGGCAAATTGGTTTTGTTTGGGTGGTTGTCTGGTTTTATCACACAGTGATCCATTAGCTGAGTCCTGTTTAGAAATTTGTGGCCTTGTGAAAGCTCACCAGAGATAGCAGCAGGGTCCCTTTCAATGCACGACATGGCACTACCACTATCCTGATATTATACAACTGATGATAAAGCAGCCACTCTAAGCACTACCAAAGAGTTAGGACTTCTATACTGTCAATCAGAAACAGCAGCCAGACAAACTGTCAATCAAGTACCCTTTGTGGTGAGCATGTGCAAAAGCGCACAAGCATATGAGTTGGGCCTACCTGTAGTGAAAGCAAACCCAAAACCTTTTGATTACAAATCAAGTCCACTAATGAACTACACCCATCTTACTCCAAAGTGACGATTTAGTTTCGCCCACCGACTATGAAAAGAACGAGCCAATAAGTGATTTGTGGGTTTTGAAATACACTTCTTTAACAACGTGTTAAAACAGCGTTATTGGATTTTCGTATCGTGGCATGTCAATTCGGTGAGATTGTTCAGTTCTGCTTGGGAACGTTTGTGTCGATTCAATGGTATTTGTTCGTGGCATCGCATGTTGATTCAGCGGTGGTATTCAGAATTGTCATATGTAAAAACGAATATATATATATATATATATATATATATATATATATACACACTTATTCAGAATTGTCATATGTAAAAACGAATATATATATATATATGCACACACTTATATATATATATATATATATATATATATATATATAATATATTATATACATATATATACATTTTTTCTGACACTCTCTCCCTCATATAGCAACACCCTCAACCTCTCAAACAAGACCAGTCCAAACTGTCCGAATTTAACCTAGTAACGGCCAAATTAGACTATTTAGATACTAGAACCTGTAAAAACCAATTACATTTACAAGTAACCATTTACAAATAAGACAAGAAGAGAAAGAAGAGGAAATAAAAACCACTTGAAATAATTATAAACTTTTTTTTGAAGAGGGAAAAATAAATTGAAAGGGGAGGGAGAAAAAAAGAATAATAAAGTCTGAAGTTCACCTTTTAATCGTATAAAAGACTGTCCCTTTTTTGGCGAAACTTTAAAGGTTCTAGTAACAGTTCAGGACAGAGAAAGAATAGAATTAAAAGATAAGAAAAGATTAAGAAAGAGGCAAAACTAACTTTGAGGTATAAATAGTTTTTTTTTTTTTTTTTATACGGAATTTTTTTAGAAGCAAGGATAATTTATACAGAATTTTTTTTAGAGAGAATTGTCATTCCTGCTTGAGATAGCATAAAAATAAAAAATGTCTCGTTGAATTTTCTTCTTTTTTTATCAAATAAATCTGCATCTTCTTCAACTTTCTTTTACTCATATTGTAGGCTTTCACTTGGGGGAAAAAAGCATTACATGACTTAATGTAGCTTCGACAGCTTAGTCGAACGAAAACTTTTTTCTTATTAGAGAAGGTTCTTTCTTCTTGCTGCACCATTGAAGATTATACACTTTCCTTTTCACTTCGAATATTTCCTGAGTAACAAGCAAATTATTGTTGTTTGCACCGTCACTTTTTCACTCGTCTGAGGTTTAACATTTGTAGTTATTTCTTTTCCTCTAGACAAGACTTTTGACTTGATTTTTTAAGATTTTTCTGTCTGAACTCAGCCGGCATTTAACTTACGAAATAGGACCTTCATCTAGATTCTCCTGATGTCTCACTACAGTGGGTTACTACATCCAGGTCCGACATTTTCAAGCAACGACCTTTCACTCTCAAAAGCCAAAGCAGCAACTGCCTTTTTTCACTTCCATTTTCACTTCCATTTTCGCTTAAATCGGCAAGCAAAAAATTATTTGATCAATCGTCAACAAAGAAACAGTTACGTGCTATCAGTAGCAGTCTACAACTACTTGCATAGAAGAAAAGAAAGAGAGAAAGAAGGGTAGATGGAAGAATTAAATTCTGACGAAATAAGTCGAATGAGCACAAGTGGCATGCAAGCAAACCCAGCTATGCGCCTGGTTTATATACCAGGTATTTCTGTGCCCCTGCATGGATGAAGATATTGAGTATCTTACTTTAAAGTTTTTCTCTATTCTTCATAAATAAGTGGAGGATTGGAGTTAGATTCCCTTTTAACATTTACAAGAAATTGTATCTTTCAAGTACTGCGAGAAAACCAATCTGCTCTAGCAATTAATTTGTTTTAAAATAAATGAATAGGATATTAATTACTTGAATATGTAAGAGAATATAAAGCAGAGAAAGAAGAAATAGTATATTTCAAGTAATGTGAGAAAACCAGTCTACTCTAGAAACTAATTTGTTTTAAAATAAATGAATAGGATATTAATGATAATTACTTGAATATGTAAGAGAATATAAAGCAAAACAAAAGAAATGGTGATCTAGTCCGATCTCCATAGAGAAACAGAAGAAATGGTGATCTAGTCCGATCTCCATAGAGAGGCTACACAACACAGATAGATAAATTCACTTAACTTGGTGTTCTTTGAGTGACCCAGGTTGGTCAGCTAAAAGATCATTGTCTCCACATGAAATGAATTGGGGTGCAAAGATTAGCGTTTATTTGAGAGAAGTAAGAGGCAGGGAGGGAGGATCTGCCTTAAATGTGGGCTTTGATTTTAATACTTCCATCTTTTATTTAATTGAAACGATATAATTTTCGATTTAATTTATTTATTTATTAAGTTATACATAACTCTTGCCAGCTATTTTATCGTCAGATTAAAACTGATTAAAAAATATTATTGCACAAAAAATAAACATTTTGTAGATCACTACCATATCTCGTTTGTTTCTTTTTACCAAATAAGTATAGAAACCGGTAATTAACCAAATGAACAGTCGTACATATTTAGCAAAATTGTATTTCATATTTAATATATAAATGTTAATAATATCATTAATCATTAAACTGTAAATCTTAAAGCCTAATAAAATTATAACAAAGATTAATTATTAGTTGCAGTTTGAAGAAGATAAACAAAGGTTTTTAAAAAAATGTCCCTTTTGCTGTACTTTGTATAGTTAACACAAGTCTGACGTCACGGGATTATGCGTTTCATTCTTCACACTCAATTGATAGTATCTATCGAATATAATACTTTAAATGTTTCTTGTACTTTTAAGGATTTTACAATAAAACTTATTTGACCATAACACTTAAAATGCCCCTGAATTTTTGGTGGTTTTTAAAGAAAAATTATTTGAACATAACACTTGAAATGCCTCTGAATTTTTAGTGGTTTTTAAAAATATAATTATTCAAACAAAACACTTGAAACGCTTCCTGAAGTTTTAATAATTTTGTAGCATAAATTATTAGAACATAACACTTGTATGCTCCTTAATTTGAACTCACCACTTGAAATGCCCCTTCATTTTGGTAATTAAAAAAAAAAATAATCGAACATAACACTTGAAATGTTTCTGAATTCTAAAAATTTAAAGAAAAATTATTTGAACAGAATATTCTAAAAATGTTTTTTATTGTTTTGTTGGGATTTTCTCAACTATAGATGGTAACAAAATAATATGACGTTTACAAGAAGAAAGGAACACAACACAAATGAAAATTTTTATAAAACTAGTATTGAAAGAAAAGAGAAGGAAGAAAGAATGTTTCCTTGCAAAAACAGTTGTGTTTTGTGGAACTTATCTGAAGGATTCATCCTGTTAACGATGTTTGTTTCCTGTGGAGTTTTGGCTGGGTTGAGGAAAAATATGAAAGCCTTGAGTTTTTGGTGCTGCAATTACTATCTAAAATTCTCACACGTGTCTGGTATTGAAAGATGGAGAGAGCAAACAGACACATATCGTTCTCAAGTCCCCCCCAAAAATACACTTGTAGTGTTGGAGAGGAATCTTAGATAAAAGTTCACAGAAAATTGATTATTTTTAATGGCAAATATAGTGAATGATAAAAGTTCATAGAAAGTGTTTTTTAAAGGCAAAAATTCAGAAACTTTTAATGGCACATATAGCCAATGATGAAAGTTTACAGAAAATGTTTTTTTTTAAGGACTTTAAATTAGAAAGTAGAAAGGGGTTAAAATTTGTTTCCACAAAGAAGTTCAAAGTTTGAAAGAAGTGTGTCATATTTGTTTGCAAGTGAAGAAATTCTCATTTGGTGCACTAATAGGACTATAGAAATGCCTTCTTTTCAATAATAAAGTAACACATATTTTCTTTGTTCCACAATAAGAACATATAAGTTAAGGTATGTGAAGACCTTAAGTTTTAGATAAAACTGAATTTAGTAGTATACATAGGATTATTGGAAGAGTTTTTACTATTTTAAATTTTTTAGTCTTCTAAGGACGTTGTTTTATTGGAATAGATGCACTCTTAGTATCTGGTACATCGTTAGATACTTTTGATTTTGCAACATCATGTTTTTCAGCACACACTCCCTTTGAGTCTGGAATAATTCTAGGATAGCGAACATGACAATTGTGTTGAAAATCTTTATTTTGTACTTTTTTAGGGATACTTTGATTTTCATATAAAAGTTACTTAACCGAGAAATGCCTGTAGGAAACTCCCAAGCAGGGCCCTTTATGCAGTCCACCATTTTGATGCTCTTCATAAATAAAATTACATCGTCTTTTAGACCATAAAACCTAATATAATTTTTTCCGTGCAAAAACGACTCATTTGCAAATTGATTTTAGTAAATTATTCTTAATCTAAAATTACTGAATCTCAAGTTCATATCGAATTCATCATCTGTAAGAACAGGTAGAGGCAAGACATTATCCTTGTTCAATTCCCACTACAACTTGATTCAATTTTTTTTTCTTTTTGGACCCTAAAAATGTTTTTACATCATATTCTACTGAAGTGAAAAAAGATTTATGGCACCCTAATTTTTCATTAACCTGCTTAGAGAAAGAAGTCTTTTGACGGCTTGTATCAAAAAGGCAGTTCAATTTGTATTTATGTTTCACTTTAGTAACAGTAATTGTCACTATTGGTAAAATATAGAGCTGCTCATGTAGTGTTGCTACACACATGCATGGAAGCAGTTGGATTGTTTTTACTCTTATCTACTTCATCACAAAAGGGAGTAATGTGGCCTGGGAATTTGCAATTTGCACATTGTCAAGGTAATTTATTTGTGTTGTCATAGCAGTCAGAAGTACTATGACTAGCATTGGTACAAAAACAAAAAAAAAAAAAGACACAAACCCATTTCCCTACACCTAGAACGTCTTGAATCAAGGGAGGAATATTTTGAACAATAGTTCATGGTGTGCCCATTGAGATTGCAAAATCTACAATGCTGAGTAATTTTACTAGATTTTATTGCAAAGTTTTCCAATGTTGGAATATTTTTCTTTGTCGTATTCTGCGACTTAAAATTGTCTCAGTGGGAATTAGGATTTCTTTTGAATCTGTTTTAATTAGGATTTTTATAAGCTCATTGTAACTATCAAAAATCTGATTGATGTTTGGGTAATTATGTCAATTTTTCGGATTAATTCTTTTTGAAGAATTTGTGGTAATTTTGAAAAAATTATATGGCTAATCAATTCATAGCCATTCAAAATTATATGGCTAATCAATTCAAAAAAGTCCAAATTATAAGAAGTTTTTAATTCTGATAGGTCAGCTTGAATTTCTGACAAAAAAACTTTTTATGCTGACAAACATTTGAGAGAGCAACAGACAAGACCGAAAGCAAAAGAATTCGAAGAAAAAAAAAAAAAAAAAAACCCACTTTTTTTAGTGTTGGAAAGGGATAATAAAAAAAGGGAGGTCTGTGATTGGTTGTTTTTCATCCAATTACAGGGCACCCAATTAGTGACTCCTTAATAATTCCAATAATTTTTAAAGAAAAATCATCAGAATATAACACTTGAAATGCTTCCTAAATTTTTAATAAAAAAAAATTATTCGACCATAACATTTGAAAACTCCTGAATTTTTAATAATTTTTTAAAAAAATTATTCAAACAATAACACTTGAAATGCTTGTGAATTATTTAAGCATAATAAAATGTTATGCTCTTGAATCTGCATTAATTTTTAAAGAGAAATTATCCGAACATAACACGTGAAATGCTTATTGTTATATTTAAAGAATAATTCTAACATCACACTTGAAATGCCCCTGAAGTTTTTGTAATTCAAACATTACACTTTAAATCCTCTTGAATTTTGGGTTATTTTAAAACAAAAATTATTTAAACATAACACTTGAAATAACATTTTTTTTTTTTTTCTTAAACGAAACTGACTTTATTTGATTATTTTTGGCGTACTGATGAATTATTTTTTTCTAAAGAATAAAATTGAATAAAATTTATTTTTACAAGAATGTTTAGACATTTACTTAGCGAATAAGCATAAAAATATATATGAAAAACCGCGTTTATTATTTAAAAAAAAATCAAAATTGTGCACCGGGTATGAAATCAGTTTCGTTTAAGAAAAAAAAACAACTTCATACCCGGTGCATAATTTTGATTTTTTTTAAAATAATAAATGCGATTTTTCATATATATATATTTTATGCTTATTCGCTAGGTAAATGTCTAAACATTCTTGTAAAAATAAATTTTATTCAGTTTTATTCTTTAGAAAAAATAATTCATGCCAAACAGAGATTTATCAAAAAAATTAGTTTTGTTTTGCAATCGAAAACATTGACTTCAACTTCGTTGTTGAATTTTAAAAATAATAAACGCAGTTTTCAATATATAATTTTATGTTTATTCGCGAGATAAAAATGTAAAAATAAGTTTGTTTGTTTTTTTCTGTAGAAAGTTGTTTTTTATGATGGAATGAAATTTGGCGCATGCTGGCGTGCTAAAAACGAATTACCCTAGCACATGTTATGTTCGTTAATTCTGGGTAATTATTAAAGAAAAACTATCCGAACATGAAAGTTGAAATGCTGCTGATTTTTTTAAATATAAAAAAAAATTACTCGAACATAAAATATGAAATCCTCCTAAATTTTTAATACCTTTTAAAGAAAATTTATCGAACAAAACATTTGAAACCTGAACTTTGGTAATTTAAAAAAAATTATTCGGAAATAACATAATGTTCTTGAAGTTTTTGTAATTTTAATGTTCTTGAATTTTTGACGGTGATTCTTTTCTAGGACGCCAGGACGCCAAAAAGTACGCCACGGGCCAAATTTTATTCCGTAATAAAAACAACTTTATACAGAAAAAAAACCTTATTTTTTCACTTTTATCTTGCGAATAAACATGAAATTATATATTGAAAACCGCGTTTATTATTTTTAATATCCAACAACGGAGTTGAAGTCAATAATTTCGATTTTAAAACAAAACTAATTTTTTTGATAAATCTCTGTTTGGCGTACTCATGAATTATTTTTTCTAAAGAATAAAATTGAATAAAGTTTACTTTTACAAGAATGGTCAGACATTTACCTAGCAAATAAGTATAAAAATATATGGGAAAAACCGCATTTATTATTTTTAAAAAAATCCAAATTATACATCGGGTATGAAGTTGACTTCCTTTTTTTCTTAAACGAAATGACTTTGTTTGATAAAATTGTGTTTGGCGTACTCATGAATTATTTTTTCTAAAGAATAAAAATTGAATAAAGTTTATTTTTACAAGAATGTTCAGACATTTACCTAGCAAAAAAGCATAAAATATATAGGGAAAACCGTGTTTATTATTTAGAAAAAAAAATCCAAATTATACATCGGGTATAAAGTTGACTTTCTTTTTTTTTTTTCTTAAACGAAAGTGACTTTGTTTGATAAAATTGTGTTTGGAGTACACGTGAATTATTTTTTCTAAAGATTAAAAATTGAATAAAGTTTATTTTTACAAGAATGTTTAGATATTTACCTAGCAAATAAGCATAAAAAATGTATATGAAAAACCGCGTTTATTATGAAGTATGAAGTCAGGTCAGTTTCTTTTAAGAAAAAAAAGAAAAACTTCATACCAGATGTATAATTTGGATTTCTTTTTAAAATAATAAACGCGGTTTTTCCTATATATTTTATGCTTATTTGCTAGGTAAATTACTACCAGAACAGTAGCAGAAACTCGCCATGAAGCAAGCGAACAACAGAGGATGTTATGTTTTGAAAGAAACAGCTTATTTATAGGCTTGTATATACTGATGCTAATGTAAAGAGAGAAAACGCGCCTTTCTAGGGCTTTCCTCATCTTTGTTTTTCCTCGTATAGGATCATGTTTATCGTTTTTGGGGGGGTATTCTATTGCATATCTTAGTTTTTTTATTTTTCACTCGTAAACTTTATATATTCATATTTTGGGGGTATTTCATCTTACAGATAATATCGGTCACCAGAAGAGAATACGCACTGTTTCGGGACCTTCCGAATTAAGCATTTCCTGTTACGAGCAACAGCTTTTGCACATGTCGTTCAATGTTAAAAGACTACCTCTGATATATTTGTTAAGACGCGCACATATCGAAGAAAATAATAATGATAATAATAATAAAATTAACATATCGAAGAAAATAATAATGATAATAATAATAAAATTAATAATAAAATTAACATAATAATAAAATTAACATTATATATATATATATATATATATATATATATATATATATATATATATATATATATATATATATATATATATACCAATACACCACCAACCTGGAGAAATAAAAGAAACCATCCTCAGACAAGACAATGAAGAAAGAAAAGCAGCGAAATACTACAGACTAAAAACATACAAAAACCCTAAGAGAAACATAGACACTGAAAATTTTGAAAATGACTTAATCAACCTGATTAAAAATATTAAATTTAAGAAAAATAAAAAATATATCACTCCAACATTTAAAAAAATAAATAAATTTTCAAAATCTATTTCTATAAGCCACCAAAATAAACTCATAGTACCGGCAGATAAAACTGGAAATTTCTACACAATGGACTATATACAATATAAAAATCTAATATATAAAGAACTTAATAAAAATTATAAAACTACTAATAAATCAGCACTAAATAAAATAAATAATGATGCAAAAAACATTTTAACTAAACTCAAAATAGATAAATACACAGAAATAACGGTACCAGGTACCCCGAGATTTACTTTAAAAGACCATAAACACAGCTTCAATATTAACCCTTCTATTAGACTCATTTGCCCCTCGAAATCAGATATAAAAACATATTAGATAGAATTATCCCCAAAATTAAATCCATAATAAAATACCCACTATGGCAATCTTCCAACCAAGTAATCGACTGGTTTTCTACTATTCAAAATAAAAATAATATTAAATTTCTTTCTTTTGACATTGAATCATATTACCAATCTATATCACCTATCCTACTTAATAAATCTCTATTAATGGCACGAAAATTAACTAATATAACTCAAGACGAAATTAAACTAATACTTATAGCTAGACAGTCTTTAATAACATTGGACCAGGAAAAATACCCCTAACCACTTCAACATTTTAATGGGATCGACGGACTCGACTCAGGTCACTGATCTAGTCGGCCTTTTCCTTTTAAATGAAATACATTGTATACTCCATAAACAATTCAAACTTGAAGGAGGGCTATATAGAGATGATGCACTTTTCATAACGAATTCTACTAATAAAAATTATGAAAAAACAATTAAAGCTCTACATAAATTATTTAAAAATTATGGACTTAGTATAAAAATCGACCCTAATAAAAAAATTGTTAATTTCTTAGACATAACCTTAAATCTTGAAAATTCTACCTTTGAACCATACCATAAACCTAACCAATCACTTCTATATGTCCACAATCAATCAAACCACCCTAAATCAATATTAAAATCAATAGTTCCCAATATCGCTCTAAGAATTTCTAGACTGTCTTCTACTAAATCAATATTTACCAAAAATGAAAAATACTATAATGAAGCCCTTAAAAACTCTGGATATAATTCACAAATTAAATTCATAAATGAAAATGATAGAAACATAAACTGCATTAAAAATAAACCTATTAAGAGCGTAATAACATATAATATGGCAATGTCTTCCCGTATACGAGTTAAGAAAAATAACCAAGAGACAAAAAAAGATAAAACCAAACTACAAATATTAGATAATAATACAAATAAACAGCAAACTAAAACCCGTAAACGTAAGAATAGACACAAGGAGATCCTATGGTTCAACCCCCCGTATTCCAAAAACCTAGAAACAAACATAGCCAGAGAATTTTTTAAAATATTAGATAAGAACTTTAAAGCCCCCCATAGATATAATAAAATTTTCAATAAGAACACAATTAAAGTCTCTTACTCTACTATGCCTAACCTTCATCAGAAAATAATTAGCTCTAATAATAAGAAAATTAATAAACTACAAAATACAACTATACAAATTACATCGGACTGTAACTGTAGAAGAAAAAATAAATGTCCCCTACAAGGTTCATGTAAAATTAAAAATGTTATCTATCGCTGCACAGTATCAAAAACTCCAAATCTACAAGAACCTATTAACAGCCATAACTCAACTATCAGATTAAATAATAACACCAACTTAAATCAATCTACCGATCAATTACTAATCAACCCACCACATAATAATCCAACAATAGACCTAACGAAAAATAATCACAATAATCAAGAGGTAATATATATTGGTTCCACATCTGGCCTAATAAAACATAGAATTTCAACGCACAAACATTCTTTTAAAAATAACTCTCTATCAAACCAAACTACTCTATCCAACTATATTTGGCAACTAAAAAATAGCAATATTTCTTTCAACTTAAAATGGCAAATAATTGAGACTTGCAAATCATATAAACCAGGAGATAAATTTTGTGCACTATGTCCAAAAGAAACCCTAAATATTTTAAAATATGAAGATATAAGAAGTACAACCAAACTATTAAATTCAAGACACGAGCTTCTGACATGTAATCATAAACGTTGGTTTAAATTTAATAAATATAAACCACCTTAAATCATTAAAAATTACTCATTAGTAAAAATAGATTACAATTTTTTTTTTTTTTAATAAATTAAGTTAGACCAATTACCTCCCTTAGACCCGTAAAATAAATAATAAATAAAGTCAATAACACATGACAATTATCTCCCCTTAAAAACTTGCAAAATAAATATTCTCTCTATATATATTAACTGTAGCGTCTTTAAATCAAAATACGCTAACGGAAACAATTTACTGCACGAGCGTCACCCTTTTAAAATTCATCATTCAATAAAATAAAAAGCTATAGCAAACATCTAAATGACTACTTTAAACACAGTTCCTGATTTCAAAAAAAGAAAAACTAAAAGGTAACTATCTCTATATATTTTTAAATTAAATTTATTATGCAAATTCAAAAATATATATTTTTTCTACTCATTTCTATCTCTAACCTATATTAATTTTCTTATAAATTTTAAATCCAAACCTTTTATTTCAATTTTTTCAGATTCATCTGCCTTACTTTTAATGCTAGGTTTATTTTTGGTGTCTTTTAAATTCAATAAAAATCCTCCTAAATTTGCTGATGAGGAGACCGTGCTTACCAAAAAAACTATATATAATTGTTCTACATAACTTCATGTATACCACAAATAAAAAGCACGGATTTCCGAAACGATCGTACAGATAATTGACTTTGTTGTTGTTCCTTCTTATGAAACTGATTTTTAATTTAATTAAAATTTGATTTTTAAATTTAAAAAATATTTTTTAAATTTTTAAATTGTAAATCACATTACTTTATATATATATATATATATATATATATATATATATATATATATATATATATATGAATAAAATGAACCATAGCGGAAATTCAATCGACTAAAATAAGATGGAAAACGGGGTGAGGAAAAAAAAAAAAAAAAAAATTGGGGGAAGTTACATGTAACAAATGTACAATTTAGTAAAATAAATAAGTCGATTAAAAACAAGATCGTTAAAAAATACACCCGAAGCGCTTTTCGTTCAGACTAACTTTTCAAGGGTATAAGTCTGAAAATTATTTTTTTTTTTATTTTTTTTTTTTTAGAATATTTGGTAATGGAATGGAGTAAGAGCGGAGAGGAGTTAAAAAAAATAATAATAATTTACACCCTTCTCTCAAATTTACGATGGAGGTGGAAAAAGATAACTCCCCTTCCTTTCCTTGATGTGTTAGTTTCTAAACGTGGGCTTTCCTTTATGACATCTATTTATAGAAAACCCACTTTCACTGGTCTTTATCTACATCCTCTTACCGGCTGCAGATGTAGAGAGAGGTACAAATATAGCACTACCAGAGCCCAGTGAAACCTTACCACCTGGCACACATCTGTCCCGTTCGGAGTGGGTCACTCTGAATAGGGCAAGGGCAAAAGTTGCAAAAACTGGCGACAACCTCCTCATGTGGGGTTACTCTACAACTGCTGAATGCCCCTGTGGTGCCCAAGTTCAGACCATCGAGCACATTTTAACATCTTCCCCACTGGGGCCCAATTGCACAGACGAAGACCTCAGTGTTGGTAATGAAACCGCACGCCGCTGGTTGAAGAGATGGAGCGACAAGATATGAATGAATCTCAGTTGGGATTCCTTTGCACCCACAACCAGGAAACTTAATCTTATTAGAAACCTAACCCATCGGGCACTTATTTGTTCCCCACCTTTTATTGATGTGGAAATTGAGAACATTAAAAGGATTTTTATTATGAATGGATATCCACCTTCATTAGTTAACTTAGTTATTAATAAGAAAATTCAATCCTTTTCTGAGCTACCAAAATATGGTCCATATAGACTCCTGGTATACCTTAAGTTACCCTGGATTGGACCTGAAGGTCAACTTATTGGCGATAAGATTTCCTCTCTGGTGTCTTCTAATTTTGGTGCTCTATCCCTCCGCATTGCTTTTTCCACAAAAACCGCCTTTCCCTCATTTCGTAAGGATGTCTTGCCTATCTTTCAAACAAGCAACATTATTTATAAATTTCAATGTCGGTGTGGTGCCATCTATATAGGCAAGACGACCCAGCGTCTTTAGGTCAGAATCGTCCAACATGTTCCCCGCTTCATCCGAGACCATCAACCTACCACCAGAAAGTCTCAATTGATAGAATCGTCCATCGGCCAACACTTGGTCGATAAAAAGGAGCGCAGTCTTGCTTTCTCGCCAGTGTTTTTCTGTTTTGTACCGAGGACGTACAAAATTCCACCTATCTGTCCTCGAAGCAATTGCCATCATTTCCAGCCCCCCCCCCCTACTTTGTGCAAGCAAAGAAACCTCCGGCTTCAATTAGAATTATTTGGGTAGTCAGTTTTTTTTTGTTTTTTTGTTTTTTTAACTCCTCTCTGCTCTTACTCCATTCCATTACCAAATATTCTAAAAAAAAAAAAAATAATAATTTTCAGACATACCCTTGAAAAGTTAGTCTGAACAAAAAGCGCTTCGGGTGTATTTTAACGATCTTGTTTTTAATCGACTTATTTATTTTACTAAATTGTACATTTGTTACATGTAACTTCCCCCAATTTTTTTTTTTTTTTTTTTTCCTCACCCCGTTTTCCATCTTATTTTAGTCGATTGAATTTCCGCTATGGTTCACTTTTTTATAATTATCCTAAAATTTTGCCAATCGAATAAAGTTATATATATATATATATATATATATATATATATATATATATATATATATATATATATATATTCTAAAGAAGTTTTGAATAAAAAGAATGCAGTTTAAATTCCCGGATGGAAAAAATATATTAACTTTAACCTATCGCAGACTTTGCACCTACATAATCCGACTTTTAAAATGCTTATAATGACCAAAGAGAATTCATTTATATAAGGAAGAAAAAAAAGAAAAAAGCCTTTACTAAAATTGTTAAATAGACTTAGCATTTGCATAAGCCGATTTCGCAAAAGTATTCAATTTTAAAACAGAATTTAACTACATAAGGATGAAAAGAGAAAACCTTAACTAAAATTTTGTAAATAGAAAACGGGGATCATAAGCTGCTTACCATGAAGCTGTTTCGGAGATTTAAAATACATAAATATGTTTAATACATGGCTCTCCAGTGGATAATACCACTTCCCCAATAAAAAAAAATAATGTAAAATAATACGGTTACTATTTTTACTAATATATGAAAAATATAGATAAATAAAATATAAAAGGATAAACTATTAATAAGTTTCAGATTACAAGATCCGTTCTGCGACATGTTAACTAGCATATAAATGATATGAGAATAAAAATGCATAAAAGCTTAAGTACCTTAGGTACCAGAAAGGCAAATAGATAAGAGGAAGGAAACCTAGCCATACATATCTAAAAAGCCAATATATAGTCTAAAGAAGCTTTGAATAAAAAAACTGCAAAAATAAAAATAAAGAATGCAGTTTAGATTTTTTTTTTTTTTTTTACATAGGCATCACCACTTATCAAGGCCGATAGGCCACTCAAGGGTTAAAGAGTGTAGAGTAGTCAAAAGGACAATATAGTAATCAATAGTAATGGAAGTTCGGTAAATTTGTTAACTTAAGTGGAACGGCTCATCAAAAACTTGTTCACGTTGGACTTGAAGACAACCATATTATAGACAGCTGGAAAGCAGGAAAACGGAAGACAATTCCACAGGCGTGCAGTTCTAAGAAAGAAGCTTTGATCATAGAATCTATGTTTAGGTTTAGGCACAGATAAAGAGTGGGGAAAATTATTGATAATGTTTTCAGCTAGTCTAGTGTTTCTTGTGAAAGTTTGGCGAGGGGGGACCATAGATTGAAGCTCAGTCGAACACTTTCCATGAAAATAACGATAAAGCAGAGACAAACTCGCAATATCTCTTCTGAGAGATAGAGGTTGCAAGGAAGAGAAAAGGACATCTCCCACCAGGCCACGAAGTCTATTTTGAACCCTATCAAGGCAGGACAAGTTTTTTCTAGCAGCTCCTGCCCATATGTGGCAACAGTATTCCATCCTTGGACGTATCTGGCTCTTATATAGATAGAGAATTGCATCAGCAGTGAGATATCTACTGGATCGATAGAAGGATCCGACCATTTTTCCAGCGGCCTTGGCAACAGATTTGATGTACGTATTCCATTTAAGATCAGGAGTAAAGGTCAAGCCAAGAAGCCTGTCAAAACTTGAGGCTTCCCCAAGACGAGAGCCATTCATTTTAATTGATGCCAGATGGGAATCAGAACGTTGATGATGTAAAGATAGAAGCTTGGTTTTAGATGCATTAAAAGTAACCAGCCACTCCTTTCCCCATTGTTCAACGTGATCAAGATCAGAGGAGAGAGAATCGGAGAGAACTTGGTCGTTTACTGTCTTAGATATGCTACCATAGATGGTAGTGTCGTCAGCAAAAATGTCTACGAATGATGTAAGGATGTGATTTGGAAGGTCATTAATGTAGATCAGGAAAAGAGTTGGGCCCAGGATGGACCCCTGAGGGACTCCAGCATTTATACTGTGAGCTTCTGATTTTTGCCCATCAACTACTACTCTTATGAACCTATCAGAGAGAAATGATTTAATAATTGAGAAGACATTTCCAGCTATACCATAGCTGGAGATCTTGTGAAGTAAACCTTTATGCCATACCCTATCAAAGGCCTTTGATATGTCAAGAGCAATTGCCTCTGTCGAGAGATTCACTAATCCTATGAGATATAACTGTAAGCACATCTGCTGTAGATCTAGCAGAATGGAAACCATATTGTGTGTCACTAAGAAGGTTATTTTTGCTGAGATGGTTGATTACTTCTCTATTTAACACAGATTCCAGCAACTTACTCATGACGCACAGGAGACTTATTGGCCTGTACTGAGAAGGGGATGAACGATCACCTGAATTCTTAAATACAGGGCATACTGATGAGATTTTCCAGAGTGATGGGAATCAGTTCTCCTTAAGACAACGTTTAAACAGTTTTGTAAGTATGGGTGCTAGTTCTGATTGAAGTTTTTTGAGTACTATAATTGGAATACCGTCAGGGCCAGTTGCTTTACAGTGGAAAAAGTGATTTCTGTGCGCAATAGCAGCAGCACATTCTGGAGAAATCCATGGCTGGCTGTTAGGTTTTTGCTGGAACTTTTTCGAGGGTATGAAATTGTCTATACCTACAATTAACCATTCGGTCAGGTCTGATACTATAGAGGACACATCCTTTTTAAACATGGAACGCAGAGAAAGATCTGATATAAATGTATGGAAACTATCCCAGTCAGCCATAGTGTATCGATATACTGTACGATGGAAAGGTACGTCTGGGGACTTATTACATTTCATTTTTATCTTAATTGATACAACTGAGTGGTCGGAAGATCCAAGAGGAGACAGAACGGAAACTGAACATAGTTCAGGGCAAGTTATGAGAAAAAGGTCTAGGAGACTTGCATACTGGCTGTCATTGTCGGGCACACGGGTGGGTTCGTGAACAATCTGAGTGAAGTCATAAGCAATGGAGAAATCATGACAGAATCTCCTCTCATCATCGGTCTTGTTTGAGTGGGTCAACCATTCCACATTGTGAACATTGAAGTCTCCACATACGTGAATGTTAGCTGAAGGATATGCTGATAGAACTTGGTCAATTTTCTCAGATATGCTTTTAAAGATAGTAACTCCGCTGTTATGGGGGCGATAGAGAGTAAATATAAATGCCGTAGTGTGAGCTAGTGCTACTCGGAAGCACATATAGGGTAAGTTAGGATCTTCTCTGGAGATGTCCCTACCACATGAAAAGCCATCTTTTATATAGGCACATATTCCATGCCCATGGCGATCTTGGGGGTCAGATTTGGAAATTAGGTTAGAGTATCCTTTAATTACGAACTCATTTAGGGAAATAGTCTGTCCAATTCCAGTTTCACTTAAAAATAAAAGGTCTGGTTTAGTCTCCTGTAATTGGGCTTCAACCTCTGGAAGGTTAGAACGTAGACCCCTGATGTTGGAGAAGGAGACATGGTAGTGGGGGTCTACGTTGGGAGTTTCAGATCCGGGTTTAATCGTGTACTTTTTATTGAAACTTGTCATGATGGAATTTTGGAGTTTGTGGACTAGGTCGTCAGACTTGCTTAGAGCAGGACAGAGAGGGGAAACAAAGAGAGAAAAGTAACGAAGAATTTTTTTTTTTTTTTTGTAGCACATGATAAGGTAAAGCCGTAACAATTACCCACTAGTATGGCATCGAGAGGCCCCACCAGAGACTGCTGCATGGTCCAGAATCCATTCACCAAATGGCAATACAGCAGCCCCAGTACTTTGCACTTGCTGTTAGGACAGCCTCCTTAGTGGTTAATCCAAGGTTCGGGTCCCTGACTATCAGGTGGATAATGTCAGCCCAGATAAAACATTTACCTCCAGCACCCTTACTAGTGACATGGCTACAAGGATAGACATAGAACAGAAAATTTCCGCCATCTCTGTCAACTGTTCACGCAAAATACTGCCAACCTAGAATACAGCTTTTTCTTCTCCCTTTGTCAGAAAAATCACTCATTAAAAAATGAGGACTGAGTGACAAATAAAGAGAAGCGAGAGTAACGGGAGCTGCCGACAACGCTTCCACAAAACGTTCTCTACTCTCCTATAAAAAAAAAAAAAAAATCTATTAAGTATTGTACTTAATAAAAGTCCAACTGGCGTGCTTTTTAAAGGGAATGTATTGTGATAGATTCACCTCTCACGAATTAACAATGAATACAATTTCCTAATCTGTTCATGCAATCAACATGGTAGATATAATAAACATTTATGACGAGAAAACACTATCATTAAATAAAACAATCAGGAGATAAAAATATAAATTAAGTACTGAAATAGAATGTAGTTATTAATATTAGAAATTAAACATAAAAATTAAAATACACTTATCTCGAACACGCATTCGTCTCCAGAGTGCAAACTGATTTGAAAAGACTTTTAGCTTTAATATCAGCGTCCCAAAAGACTTATTATTTATTTATTTTTTTTTAATTAACCGTTAAAACAAAAAACGTGATCGCTTTCTGAATTTTTGTGAGTGACGTTTAAGAAATTGCGATATAAGAGAACAGCGAGGGGGGTAGTCTTCTGAAATTCAACTAGTGCCGTTATAAGTAAATTCAACATAAAATGAAAAAAACAGAAATTGAGGGGGGGGGGGGTCTGAAAGAAATATAAAATGGTTGAGTATGCTATCCTTAAGATCAACTTGGTAGATGTAATAAACATTTATGATGAGAAAACGCTATCATTAAATAAAACAATCAGGAGATAAAAATATAAATTAAGTACTGAAATAGAATGCAGTTATTAATATTAGAAATTAAACATAAAAATTAAAATACACTTATCTCAAACACGCATTCCCGATGGAAAAAAATATATTAACTTTAACCTATCGCAGACTTAGCATCTACATAATCCGACTTTTAAAATGTTATATGTATATATACATATATATATATGTATGTCAGGTCACGTCCGGTCACGTAATGTGCTATATGTCAGGTCACGTAATGTGCTACTGGTACCATGTAACCCAGTACTACCTGCTGCATGGTCGGGTAACCAGCAACTAAACTGATTCTCCCACTAGCTTGCCTGGTGAGGAGGGTGGCTAGTCTCCCAGAAGGATCAAAAACAAGACCTTACAAAGGGCGGATGAACCCTCCTAGGGTCAACGGCCAACTAGCTCCACATGCACTTATATGCATGTATATATATGTGTATGCGTGTGTATGTGTATGTGTGTATATATATATGTACATATATATATATATATATATATATATAGCGCGGAGTTTAAAATCCCAGGTTGGTGTCTGGCGTGCAATATCTCACTTCATGGGCAGATAGTGGCTCTTAAGTCTGGTTGACAGTCTACCTAAGTGATGGAAAACTCTATTAAAAAGCCTGAGATGCAGCTGTTCATTAGTTCCGTGGCATATTTTGCACCAACTGATGTTATCGGCTGTTTCAAAAAGTGTGAATGGTTCTACACAAGCCTAATTTACCACTTAAATCAAATCATTATCTCATTCTGCTTTCTTTCAACATCCAAAAAGGTGAGCAAAAAGTTCCATCAGGCGAAGTCCACTGGCAATGGGGTACTGGTGATGGAGGCAGGTGGGGGATACCACTGGAGGCCTTTAGTCGGTACTCTGCACAGTTGGCGGCGTAGTAACTGATGGCCATTCTTGTATAAAAATTTGTGAACAATTGCACAGTTTGTGTCCTCTACTATGTGGCAAAGCAGATCTTTTCTAGTTGTAGCACTGCTTTCCCTAGACAGGGAGGTGGCGATAAAAGGAGCCCTAAAAAAAGCTTGTTCACACAAAAGCTTGTCATCTTGCTACCGTTGACTGGCTATCCAATTGTGCAGTCAAAACAGAAACTCCATTTGAAATACAAAGCATGCGTTCAATTTTGGAACGTGGAATGTAAGAACATTGCTTGATAGTGATGATTCTTTTGAGAGGAAGATGGCGCTAGTTGCAAAAGTACTGAAACAATACAGCATTGACATTGCTGCCTTGTCTAAGACACATCTTTTGGGATCAGGTGAATTGAAAGAAATTGGCGAAGGTTACACGTTCTTTTGGTCAGGTTGGAAAGAGGGGGAGAGGCATAGTTCCGGTGTTGGCTTTGCAATAAAATCAAATATTGCTGACTCTCTGGAGGCTCTTCCTCAAGGCGGTGACGATCGTTTAATGACCCTTAGAATGGGACCAACTCTAAATGCAAAAGAGGTAGAAGCCACAAACTTCTACGAAAAGCTTGGTGACATAGTAAGAAATGTAAGCTTTCATGACAAGATCTTACTGATGGGAGATTTCAATGCCCAGTTAGGCTCGGACAGGGAGACATGGGGAAATGTGATTGGGGCTCATGGTATGGGGAAAATAAATGACAATGGAATTCGCTTGTTGTCATTTTGTAGTGAACATGGGCTCTTCATTACAAATACTATATTTCAGCAACCAAATCGTTGTAAAAGCACATGGATGCACCCAAGGTCCAAGCATTGGCATCTTATTGACTTTGTTATAATCCGGAAAAGAAACAGGAGAGATATTCCTTTGAGTCGTTCATTTCATGACTCATGTTGGCTGTCGGATCACACCCTGATTCGATGCAAGACATCACTGAAACTACGACCTAAGGGCAGAAGGCATACAATTAAGATGCCAAAGCCATTGAGTATGAAAGAACTGAACACTGAAAAGAAAGAAGAATTATCTTCTAAGTTAGATGCAAAGTTAAACGAAATTGTGATAAACAATGATATTGAAGAGTCCTGGAAGAAATTGCGGGATGCCATCTATGAATGTTCAAGCGAAGTACTAGGACTTTCCAAGAGGAAGCATCAGTATTGGTTTGACAAAAATGACATTGAAATTCAGGGTATTTTAGACTGGATGCACTCTTTGCACAGGGCCTGGATATCAGACAAGAATTCTGCAGTGAGGAGGTCGGCTTATCTCAGTGTCAGGAGGGATGTTCAGGCCGATTGAGGAAAATGAAAGAAGATTGGTGGTCTGTAAAAGCCTCTGAGCTCCAGGCTGCTTTTGATAGGAAAGATGCGAGGGTATTTTATGAGGGTCTGAAAGAAGTTTTTGGACCACAACAATGTGGTACTTCACCCGTTATGGGGGCAGATGGTACAACCTTGTTGACTGATAAGAATGACATTCTTAACCGCTGGAAGGACCATTTTGAAGGAGTGCTGAATTCTTCTTCTGATGTTTACGATGATGTTTTGAGTTCTATGTCTGCAAGAATCCAAATACCAGAACTAGATGTGATTCCTAATTTTTCTGAAGTTCTCGCAGCTGTAAAACAAATGCTACTGAGAAAGTGTGCAGGTGATGATGGTATACCGGCTGAAATATTCAAGTTTGGGGGGAACACACTTTTGAAAAAACTTTTGGAGTTATTCATCAAGATCTGGGAAAGCGGTTCTGTACCTCAAGATTTCAGGAACTCATCAATAATCCATCTCTTCAAGAATAAAGGAAAGCGCATTGATTGTGATAACTACCGTGGAATATCACTGCTCTCTGTGGCTGGAAAAGTACTAGCCAGGGTCATTTTGAACAGGATAATCATTCATCTAGTAGACAAAATTTATCCTGAGATGCAATGTGGTTTTAGATCTGGAAGGGGAACCATCGACATGATCTACTATTTACGCCAAGTTGCAGAGAAGGTACGTGAGAAAAATCAGGATCTGTTTGTCGTTTTTATCGACCTGACCAAGGCGTTTGACTCTGTCAACAGAGTTACACTTTGGAAGGTTTTGAATAAAGTTGGAATCTCTGAAAAAATGTTAAATGTAATCATATCTTTTCACGAGAATATGGAGGCACGTGTAAGAGCAGACGGAAAGTTCTGAGTCATTCAAGGTAACAACCGGTACGAAACAGGGTTGCGTTATGGCACCTGTGCTCTTTGCCATCTTCTTTTCAATCATGCTCGAGCATGCTTTTAAAGATTACACGCAAAGTGTCCATTTTGAGTTTAAAACTACCGGGGCTATTTTTAATCATCAAAGATTCAAAGCTAAAACACTAACAAGAAGCAAAATGGTTTGTGACGTTCTTTTTGCTGCACTCGTGGCCACTTCATTTGAAGAAGCACAAGAATTAGTTGACAAGTTTTCCAATGCCGCAAAAGCATTTGGTTTGACGATTAGTATTAAAAAGACAGAAGTTATCTACCAACCAAAGCCCACCCCGTTGCAGCAAGGTGGTGTGAATATTCCGAGATCAGAATATGTGGAACCGCCTCAGAAAATCTTAGTGAATAGACAGCCTCTAAAGTATGTTAAATCCTTTGCATATCTCGGAAGTAACGTGAATTCGTCAGCATCACTTGATGATGAGATATTGAGCAGAATTTCAAAGGCGACTGATGCCTTCGGCAAACTGCGGTCAAGAGTATGGAATGAAAGAGGTTTGACTCTAAAGACCAAAATCTCAGTTTATCGTGCAGTGATTGTTTTGATACTCCTGTATGGAACGGAAGTCTGAACCCCATACCGTAGACCGATTGCACAACTGGATACATTCCATAAGCGTTGCCTTCGCAGTATATATGGATTAACATGAAAAGACAAGGCCCCTAACTTGAGATTGTTTGCTAGGTGCGACATTTTAAGTATTGAGGCCTTCCTGATGAAGTCTCAGCTTCGGTGGGCTGGTCACCTTGTTCGCATGGATGAAAACCGTCTTCCTAAGCAACTAGCATACAGTCAATTGAAAGAGGGTAACCGAAATGTGGGTCGTCCATTTCTGAGGTACAGGGATAAGCTGAAAGACAATCTTAAGCACGCAGGCCTGAACCCAAAAACCTTTGAAGAAGATGCTGTGGATAGAAAATTGTGGAGGGAAAAATGTTTTGCGAGCATTAACACATACGTTGACACATGGCTATCGAATCAAACAAATCTTCATAGAGCAAGAGTAGGAACAGCACCTTCCCAGCCTGTGTCCTGCAAGTCATGTGGCTTGGTTTGTGGGAACAGAGCTGGCCTCGTGTCACACAGTTGGCACAAGCATTGAAGGCAGAGTGAAACAGAGTGAATTTTTTTGGTCCTCATGCGTCGAACACGAGGGGAGAGTCCATTATATGCATGACATTAATAAAAAAATATATGTATACATAAATACATTAAAAAAGATAGATAAATCTACTCACAGAGATAACTACACTGTAGACACTTGCTACCATATCATTTTGCCTAGATTGTAACGTAACCTTCACGGGTCAACTCTCTTTGTAGATTTTCATGTTTCTCTATCTTGTATTGATGTTGTTTTCTACCCGGCTCTTATAAGGTATTGTAAATCCAATCAAGATGAGTCTTTTCTTTGTTATGGCTTTTTCACGTATTGGCCACATTTGCTGACGCGAGGCTTAGATATCTGAATTGCATTTGAATGAACTGCTCAATACAATAAAAAAAACGTTTAATGATTTTGCATTTCCTGTAAAATGAGCAACGACTTTGCGCACATGATGTTTAAATTTTAAAGGTTGCATCTAACAAGTTCATTAGGTTAAGACGCGCTCATATCAAAAAGAATAGAAAAACAAAAAAAAAGAAAAAGAAGAAAATAAAAAAGAAGAAAAGAAAGAAAATAAATAAATAAAAATAAAACTAGTATAAATAAATTAAACAAAAAAAAATGAAAATTATTAAATAAATGAATAAATAAATCTCAGAGATAACTGCACTGTGAACACTTGTTACCACTCATGTGGTATTTCTTTTAACCCAGAGCCACAAAGCACATTGTTCGGTTACCTCTATGAGGCATTTACTAGCTGCGCTTCTTTTTTGGCCTTTAATTCCAAGCTGTCCTAAAAGTTGATATAAAGAGCCTGAAATGAAACCCCTTGCTCCAATCTCACAGCTTGAAGGATTGTAACATAACCTTCACAGGTCAGCTCTCTTTTTAGGCCTTCATATTTCTCGATTTTGTATTGATATTGTTTTTCTACCCAGCTCTCAGTTTTCTGCAACTATTTTAAAGATAATTAGTTAAGTCTCAAGATATTGAATTAAATAAAAAAAAAAAACACCTTATTTGTACAAAAAATTAGCTTAATTAGCCCCCAGAGGCAAGAAATTCTGGCTTTTCATAATCAAAACAAACTATAAATCGTCTAGCATGAGTTCTTTGGAAGCCCAAAATGTCAGAAAATCAAAAGGCTATCTGAAAATGATGTCAGGTGGATGAAGGGAGGGAACGGGTGCAAAACTGACTGGTTTTTTTTTTCTCCAGCCGTGCATTCATATGTTCTAAGTATGGGCAATAATGGCAGAAATCTAATAGTTTTAAAAGCCAGTTTATAGGCAGCTCCAAAGTTATATGTAGAAACACCAACGTTTTACACAATACCGGCAATGTCATCATTTGGTGTGTACATTATTTTCTGTGTCTATTCTACGGATGCTCAATGGCGCTATAATGGTTAATCGTTTATTTTTTTTTGCTATTGGATTTTCATATAAACATTTATATTATATTGATTTAGAAAAATTAATAATCTTTACAATTATATAAATGCAACTTTATCTGTGTGTGTGAGTTCGTTCCTTATAGACTCAAAATGGCTGAACAGATTTTTTAAAAATTTACAGAACTTTAGTGTATAAGTCTGGGAGTAATCTTAGTAAAGTTTTGTCTCAGAATAGCCCCGATAAGTGAAACCGTTATTTTAATCTATTTATCATTTTTTCCATGTCATCCCTTAGCAACAATAATAGAACAATTCTACTGTGGTTAAGTTGATAGCGTGTTTTATTTTTGCATGACATAGTCTGTAGGTCCAAACTCCGCATATAAATTTCTTAATTTTTTTTTTCGTTAACTGCAAAGAATTTTATAAGACTTCAAAATTTACGTATTTTATTTTTTAATTTTTTTTTTTTTTTTGCATGACGTGGTCTGTAGGTTCAAACCTGCACATAAATTTCTTAATATTTTTTTTCTGTTAACTGGAAAGAAGTTTATATAAAATAATTTTATAAAAAAAAACATAGGTTCTCTGGAGTGCAATGTAGAATAACATATATTTTGGACTAAGTTACTGCATGGAGACATATGAAGCTTCCTCCAGGACGATTTCACAGATTTCGATGACAATAAAAATATAGGAGTGTGAAATATTCGTTGATCATCATTCCATCCCGAGCAACGTCAGGTCTAGATAAGTACAGATTACTTTTTAATGCATCACAATGACCAAAGGTTCATTGGGTACCTGGATAATAGAAGAAATCTAAGGGCATGTTATTCACGTGTAGTGAAGATATACAGAGTAACACCGCATGCATTACAACAAAATGAATAATAATCCTCTAGGGCCCCAACACCCACCCCCCACCCAAGTTAATAATCCTCTAGGGCCCCCCTCCCCCAAGTCTTTGATACTGCAAGTGGTGAAGACTCGATTGAGAAAAAAGTACACAAACATAACTGGTACAAATTTACAGTCATTGTCCAGTGTGTGAGACTATCACGGCTGTCACGCACTTGAACCTACATTTGAATATATCTTGAAGTCAATTTGGCTCTTAATCAGAAAAGCAGCTGCCAACAATTGGAACCATGTAGGAATAAGTCGAGCAAATATGCATTGATACGTTCATCTGTGTTCATCTCTAAAGTTCTGATATGCATTTGTAATTAGCTTAGATGGTAGTGAACATCACTAGAAAGCCAAATGTTCAAGCTTCAACTCCAGCCGATGGCACCCTAAAATTTTGAAATCACTACTCAAGTTTAAGTTTGTCTTGAAAAGTTACATGATCGGGTCCCACTGTCGAGGATGCAGGGGTTGAAGTTCTTGGTGACCAGCCTTGTTGTGGGGGAGTAATCTGGCCAAGGAACGAGGGAGTTTCTTAGGGGTTTCCTTCTCCAATGTAGTGCCCTGTTCCATGGGAATATCCGATGATGTCACTGGAGATCAGGGGGAGATGACCCTCATTATGTGGCTGAGTGGGTCTTGGGGTTGTGACATGCTGTGGGGATAAGCCAGCAGGAAGTGCCTTGTGAAGCTGGCATGGGTTTATGTTGGGAAGCAGGGCTAGCCAGATTTGGGTAGAGAGAGGGCCAGGAGATGAGATGATTGGACCCCTTTCCACTAATGGCATATACTGACAAAGGAACTGCCTGTTTCTGAGTGTGACACATTCAAAACCATCAACTCGTATCACATACTGATGGAATTGACGAACTTCAATCACAACCCCAGTTTTGTCCCATTTGTTTGGGTATGGCCCCACTTGATTTTTAATTCGGATGGTGTCCCCAACTTTAAGAGGGGGGGGCAGGTTGACTGTGTGCTCCGACATCTTTTTCGGATCAAGCATGTGTATGTTGCGCAAGGCCTCTTCCCTGGCTCGTAGAATCTCTTGCCATGTGGGATGCGTTTGTATTTGCCAGGGTGTATTGGGATGAAATCCCTGATAGAGCGACCAAAGAGGCACATAGCAGGAGAGAGGGAAGTATCACGATCTGGTGTGTTGAAACATGGCCCTTTGGAAGGTGTCAGTATCCAATGATCCGATGCATTTGTATTGTTTAGTAACATCCGTTTCACAGTTTACCTTCAATCTCGGCACTTAAATTACTGTGGAGGAATGCTACTGATGACTGCCTATGGCTCACTCTCCAAGAATTTAGGAAGTACTTAGTTTTTGAGGTGGTGAATTCTGGGTCATTGCTATCCCATAGGTGGCAAATGTTCTGCACAAAGTCCTAAGTCCGTCTGCTCCATCAGACGTTTTTTCTGCAATTGGTCAGTTGCTGTAGCAGTCCACAATAACAAGATAATCATGGCAGTAATATGTGAAGTAGTCAGCAACTATAGCTTGAAAGGAGTAGACTGGCTGGATTGGTGGAGTTGGTGGCATGCATGGTTGAGAAGTGGCCATATGATTGCACTTAGAGCACATCTCTAGCATGTTGCAAATGGCAAGGTTCATGCCTGGCCAGGAGGATGATTCAGCCCTGGAATACATTTGGATAACACCTTGATGGGCCGTGTAGAGAGACTTCAAAACTTTGGGCTGGAGGGATTTTGGGATGACTATGCAGTCGTGGTATAGTACCACACCGTTGAAGCTGCTTAGATGATCATGGTATTGGTAGAATGGTCGGATATCAGGTAGGAGATCTTGTTTAGCTGGGAAGCCATTCTCCACCATGTTGAAAAGCAGCACCATGGATGGGTCACTGGCAGTAGCAGTGCAGATGTCATCCCACAATATTGATTCCAGGATGATACCATCATTGAAGTTATGGGAGCAGAACTTGTGGATCGTTGGTTGTTCTGCATAGCAGATGAACTTGAGGATAGACTGAGGCAGCTGAATGGTGTACAGAGCTGCTACTGAGTCATTGAGCAGTGGTAAGTGTTGAGCCATACTAACTAGGTGGCATGACAGAGTGTCACTGGCAGAGTGTCGGGCACCTGGAATGTGAGTGACCACAGGTCTTTTTTCTTTCAAATTGCGAACGCGCATGTTTGGTATGTTGTCCAGGTGCCTGTCACCAAAGACTTTGAGCAGTGGTTTATGGTCTACAGCTATGATGAGATTTGGGCACCCGATGATGAAATGTCTAGTTTTGTCCAAAACCCCCACTACTGCTAAAGCCTCGCCTTCAATGGGGGCATAGCGGGACTCAGCAGATGACATGAACCTACTTCCTACTAGGACAATCTTCCATACGTCTTTGCAGCAGAAGGATTTGTGAGGTACTGGGCAGAGACTGTTTTTGGAACAGCCAAAATCCTATGCTGTCTTAGCTCCAATCAGTTATCATGCAAGTTGGCCTGCATTTGTCAAAGATTTCCACACCATGTTGAATCTCATGGGTAATCAGGCTTTTTGCTTCTTCGAAGGTGTGTTGCATTTCCTTAGTCCAGTTGAATTTTACACTGGGTTTCAGGAAGTCTCTGAATGGTTTCATCTTCTCTGTCGATGCAAATATATACGAGGCTTGGTTCATGAGTCCAAAGAAGCTGCGTATGTCAGTGATATTTCTGGGTGGTGGGTAAATTTTTGATCGCTTCCACGAAGGACTCACATGGCCACACGGTTGTCTCCCCAATTTGAAAGCCAGCAAACTCTGTTTCCTTCTTGGCAAATCCAAACTTATCAGGGTTGCCTGTGATGCCGTTGTGACCACACAGATCCAACCAATTGACAGCTTGGAAGAAGCTTCTCTCAATGCCATTATCACTCTGATTTGTTTGTGTCCACAAGAGAATGTCATCGATGATTTTTGTTTTGTCTGGGTCATCCATGATTATTTCATTATTATGCATTGCCTGAAGCTATGTACTTGTGGGGCCACACAATATCTGTATCTACCCCATGGGGTGATGAATGTTGTGTAGTGGCGATTCTCCTCATGGAGGGGAATGCTGTGGTAACCATTCCACGCATCAAAAACTGTCTTGTGTGGAGGAATGGAGCAGATCTGGTGGAATGGGGATTGGGTGTGATGTGTTTCTCGGGTGGCATATTGGTTGAGCGGTTGGAAGTCTACCATGCATCATGAGTTATAGTTTATTTGGATGATGGATTAGTCCATTTGGAGGGTGCCTCCCCCCCAAGCTGATTTCTCCAGATGTAAAATCAGTATCTTTTCTTTTAGGAGCAGACCAGCAAGGGGTCTGTGTGCTTCCTTTTTCTGCCGGAGCATCTTGGTTCTGACATGCTTTTTGGAAGTTCCACGTCAAAACATTTGTATTACTGTATCAATTTCCTCTCTGCCTTCCTGTGGGGGTTCTCCTTGATCCTTGGAGATGTGTTTTCTTATTTGGTTCAGGTGCCTCTTATGTTAAAATTTTGGGCCCTGAATGATGTATGTAACATGGCCAACTCTTTGTAAGATCGTGCCCTGTTCCCAAAAGGAAACGTTATTCTTACAATGTTTAAAATATACTTAATCCCCGCAGTTAAACCGTTTTGTTGGCATTGTACAGGTTCTGTATTGCATTATATGTTTCAGCAGCAGTTTATCAAATACTGATTTTATTCTGCTGGAGGGCCTTTTCTGTCGGTGTGCCACACGCCTTTTTTAATGCCCTTTTTAGCGTGTCGATGAAGCGTTCGGCCTGGCTGTTACTTCTGAGGTGGTACTGGGGGGGTCATAATATGCTTAACTTGGTACATCTCGCAGAATTCTCTAAACTCTGCCGAGGTGAACTGGGTAGCGTTGTCGCTGACCAGACAATTCACAACCCCAAAACGAGCAAACAACTCTAATAAAAAGTTTTTCGTTGCTATGGTTGGTTTTTCGCATCTCAGGACCTCTAGCCATTTCGAGTAGCTGTCTACTACTATCAGGGGGAAAAAAATCCTCTACTAGTATCGCATTAGTCAATGTGGATCCTAAACCATGTTGTTCAGCTTTAGGCCAAGGTTTATGTGTTATAGGTGGTGCCTTGGCAGCCAAAGCACGTATTCACCATATTGGTAATGTGTTGGTCCATCACTGGTCAGTAAATGAAACTTCTCATCAGACTTTTCATCTCATGTGAAAATCCTTGAGAACTCTTTTTTGAGGTGTTTTGGGAATTACAACCCTTTCACCATACCATTCGCATTTCATTGCAAACAGAAAAAATGTCTGAAACGGTATCATCCAGTGTTCTGCTTAGTGGGTGGAGGAAATTGTCATTCATGGATTCTGCCTTAATTTCCTGAAGTGTGACCAGAGTTCGCGGATAATATTATTAATCATGGTTTTCAATTCACTATTAATATATAGTGCCACGATTACTGAGTCTTCCAGAGGTTCCATTTTGGCAAGAATTAGTCTCGACAGACCGTCTCCATATGCCAGTTGTTTTGAGGAGAGAAATTCTATTGTAAAATTATAATTTAGAAGTTCCCCATCTTAATAGTCGGTTCACCGATAATGTGGGTGTAAACATAATACCGAGTTATGTACGCTTGACCCGAACTCTCCAGGAAGGAGAGAGAAAAACAGACTGTCATAGCAGACACAATAAAAGGTACACATGTACGTCACTTATTGAGATTAACTACCCTGTCTTGTTGCCTTTCCCTTATCAGTGAGGCCCTTCCTTCCTAACTATACATTGTATCAGAAGTCGGATAAAAACAAAAAATAACAAAACAAAGGAAAAATACAACAACCCATCCTAAATAAGAAACATGGAAATACGTATGAATAATGAAGGATGCACCCTCACCACGTAGTAAACTTTATTCGTTTCTTCGTTTTTTAATATCCACTTATTTAATATCCAGTCACTATACATATTCTATAAAATGTCTAACCCAAACGAAGCTTCATCAAAACACACAGAAATCGACCCAATTTCTTTCATGTTACAAATGCAACCAACAACAACTCGCCAAGCAAGAACAGATGACGAATCTCATGGCACACCTTCTGCCCACGGAGCAACACGCCCCCACCCCAGTGTCGCACCATTCATAGGTGAAACCCAAGTGACCAGTGATAGAACTTGACTTGTCAGACAACAAATGGGTAATTTTTAGAGTGCATAGCTTCGTTATAAAGAGATAATGCAACTTACCAATCCCACAGAAATCTGAAATGAGCTATGGTCTGCATGCAGTTCATCTGTCAACGAAATGTTGTTCAACTTCATTGGTCCAGATGCCCTGAATAATACCACAGATTATGGGACACCTCCCATCAGAGCAAAATTTTAGCAGAGATTACGTCCCTGCCAACTTTAAATGACTTAACTAGACGTCTGTTGACTCTGGAATCTACCGCCAGAGCATCAAATCACTGCTAGAATATATTAAATCTATCACAGTGAGAACCGTCCATCCTGAGGTATACCGTCAGCAATTCTTTGTAATGAAGCAAAGTGATGGGGAGACTATCACGTCCTTTATTTCCCAGTTGAAATCACAAACGATGCTCTGCGCTTTCAATTGTGGCAACCAGCAATGTGCAATGTCATTTTCCGAGGACACGATCAAATCTCAAATCATTGCCGGATTATGGGACACCTCCCACCAGAGCAAAATTTTTAGCAGAGATTATGTCCCTGCCAACTCTAAATGACTTAACTAGACGTCTCTTGACTCTGGAATCTACCGTCAGAGCATCAAATCACTTCCAACCAGCAGAGATCACACAAGTAGTCCAATTTAAATCTGCGTCATCAAAAAAGTTTCCACCACCAAATAAGATGAAACATAATGATGGCAAATGCAAAGGTTGTGGACATAAGACACACCAAAAGGACGAAGACAATGCCCCACTTGTGGCAAAGAGAACCACTTCTCAACTACATGCCATGGCACAGCATCATCAAATGCCATAATGAGAGACTACCCAAATGACAGCTCGGATGATTCAGACATACAAATATGAAATACCAATCCATCCGATTGCCCGCTTTGGCAGACACGGGAGCTCAGACAAGTACAGCTGGTGTGAACTTATTAAACAATCTTGGGTGCACTTCTGAACACCTGCTGTGCACTAGGCACCGGCTAATGATGATAACCTGCCCATCATGGGGGCCTTAATTGCCACGATGTCACTCGGTAAGGCAGCATGTTAAGAGGTGATATACATCAGCCCAAGGGTTAAGGGCCTGTATATATCATAAACGGCCCTGAAAAAAAACTAAAAATAATCAACGATGACTTTCCAGCACAACTTAGTAGTCTGATAGCCACAACGAAGATGGACCCCAAACAAACTGAGCAAGTGTTAGCCCCTTGCGGATGCCCATACAGATCACCATGCCCACCACTACCAGACAAGCTGGCATTTCCTGCCACACCTGATTATCGAGGAGAGATAGAAAACTGGATAAAATGCCACTTTGCCAGCAGTGCATTTAATACATGTACGCACCAGAAATTGCAGACCATGACTTCGTGGCTTAGTGGGGGATGCCCTTTTCTCTACCCTGCAACCTCTCTCCCACAGAAGAGACGTTGCGAGCCTATCCTTGTTTTATCGTTATTTCCATGGCAGGTGCTCATCTGAACTCCAATCTCTGGTTCCCCCTCGCCAATCTTTCACGAAAAATATCCGTCTAGCTGAATCCACTGTGAAAAATTTCCCCCACTCTATATCTGTGCCTAAATCAAAATGCGGATTCCATGAACAAAGCTTCTTTCTTAGAACTGCACACCTGTAGAACTCTGTTCCATCTGCCTGCTTCCCACCGGACTACAACTTGGATGTCTTCAAGTCCAATGTTAACAAATTCGTAATGAACCGCCCCCTTGAGTAAACACTTCATCAAATCTCCACACTAACGTAATGTACTTGCACTAACCCTTATCCCTGAGTATCTTCCGGGCCTTGATAAGTGGTGACCACTGTGTAAAAAAAAAAAAAAAAAAAAGAGAACCGCTTACTATCACATTCCTTGACAATCATCAACCTAAGGCTGTTCACAAACCAATCCCTGTCCCCTGTAACCAAGTTATGGGGTTGATATGCCGTTATAGAGAAAGAGCCAAAAGAACAAAAAAATAGGACGATCAAATGACTCTTTGGTTAGAACAGACAAAGGAAAAAGTATGTCAAGAGATACTTATTGTTGTAACGGTCAGAGTTTGGAGTGAGCTGGCTGTTTATTTTGAAACACAGAATTCGAGATGAAATGTCAGGCGGTTGTTTATTTTAGAAAACAAGGTTTGAAAGCTGATGACAGGCAAGTTTTCTTGTTGTAAACAAATACAAACTCGTGATGTTTAAAGGGCATTGATGGATATGTATATATTCCTCGAACACAGGAGAAGAGAGAAGGAGAAGAGAGAAGGAGAAGAGAGGAGGGGAGAAGAGAGAAAAAGAGAGAATTCGATTTTGGCGAATTCAGATGGTGTTAAAGTCGGGCAGAGATGGCTTTTGACTTAAAACATGTATCTCCAATGGCCGAAAAACTTATCTGAACTCGAGTCACAAGCTACCGTTTTAAAATAGCTACAGCCAACTTCCTTCAAACTCTGAAATATTATTAGACCATTATTATTGTGAATAAACCCAGATTAATTGTTTATTCGTGTGTGGAATCGTTTTTATTTCCTTTTTCACCACACTAAAATCCACGGCTCTCTTATCGGCGATGTTCGCCGGTAAGTGAGTACACAACGTCAGGTCCGGAGTATAAATTTAGACGACCAACTGATAATTCTGTTACTACCAATACCAGCAACATTAAAACGGCTAAGAATTATCACCGGCAGTGGTCACTGGAAGGACGAAAATAGTGAGCTGCAAACCGCCAGAGTCGGGTCGTTTTCAGGCTGCCGTAATTGGAGTGGAAGAGTTCTGAGGTCGACGATCGTCTCAACCGACCGGCTGAAGGGGGTGACATTTGGTGGCCGTTGACCAAGGATTATCGAAATCAGGAAGAAGGTGTGTTAGCTAACCAGGCAGACGGATTCAAAACCAAACAAAAAAAACAGGAGGTTTACTGTTTACAACAGGTGGGACCCCCCAACAAGCGAGTCAACAAAAGCAGCGCAGAACATCTCAGCGATCAGGTAGGAAACCACTTTATTTTCGTTCTTATCACTTTCTTTTGCTTGTCGGTATTCGTTTTTGGACTTCTTGTGGGCTTTTTCAAAGAGCGCTTATATTTTTTTTGTTTTGTCTATTGTTATTTAATACGTAATCCGCTAGGACTACTACCATGACCAATGAAAACGGTAGGTCTGTAGAGGAGTTAGGGCGTAGGATTGAAGAAGGGGGACGGCTAACCCCAAAACTTAACGTAACGGGATCCAAAGTCCCACTGTTCACAGGTTTGGCTGTGGAGTTGGGACCCTGGCTCAAAGCAATAAAGAAGAAAGGGCGCATCTATAACCTGTCGGATGCCGATATGATTTCACTGGCATACGACTATACCGAGGATGCTGCTTCAGAATGGATTGGAGAGTATTTGGATAAATACAAATCCCAAACCAACTGGAAGATGTTTGAAAATTACATCCAGTGGCACTTCGGCAGTCACTCGAGCCGAACGGAAGCAGCTCGAGCGCTGGTAGGTGCGAGGCAGAGGGGTGGCGAATCCATCGCTCACCTAGAGGGACGCATGAGCGTTCTCGCTAAGGTAACTTACCCAGATCAAGATCGGAGAAATGATCCGGCTACCCAGGCCCAGCTGGCAGAGTTCTTCATGGACGCTTTGAGCAATTCCCTGTTGCGTGAGGACGTGGCAAGGGCACAGCCTAACACGTTGGAGGAGGCCTTTGCACAGGCTCGAAGAGCTGAAGCCCTCCTCCTGAGATTAGGAAAATTAGAGGAGAACCAGACAGCCTGGTTGAAGGTCTGCTACGGATGCGGTCGACGAGGACACATCCGAGCAAAGTGCCCTGAGCTTCACCAGAGTGGGGAAGAAGAAGCCTCGAATCCAGAACACTGGGACTTAAGGGGAGGGGGGAGACACATACCCCATCCCAACTTTAAGAGGGGTCTAGTGTGCTTTGTTTGCCAGAAAGAAGGGCACAGGGCACATGAATGTAGGAATAGGGATAAAAAGAATCCACCCGGACCCAAATTAAAACTCACGTCCCCTAAGAAGATTCCAACAAGGAAATCTTTAAACTAGTTAGGGTTGCCCCAATAGCGAAAGGGCGGGTGACCCCTAGGAGAGATAAGAATGTCCGGAAAAGCATAGATGGGTCTTTAAAATTAAAATGCTACAATTGCGGAAAAGAGGGGCACTATAGTTACCAGTGCAGAGACGTGGTGCACTGTTTCAACTGTGGCCGCCCGAGACATCCAAAGAGGGCCTGCATGACCTAAGTGTTTTAAGTGCGGCAGTGAAGAACACTTAATTCAAAGTTGCAAGGCGAAAGAGTTCGTACGGTGTGACGAGTGTAAGGAAAGAGGGCACACAGCAACTAGCTGTCCACTAAGGAAGAAGGAGACATGCCAGGGGTTTGGGAAGAGCGGGCATTTGTGGGGCAGTTGTAGAAAGAGGAAAAGTAAGGTTAAGAATCCTTCGAATAAGGATAGAAATGGGATTAGGTTATGTCAAATATGGTCCGAAGATGACGAACTCACCTGCAACATTGAAATAGAGGGCAGAACGTTCAGAGCGTTGATAGACACCGGATCAGAAGTCTCAGTCATTAGTTCTTTAGAGTGGCAAAGACTAAGACTCCCCGCCGACCGATTTATGTCGACTAAAGTGAACGCGTTTCAGGCAGATGGGGGCAGATTTAGATTAGATTGGATGCTGGAAGTAAAGATAAAGGTGGGCGAGACTGAGACATCCCACACATTGTATGTAGCACCAAAAATGACCCACGACGTGATACTGGGAGGAGACTGGCTGAGAGAGAGGAAAGCTGTATTAAAATTCGACCCTCCAAAGTTAATCCTTGGGGAGGAAGAGATTATGTTAGGTAGCACGAGGCTCACTCAAGTGGATCTTGTGTCTCGTGAAGATTTAAAGATTCCACCTAGAACAGCGGTGACGAGCTGGGGTGAGATAGAAGGGGCTATAAAGGATAGCGAAGCCAATATTAGGGAGTGGAAAATGCCTAATATACAGACAGATAGACCTGTAAGGAAAGCCACCCTGATAGATCCGGAAGGAGATTGGGAAGATACGGATAGGTGGGCTGATGAGGTAGCGGATGAACAGGAGTTAGAGTTAGAATTTGAGGTAGAGAATACCGACTCGCTACCAGAGATAACAACTACGCCTCCAGATTCGGAAGGTTGGGAATCTGAAGATGATATTCCACTATCGGTACTGAGAGATAGAGAGGCTGGTAATGAGAATAGGGCTGAAGAATCAGAGAGCAATGCGATTCCGTCGACACAGCCCCCAGAGGTAATAGGCGATGTTAGGGGACCTAGACTTTTGCGAAGCAGTGTAAGATGACCTATCAATGTTATCTCTAAAATGGGGAAAGTTACAAATAGCGATGAAGAAGATAAGGAAGATGAAGAGGATGAAACTGATTCTTTCGTTAAGTTATTTATGGAACTGGAATTGAGTGACTAAAAATAAAATGGAACAAATAGTAAAGGAACGTTACTATGTGTATTTGTAGGATGCGGCGTCTAATAATGATGATGGCGGTGATGGTTGGATTGACAGTAGCATTACGCTACACACACAGTACGGTATTTAAGAAGACCAGCGAGGTAACGATTACTCATTCTAAGTGGATCCTGACGTTCGTCATTGATCTGAGAGCGTATCGGAAGGTTCAAATGGAACTAGAAGACGAAGTTAACTTAGCAGCGCACTTAAAGCTGCAGATGCAAAAAAATCAATCAAAACTTGGGATAAATTCTAATACAGCGTTATTTGTATCACTAAGAGGACGGTTAGATAAGATGAAACAAAGACTCCGATACATTGGAGGATATTTTAGGGATATTGGATTGCTAGCAGCAGATGGGACCCAAAAACGAGTTAGAAAGAGATCTATACTTCCTTTCGTAGGTAAAGCACTACACGTATTATTCGGAACCGTATCGGAGAGTGACACAGAAGTATTAGAAAGGCATATAAGCAGTTTAGAGGAAAATCAACAGAAGATAAAGCACGTCATAGAGGAAAGCTTATCAATAGTGAACGTTACTAGATACGAACTGACAGAATATAGACAAAGAATAAACTGGCTATCCCATACAGTCGTCAGCCTAAACGAAAGTTTGACTTTTATGGCTAGAAGAATAAGTATGGTAGAGGTTGTAACTAAGCAAATACTGGAACTGATGACAATGACAAACCAACTCGACTCATCAATTCAGTTATTGACAGTGGCAATGGAACATGTTAGGACACAATTAGATTTACTTTCATTAGCGCACATGTCACCGAGCATCATACCCCCCAAAGACTTAAAAACAATACTTGGGATGCTTCAGGCAGACTTGCCACATACTTTACACTTATCAGTAGATCCAAAGAACAGTCTATGGGAATATTATAAAACCCTGAGTTGTGCTACGATGTTACAAAATGATAAGATTTACGTAATGGTTGAGTTACCTTTATTGGATAGAAATAGCGACTTCGAAGTATTTAACGTAATTAATTTACCGATACCATTTCCTACTGATGTCACTGAGAGGAGAGCAGTAGCAAGGTACAAAGTTGAAACCGAAGGAATAGCTTTTAACCCAGCCCGAACCAAATTCATAGTGTTGTCACCTAGCGAAGCACTAGCGTGTAGCATGAATGCACTAAGAGTTTGTGCAGTAGAAAGTCCCATCTATGCAACTAACCGACACAAGTTATGCGTAGTTCAATTATTCCAAGGTAATGAGGAGGGGATCGATAAATATTGTGGAGCAGAGGTGTCGATTGATATACTAACCTCCCAAGCTATACATCTATCTGATGGTGTTTGGGCAGTTGCCTCAACTAGTGAACGGAAGTTGTCGAAAGTCTGTAAGGGACGGCAACAAGGGGAAATACTTATTCATCCACCTATGACCATTATAGATCTACCTATGAGTTGCGCAGCGTTTGGCCCAACTCTAGAGATCTTGCTGTCCTACAGATTTAAAGAGAAGTTTGAACTCAGAAATGACTTTCTGTCATTAACTAGAATACCGCGTGTAAATTAGTCAAAGGTATGGACACCTATCACTAAGGAATTTCCAAAGATAGAAGCTCGTGAAATTCCACCTCTTTTGAAACTGGACGGAAAGATCGATATGAGCGAGTTATTAGATGAGTTACGAGCGGTGAAGGATGGTAATGAACCAGAAAAATGGCGATGGGAAAAAGTAAGTAAATGGTTAAATCATACAATAATCATCTTGGTCGAGATAATGATAATAGCTTTTCTAGTGTATGGGAAAAGGAGAAGTTAGCTACATCAGTAGCCTCCTAAGGGCTGGAAAGGATGCTAATAAAATAGATAAGGACGAGAGTAACCCTCAATTAGAGCGCTTAAAAGGAAAAGTCCATTCGTTGTTTGAAATGAATAGGGATGAGCATGAAGTGAGGGACGCTACCGTGGTTTCTGATAAAAACACCAGACCTGATCAATCTGGTACAGAATCAAGACTACCAGTGAACCCCGCATCTAATACCCTACCAACGTTGGAGATACATATGTGAAGAAGCCAGATAACCAAGAAAGAGCCATGGAATGAAATCCGAGGAAAAATGGACTATTGACTAAATAGTTGCATGCATTGAAATGTGTATATGTATATATATATAAAAAAAAAAAGAAATTAATGAGGTTTATGGACAATCGTATGAACTGAAAGCAGATTTGAAAAACGCTAAACTCTAAAAGAGAACTTTTTGCATGTGCATGAATGATACAGTTTTTTTTCTTTAAGAACGAATCCAATTGATGAACTATTATAAATTGTAAAACCACAAAGAGCCATGGTATTAAGGGCCAGAAAGAAGAAGTGGGTTAGAAAAAATATTGAGTCCATTATTGTTTCTTTTAAATGGGGGAGATATGTAACCAAGTTATGGGGTTGATATGCCGTTATAGAGAAAGAGCCAAAAGAACAAAAAAATAGGACGATCAAATGACTCTTTGGTTAGAACAGACAAAGGAAAAAGTATGTCAAGAGATACTTATTGTTGTAACGGTCAGAGTTTGGAGTGAGCTGGCTGTTTATTTTGAAACACAGAATTCGAGATGAAATGTCAGGCGGTTGTTTATTTTAGAAAACAAGGTTTGAAAGCTGATGACAGGCAAGTTTTCTTGTTGTAAACAAATACAAACTCGTGATGTTTAAAGGGCATTGATGGATATGTATATATTCCTCGAACACAGGAGAAGAGAGAAGGAGAAGAGAGAAGGAGAAGAGAGGAGGGGAGAAGAGAGAAAAAGAGAGAATTCGATTTTGGCGAATTCAGATGGTGTTAAAGTCGGGCAGAGATGGCTTTTGACTTAAAACACGTATCTCCAATGGCCGAAAAACTTATCTGAACTCGAGTCACAAGCTACCGTTTTAAAATAGCTACAGCCAACTTCCTTCAAACTCTGAAATATTATTAGACCATTATTATTGTGAATAAACCCAGATTAATTGTTTATTCGTGTGTGGAATCGTTTTTATTTCCTTTTTCACCACACTAAAATCCACGGCTCTCTTATCGGCGATATTTGCCGGTAAGTGAGTACACAACGTCAGGTCCGGAGTATAAATTTAGACGACCAACTGATAATTCTGTCACTACCAATACCAGCAACATTAAAACGGCTAAGAATTATCACCGGCAGTGGTCACTGGAAGGACGAAAATAGTGAGCTGCAAACCGCCAGAGTCGGGTCGTTTTCAGGCTGCCGTAATTGGAGTGGAAGAGTTCTGAGGTCGACGATCGTCTCAACCGACTGGCTGAAGGGGGTGACACCCCCACCACTGGAAAGAGGCTGTCAAATCCCAGCTTGATGCAGATATAGCACTGAACATCATTGAACCAGTGCCAGCAGGGACACCAATGACATGATGTTCGAGAATGATCACAGTGCTCAAAAAAGGCAGCAGCCCACGTAGAACGGTCGACCTCCAAAATTTAAATGCAGCGACAAGATGAGAAACACACCACACACCCTCTCGATTCAATCTTGTCAACACAATACCCCCAGGAAAAAAGAAAACTATTCTGGATGCCTGGAACGGATATCACAGTGTTCCTCTGGCTGAGAAAGCACGGGATGCCACCACTTTCATAACAGAATGGGGCAGATACAGGTATTTGCGAGCCCCCCCCCCCCCAGGTTTCCAAGCATCCAATGATGGTTGCACAAAGAGATTCGACACCATTACAGAAGGTTTCCCTCGTGTGGCTCGCTGTGTGGACAACTATCTTGTGGGATGATGATATGGCACTGTCCTTTTGGCACACCATTAGATACATGATATTATGTGCTGAAAATGGAATAGTATTTGACCCAGAAAAATTCCAATTTGCAAAAGACAATGTAGAGTTTGCTGGCTTCGACATCAACCTAACAGGGTACAAACCATCTCAAAAATTACTTGAGGGCATCAGAAACTTCCCATCATCGACATACATTACAGGAGTTAGATATTTCTTTGGTCTGATTAACCAAGTTTGATATGCGTTTGCCCAAGCACCCATCATGTTGCCTTTCAGAGAACTACTGAAACATAGCAGCAAGGTTTACTGGGATGATACAACTCTTCCAGCAATCCAAGGAAACAATCCTAGAAAGCATCCAGGATGGCGTTCGAACATTTGAAATGAATTGCCCAACATGTCTGACTACAGACTGGAGTCGAGCAGGAATAGAATTTTACCCTACTCCAAAAACATTGTGCATGCCCATCCACAATGAACCACCTTTGTGGACCAGGACATTGGAAAGTTGTATATGCTGGCTCCTGATTCACTAGACCTGCTGAAAACCGGTGTGCACTAATTGAAGGGGAAGCTTTAGCTGTAAAGTTTGGATTGGAAAGCTGTAAAATGTTTGTTTTAGGCTGCCCCCACTTGATACTTGCTATTGACCACAAACCCCTTGTGCCAATATTCAATGATTGTAGCTTGGACGAAATAAAAAATCCCAGGATTTTAGATATCAGAGAGCAGACCTTGATGTCCAGGGCCATATCAATACCAGGCAATACCAATGGTGGAGCAAATGCCATGTGCCGCATCCTTACACCTACCACCAAAGTCACAGCAGCTGAATCAGACAGCATGGAAGAAGCGTTGCAAGCTGGAATAGAATCCCAATACAACCAAGAAACATCTCCTATCAAGATGACATGCATACAGCAAGAAGCCACGATGGATCACGAATACTTGAACCTCGTAGAAACAATAGAAAAGAGATTCCCTGAACACAAGGATCTTCTACAGCCAAATGTTAAAGAATTCTGGAATATGGTTCAGTCTCTAGTATTCAAGGAAGGCCAAAAAGCCTATGTTGCAAACTCATCGACCAACTCCATGTTGGCCACCAGGAGGTCAACAGTATGAGAAGCAATGCCAGACAACGTTTTTTTGGCCTGGTATGGGAGCACAATTGCAGGAAAAGCGCAATCAGTGAAAGCGCTGTAATGAAATTGCACCATCAAACCATAAAGAACCTGCAATAGAGCCTGTCCACCCAGACTACCCTTTCCAATCGACAGTAACAGATATTTTCAACATGGCTGGATGGAAATATATGATATATGCTGACAGATATTTAGGTTGGACAGAGGTATCCTCAATGCAACAAGATGTCAGGATCTCCACAATATGCAACATCTTACGCAGGTATTTTGTGAATTATGGTGTGCGGGAGGAAATTGCTAGTGATGGTGGACCCCCATACAACTCAAATGAGTGGAGGACATTTTTCAAAACATGGGGCGTATCCCTTCGAGTCTCGTCGGCATATTATCCATAAAGCAATGGCAGAGCTGAGGCAGCTGTCAAGCACATGAAGAGGATATTAACAGCAAATATTAGCCCCAATGGTTCACTGGATACGGACGAAGTGGCAAAAGCACTGCTACTCCATCGCAACACACCACCACCGGACATAGGTGCGTCACCATCAGAACTTCTATTCGCTCGCCCCCTGAATGACCACTTACCAAACCCCATAAAATTTCGCTGTGAATGGTTGGAACTTGCTGACATGCGCGAGAGGGCCATTCACCAGTGGTTCCTCAACAACACAAAACACACTGAAAACAGTCAACAACTCAACCCACTAAAAATCGGGGGAACATGTGTCAATTCAAAACCAACATGGACACAAACCCCTGCGCTGGGACAACACTGGCATGATTGTTGAAACTCTCCCCTGCAGACAATACCACATATTAGTTGATGGCAGCAGGAGAACCACACTCCGAAACCGCTGTTACCTTTGCAAAATAAGCACAGATAGCCGCAACCTGGCTCATGATGCACCCTACCAGATGACCTACCAAACAACAGAATCAGGATCCATTCCCCACAATCACCTACAATGCCAAACCCAGTACACCCAGACAGCCAACAACACCTTCAAATACAAATAACACCAACACCACCTTCCATACCAGGTACTCAAATAAAGAACGGACCCCTGAAAATGACAGATATAATACAGAACAAAAGATCTGAAGCTAGGTCTAGACCTGTCCGTAACAGATGATTACCGTCTAGATTTAAGGACTTCCAGCTTGGATAAATAAAAAAAATAAATAATAAATAAATTAAAAAAATTTTTTTTTAAATAACATGTAAACATAATACCGAGTTATGTACCCTTCATCTGAGCTCTCCAGAAGGAGAGAGAAAAAAGACTGTCATGGCAGACCCAATAAAGGTACACATGTACGTCACTTATCGAGATTAACTACCGTGTCTTGTTGTCTTTCCCTTATGAGTGAGGCCCTTCTCTCCTAACTATACAGTGGGAAGTCCCTTTTTTGATCCAAAAATGGATATCAAAGGTCGGTTTGTAGATAAAAATATCTTCCGTACAAGAACCGGTGGAATTTCAAAACTGCAAAAATAATGCCTAGTCCTTCTTTCTGATTTGAGAATAATTTTTCTCTGCTGGAAGCAGAGTCTGGGATGCGAAAGCAATTGGCTGTTTTGAGCCATCTGGCATCCTATGTAACATGCAAGCGCCAACGCCATATAATAGTGACTAGCGTTGCTAGTCACTATTATATCCAACATCGGGTTAAAATGAGCTAGGAACAGTTTTGAAGTAATGATTTTTTTTTATTTCTTGGAATGATGCTTGGCAATCCGCTGTCCATTCCCAAGTTTTATCTTTCTTTAATAATTGATTAAGTGGTGCACGCAATTCGTGCATGTTGGGGATAAACCCTTGGTAATAATTTGCCAAGCGTAAAAAGCTTTGTAATTGTGCTATGTTTTCTGGTGCTGGCATTTCTCTAATAGCAGTCGCCCTGTCTGGATCTGGGCGTCTGCCATCTTTATAATCATTTGTAATCAAAACATAAGAATAAAACACAAAAAAAACTAACATAAGGCAAACGAACGATGTTAAATGTAAAAATCTGAAAAACAAAAACAAAAAAGAAAACAGAAAAACGAACGTTGTTTTAACGCTCGTTTTTCTATTTCCTTTTTTGTTTTTGTTTTTCAGATTTCAGCTTTAAAAAATCTGAAAAATAAAAACCAAAAAAAAAAAACATGTGAAAAATGGCTTAAATAAGCCTGTTTCAATATTAAAATTTTAAAAATCGGTGGGTACCCGGGTGTTTTTGGGTGTGTGTGGTCGGTCAGGGTTGGGGGGTGTTAATGAAAACCTAAGAATAAGCGAAGTAAAAAAAAAAAACAGAAAAACAAACGTTACGTGAAAAATGGCTTAAATAAACCTGCTTCAATATTAAAATTTAAAAAATCGAAAAAAAAAAAAAGACATCTCACACCACGATTCGAACCGAAAACATTTAGATAATGACCCAACGCTCTAACCAACTGACCTAACACGATGTACATGAAATTGTGTCAGTTCATCAAGTATTTAAATTAAATCAGATTATGACGTCGTCTGACGCATGTGTAGAACCGATCTCATCTTGAGAGGACGGTTTTTGCTGTAGAAAAGTATTGATTTCAGAGTGAAAAAATTAACGTTTTTGGCCAATTTTTCAATATTTG